>NW_009260479.1:4176428-4225405 GCF_000687185.1 Egretta garzetta | reverse complement strand
AGCTAATTGGACAAAGAATGTTGTCACTTCTAAGTGTGTTTTTCTGTTCCCCGATACAGATCTCGATCAAGTATAGCATCATGTACAAGTGTAAGCACCCAAACTGCTTCTGACGATCAGGTTGTCAAATTCTGGGATGAACTCAGTTTAGTTGGCTTACCAGATGACATTGATGTTCAAGCCTTATTTGAGCCAACAGGTAAGATATGTTGCTATTCTTCTTTTTTCCCTTCCAGTAGTAGTACAGTAGCTACAGTGACAGTGAGTGTTCAGCTGCTGGTTTTCTATGCTCTGGTGTTTGTCAAGTGTTTGATGATGCTTTCATAGCTTTTGCCAATGTTATGTGGTGGTTTTGTATAGTCTTCAAGTACTGGACAGAATCGTTGTCAGCTGTGTATGGGGGAGGTATTTGTAATCTACTGCTGAACTGGTGTTCAGGTAGAGGTATCTTCAGTATCACCATTCTATTTTGGGGAGAAAAGGAAAGAGAAATGAGACACAGCTTAGTATAATTCTTCAAGTCCTAATCCTGTAGCCTTACCTAGTCTCCTGCTGATAATGTGGGGTTATCAGGAATAATGGAACAGAAGATTTAAAAGAGCAGTATTGCTAGAACAATAGAGGCATAATACACTTGGGTGTTTCCAGTATCTGCAGGTTTTCTGTCAGAAAACTGTCTGGTTTGTCATCTACTCTTTCATTTTAATGGAACTTTTCTTTTTACTCAGTTATGAATTACTTTTTCAGAAAGCATCTATGTCCAAATGCTTTCATGCCGGTAGTCCACTCACGTATTTTGCCTCAAAAATGGAAATATATTTGTGTAATAATATAACGTCATTCTTTCATGATCGTGGAAACTCATTTCAAAGTCCTATTAAAAACAAACAAATTTAATGGTTTGTTTTAAATAGTTATACCATAGGGTGTGTGGATGGGTGGAGGGGCTTATGAATCTACTTTTTTTCAAAGTTATTGTTATTATTTGTAGATGACTCTTCCCAGGCCCTTACAGAGATTTTGAGGGGAGTTTTTTTGTTGCTGAACAATTAAGTTGACCAAGTACCTAATTTCAACAGCTAATGTAAAGCATCATTTTGCATCTAGTATAAAGCTGTCACAGAATTGCTTTGGGGGTATGCATCATTTACATTGTTTTTCCCAGAATTAAATTAGAAACTTCTTTTAAGAGGTATCTGTTGAATTCTGCAAATTCTGAATTGTTTTGTTATGTAGGTAAACATTTCTAATTATATCTCTATAACGCATTTGTTGTGTTGACCCAGTTTTCTCAGTCATTTGTATGGTGTTTCTATTCATGCTGTATTTTCAGCTTTTACAAGTTTTGTCTAGAATTCTAAAGCATCCTGTGAGCATGTTCTACATTAACATGCGGATCTGTGTCTGGTCCTTGGGAATCATAAGTCAAGAGTACGTAGAAAGACAAATGTTATCTACAGTGGAATACAAGATGGAATGTAATTCTGAGTGTCTCTCGCACACAAACATTACGTATACACCCTACTGTTACAGGCATCTGAAAATTAGAAACATACAGAATGTGCTGAAATAGAAGAGCAAGATGTGTTATGTATCAAAAAAATTGCAGTATATTTAGCATCTAATGGTAACTGCAATATATTTAGTGTCTGATAATAAGGGCATTAAATGTTGCAACAAGAAAAACAGGGAAACGAGAGACTGTTCATTTTATCTGGCAAGTATTTACTACTAGAACTAAGTTCTGTACTTAGAGGAAATGCTTAACAGAGTCGTACAACCAAGCTTTTTTTCTTTCAATAATGCGTTAGGTCATTGCTGGGCTCATCACCGCTGTGCGGAGTGGTCATTGGGAGTCTGCCAGACTGAAGAGCAGCTATCGGTGAACGTGGACAAAGCTGTTGTCTCAGGGAGCACAGAAGTGAGTAACAATACTTGAATGCTCAAGCCAGTAAGAAAATAGGGGGTGGGGTTGAAAAAAGCATAGTAGACTAATGCAGTATAAGGTATGACCAAAAATATCCCAAATGTACGGATCTCTGAGCTCACACTTGCAATAAGGTTTCTTTGGCCAGGTCTTTGCGATAAAATCTACTGTTGCAATTTACTAAAAAGGGTTACGGAGTTGCGTGGAATATATCATTAATTAGTTCTGAGGTAACTAGAATGTAGGAAGTACCTGACTGACCAAAAGAAAATACAGACAAAAGAAAAGTTGAGTTCAAATTAGCAAAGTCCCTGCTAGGTGGAGAAAATACTTATTTTGCCAGCTTATATTCTGAAATTATATGAGTCAAATATAGTGAAGAAAATTCTCGATTACTTTTACTTTCATACCAGTTTCAAAAAGCAGGTTAGTATAGGAAAAACAGCATGTACCACAAAGCCTATGTGGTTACTTTAAATATGGATAGAAGTACATATATAAATATTTTGTCTTTTTATTTGAAATGGTAATGTATTTGGAAAAGTAGGTATCATTGCATAGGATGGCCTCTTCCTGGTATCATTCTGATAGCATTTTGAAATTATGAAGAGACCTATTTCACATTGGTTTTACTATGTGAAACTATAGCTGTATTTTTTTATTATATTTAATCATATCTGGTAGATTATTTTAATAATTTTAGTTTTTTCTATGTTAATCAGCCATGCTATCAACAAATTGTGTAATTTTTACTGTTTTTTCCCTGATCACGGTTAGGCTTATTTTTACTTGATTCTTAGTTTTTCATGCATTATATTAAAATAAAAAATGATGTGAAAGATACCAGTAAATGCTCTCCATTGTATGGACTGAAAAGCTGTTTTAAATCAGTCTTTCGGTATAAGCCGTATAATACAGCTTCCCTTGCACCTTCTACTTTTACATACACTCGTAGTGATAAATGCTTTGCTTTGAATAATTTAATTGATTTATGTGTATCTGCTTTCAAAATAAAGGACTGTTCAGAATGAATGAACCTAACAGTATTAAGTTCTAAATGGCCTTGGAGATGTTAAAGCATTTGTATGTGTGTGTGCATGTATAAAAAAAATATAAAAAGAATTGTGAAAGAACATCCAAAATTGGTTACTTTTTTTTTTTTTTTTTTTTTTTTAAAATCTCTCTGCTGAAAAGTTTTCGTCTCCTTGTTTTTGGCTGATGATGGTGGCTTGCAGTCATTTTATGATCAGCTTATTCCCATCTGTAGTCATTTTCATTATGATATTTTGGCTTCTAGCAGAAATCCTTGCTGCAGCATTCGAGCTTGTATTTTGCTCTACTGAATTTCATCCTGTTTCCATTATTTCAATTCCCTTTCTTTCGATATAGTACCTTGCTCCTCCCCTGTGCCTCAGGGTGATGGTGCCTCACTTTCATGTCATGAGTACGTTTGTGTAGATGTTTATAATGCAAATATTTAAATAAGAATTCTTGAAGAATCCCACATTTCTCTGGTGTGATAGTTTCCGTTTCAGCCCTGTCTTTTCACGTGCTTCTCTGTAGCTTCTCTACTCATCTTTTCAGCTTCTGCAAATAATTTTTAGATACCATATCCCTGTTGCACATGTTTCAGTGCAGTGCAGAGAGATAAGAAATTTGAATCAAGTACCATTCTGCATATTTTCTGTTCAATCTTTGCTGAAACCATTGAGAAACTTTCTTTGCTGTAATACAGCAGTCAGCCAGGAAAGAAAGACGTTGTTTTGGTTATTCTCTTGTACCTTTCTTGCAATATCCCCAGGGAGAGCAAAGTAAGAGCACAACTGTTGCTGTCTGATTCTAGAGGGGTAGGTAGACAAAATGGGACATCTTTATCCCATGGTGATACCAGGGAAGATTTTGCCTGTCCTCCCCCGCTCTGCCAAGAAACAAGGAGCAAACTCTTCTGAACTCTTGTGTTCCTGACCATGGAGCAGCAACGTGGGGGTTGCTCAAAGAGTTTGTGTGTAACTGGTTGGAAGCCCAAGTAATCCTGTGTTTGTTTGCCCAGGCTGTAGTGCTTGGTAGTAGTTTTTCACTGCTTTTAAACTTCTCACTACGGTAAAGAAGGCACAAAAAAGGGTAAGGTGCTGGTTATCCTGCGCAATAGTGGAAAATTTAGCTTAAGGGTAGAAATTTTCTTTGTGTGAGATATTTTGAAAAGTTTTGAGTGAAAGGTATAGCAGTTAATTTAATGTATGTTTTTGCATTTACAGCTGCTTATGCTTTGCTTTTGCTAAAAATTTGGGCTTCTTTCTAATGTGATGTTATTGCATTTTAAAAGTAAAGTTTCCGTTTAAATGTTTTGAACACTGTTGGCAATGCAGAGACAAGTATGTGCTCAGGGCATACAGGGAAATATTTAAACAAAGCCAAGCTGTATGCTATTTCCTCTACTTGCCACCAAATTTGCTTTGGGTTTTGTTGTTGTTTGCTTGGTTGGGGATTTCTGTATTCTTGGAAGTCCCTCCGGCATGACACGGGTTTATGATGTGGTCTGCAGCACTGACATCTTTCCTTAACTGGGAAAGTACTTTTTTTTCTTCCTTATGTTCATGTACAGATTAATTTTGACATATAACAAACATTTCTTGATAGTGTAGTCTGTTGGTTTAGGTCTTCTAATTTGTGGAGAGTGTTTTTGGGCTGTTCTTACCTTGAGGGTCTCTCTACTTTGTAAGTTACATTCATGTTTCTCATTAGTTAGGCTGCCTATTGTTCGCAAATCTGTTTTAACTGGATATGACAGTGTTTCTTATTACTCTGTTTACCAGTTGAGATGTCCATTTGGCTTCACTGAACTTGTGATTGCATTAATAAAGCTTGTGTGGGCATATTTCATTGACCTATTCCAAAGTATGTATGTGAATTCATTTTGGTTTTCTTCTTGGCCCGTGTTTGTTGAAGGTTTAAAATACAACACTGTAGAGATCTCTGTATCTGTGCATGTTTCACAAAATACCCTGCTTAGCGTGTCTTTCTTCTTCAGTTCTTTCTATTGATTCACTTATTTTGAAGGCCTGGCAAAGACATCTGACCAGTTTATTACATGGATTTATGTCTAGACATAGGTGGATTCTTTGACTTTCTTTCAAAGGCTTGGGTTTGCCTGTCTTTAATATTAATGAGTGCGCATACCCACCTCTGTATACATGAGGTGTTTGAAATCTTGTGCATCACATTGGTTTATAATAACTGACATATAAAAGGTGGAATATACAGTTAAGTTTATGGTAGTCGATGTCCTCTAGCCCTTCTGGGTGGTGTAGGTGACTCATTTCATCTCACTGCTTGTCTTGCTTACCTCGCTTATCTCAGCAAGTGAGAGTCCTGGATTTTCTCAGAACCACTTTCTAAGTTTAAAAAGTGGTAAGAAGAACCAGTGATCCAGGTGACAAGCATAATGTCAGAGCTTTTCTTAAGACGACTCTTAAGAATTCACATACTTGCCTCTGGAGCTTGTGTAGTATTTAAGTTAGAGCCTGAACACCCAGATGTGGCACTTCCTTCCTCCACTACTTCAGTAGATTTTCATGGGAATTTGCAGTAATTTTGTTTCATGTTTTGAAAGAAAAGAACGCTTTGGAATATAGACAGAGGGAGAGAAAACTTTCAGTGATTTGCTTGATCCAAAACTTAACTAAATTTTCTTAAATTCCTAAGTGCTCTACTCAGTACGTAAGAATTACCACAGTAAATAAGCTGTCTTATTGTCAGCTTTATGAAGATAGACTTCTATCAGTAAGGTGTTTCTGCAGCTATTTGTGGTAAGATGCAAAGATGGTGTGAAATGGAGACTTAGTAAGAGAAACTAAGCAAAGGAAACTGAACAGAAACCAGTGTTTTGCTGAAAATAATAGATGTGGACAGAGGTTTTTGCTTTTTCTTGTAATTCTTGCTTCAGTCTTATGCTTTCTTAACTAGGCTTCTTTCTGATATTTGGCAGTGTGAACTTAACTGGCATTACCATTCAAAATGGAGGCCTTTAGGGCTTGCATCTACTCATCTTTTAAGAAGAGTGGTTTCTGAAATATTTTCAGGTATTTTTAAATACTGCTTTATAATTTCCTTCATAGAATCATAGAATCATAGAATCATAGAATGTTTTGGGTTGGAAGGGACCACTAGAGGTCATCGAGTCCAACCCCCCTGCAGTCAGCAGGGACACCGCCAACTAGATCAGGTTGCTCAGAGCCCCATCCAACCTGGCCTTGAATGTTTCCAGGGATGGGGCCTCCACTACCTCTCTGGGCAACCTGTTCCAGTGGTTTACCACCCTCATTGTAAAGAATTTTTTCCTTATATCTAGCCTAAACCTACCCCGATTTAGTTTAAAACCATTACCCCTTGTCCTAACGCAGCTGGCCCTACTAAAAAGGTTTTCCCCCTCTTTCCTATAGGCCCCCTTTAGGTACTGAAAGGCCGCAATCAGGTCTCCCCGCAGCCTTCTTTTCTCTAGACTGAACAAGCCCAACTCTCTCAGCCTGTCCTCATAGGAGAGGTGCTCCAGCCCTCGGATCATTTTAGTAGCCCTCTTCTGGACCCGCTCCAACACTTCCATGTCCTTCTTGTGCTGAGGGCTCCAGAGCTGGACGCAGTACTCTAGGTGAGGTCTCACCAGAGCTGAGTAGAGGGGCAGAATTACCTCCCTCGACCTGCTGGCCACGCTCCTCCTGATGCAGCCCAGAGTACGGTTGGCCTTCTGGGCTGCCAGGGCACATTGCCGGCTCATGTCCAGCTTTTTATCCACCAGCACCCCCAAGTCCCTCTCGGCAGGGCTGCTCTCAATCCTTTCTCCCCCCAGGCTGTATTGATACTGGGGGTTACCCCATCCCAGGTGCAGGACCTTGCCCTTGGCCTTGTTGAACCTCATGAGGTTCACACAGGCCCACCTCTCCAGCCTGTCCAGGTCCCTCTGGATGACATCCCGGCCTTCTGGTGTGTCAACCGCACCACTCAGCTTGGTGTCATCTGCAAACTTGCTGAGGGTGCACTCTATCTCACTGTCCAAGTCATTGATGAAGATGTTGAACAGCACCGGTCCTAGTACGGACCCCTGAGGGACACCACTTGTCACCGGTCTCCATCCGGACATTGTGCCGTTGACCACTACCCTCTGGACACGACCATCCAGCCAGTTCCTTATCCACCGAACAGTCCACCCATCAAATCCATAGCTTTCCAATTTAGAGAGAAGGATGTTGTGGGGGACCGTGTCAAAGGCCTTGCAGAAGTCCAGATAGATGACGTCTGTTGGTTGTCCCTTGTCCACTGATGCTGTCACTCCATCATAGAAAGTCACCAGGTTTGTCAGGCAGGACTTGCCCTTGGTGAAGCCATGCTGGCTATCTCGAATTATCTCCCTGGCCTCCATGTGCTTTAGCATAGCTTCTAGGAGGATCTGTTCCATGATCTTCCCAGGCACAGAGGTGAGGCTGAATTATTTTACATATATTGAGTAGGTGGCTGTTTCTCTACAGTCAGCTGCGAATTAAGTTTACTACTTCTCTGCCTTACATTGCCTAGCCATAGCTCCTCTGTATGGTACAAAGTCCCAAATAAGGAGGGTTGCTTTTACCCCCCAGTATGTCAGTAGCCCAATTCAAGAAGTGAATTTAGGGAAGACTCAGTAGATAATGTGTTCGAACCACTTTTGAACAAACTGTGCAGAAGAAAGGAATGCAATGGTAACTTTCCCAGCCAGCTTTTTCTTCTGATAAGATGTAGAAAGCAGTTTACAAGTCTGGGAGAACTTGTCAAGGGCACTAAAGTCAAAGAAAACAGTACTGGTGGAAACCAAGGAGGTTCTTATCTACTTAAAGACTGAATAGAAGAAACATGATAGTAATGAAGTGTCTAAAGCAATCATTCCAAAATACAGTATTACTCTGCTTCCATTTTATAAAACGTGGATTTCTGTTTTCTTTGAAGCTCTGTATAGCTCTTTGCATATTTATCTGCTTCACAGCTTTCATTTTCCCAGTAATAGTCAAGTGTTTCTCCAAGACCAAGAGTCTTGCAGCCAGGCAGCTGAAAAACTGCTGCCGTCTTCTCCCACCCATCCATTTTTTTTAGTTAACCAGGGCAGTATCTTCTCTTTGTGCAAGGCAGCTGTTTTCAGCTCCTGCTGAGTTTCTGCAGGCAGTGTTTGGCATGTTATCATTGCTGAGAACTGTAGGAGTTGTTGCTTTGCAGAGAGGCAAGCTAATCAATAGTATCTTGCCTTGTTCCAGACTCAAAACGATCTGCTGTTTTGACACTCCTCTCTCCTGTAAGCCCTTTTCACACGGTAGCACAATCTTGAAAATTTTTTTAAGGCAGCTTCTCTTGAATTCTGTCACCAGAGGCAGGAGATTGCGCTGTTTGTAGATGCCTCTAAGTTGGGGCAATGTTGCAAGGCTTGTGTATTAAATATCTCACTCAAACTGTTTCTTAAAGCCCTTTCCATTTACTGTTTTTAATTCTTTGCTCCAGACTCTATTCTAGTGTAATGTTTATCAAGTTAGAGCATAAAGAAATAAATCAAGGGGGAAGTTGGGAAACATTAAAATGTTATAGGGGTTTTTTTAAGTGTTTGTCCATAGTTTGAATGTATCTTCACCCCATAGCCTCAGTACACGTCTCATCTTGTTGAGATTTGTCCATGTTTTTAGTGGTATGTGTGTATGTTTGCTTGTGCTGCTTTAAGTTGAAAATGGATTTGGCTAAATTGATACTTCCTTGTGTTGTTCCTTGTATATAAAGATAAGCATCAATGTCTTAATATACTATTAACTTCATACACTGTGGAGGATTGTGCCCATTTATCCACAGCAATTTTTCAGCTAGTTTTATTTCTTGTCAACATAAAAACTGTGTGTGAAAAATGGTTTAGATGACAGAAACCTGACGATAGGGACAGTGTTGGCTTTATGTATGTCTCAACCTAGCCTAAGAGAGCACATAGCAATGTCTTTTTTCGAAATAAGAATGCAGGATTTGCAGTTCCTTGATGCTCTAAAAGCTCCCTTCTTCCTTTTACTAGCTCTCCCAATAACAAAATTCTTAAAGCCGGCAAAAATGCATAAGGAACGTCATCTGTCATAATTTATACCATTTCTGGGCAGAGTCCTTTGTATTTGCCCATTTTTCAAGGAGAAGCTTTGTAACGTGATACTAAATGAGCAGCTCTATTCAGAAGTTCCTCTTCCAACTCTTGAGTTTTTTATGGTACTTTTGCACGCACAAGGCACTTGGCTGCTCTTCACCTCCTTTCACTGCAGCTTGGGAGTGACTACCTGGCTGCTCTATTGGGAGTGGCTTCTGATTTTATCGTACAGAGTTGTTTTTTTTTTTTTCCCCTGTAGTTTCTTTTGTCTTGCAACTGAGGAAGGAAGTACTGCAGGAAGTATTCTTCCAAAATAACATATCTACTTTTTTAATGGGTTGCTCTCTCTTAGAGAACTCTAGCACAGAAAGTGCTAGGGAAAGACCAGAGGAATAACGATGTGTCTCATCAAGAAGACACTTCCATATGCTTTTGGTCAGTTTAGTAGTTTCATTCAGTTCCCAGCATGTTTTAGAAATACTGTAATAGTTCAGCAGTGGGGGCCATGAGTTATTTCAGTTTTTCATTAATTCCCTTCTTGTAATTTTGGAGTTTCTCTAGAGATTTGTAGCCATTTCCCTGCCCATGATGACAAGCTTTGTATTTCATGGAAAGGCATAGTGACTAAGGGTACAGCTTTGGTAACATTTTAACACTGTAAATTATCTTCCATGAATTACTCTCTTCCAGAACGGTTTGGATTTTGGTCACCTAAAGCCAGATTATTTGTGTCTTGGAGAACGTGAATCAGACTGTTCTTACAGCTTGTTAAAGACATCAGAAATACTATGTCAATTATTTTATAACTGTATTTTCCAGGTTCTGCAAAGCAGCCGCAGTATCTTAAAATTATTGTAGTTGTTTTTGGCTTACTGCATGTAATTCTTCTGGAACACCTTTGTACACCATAAATGATGTCAGCACAGCTTTGGCAAATCTGCTCAGGTTCAAGAGCTGCCATGGGACCTGTATGTGTGTTCAGTTTTTTGCAGGTCCAGCAGTTTGAGAACAGGTATTTGCCTGCTTAGTAAGATTTACAACTTAATTCTTATTAATATTGTCACATGAACAATGAGTATTCTTTCATTTGAACCAAAATACGTTTTTCCATGAGTACTGTTGTTCATTTGAAGTAATTTGTCATGTAGCAGCTGCTTTGAAAAGTATACATCAAAATAGGGGAACCAGGTATAGGGAAGAAGTGAGAATAAGCAGATAAGGAGGAAGAAGGTTGACATTTGAAATTACTAGGATTGTTGAAAAACTCACCCTTCCCTGTTTTCCTCTTACATGTAATCTGACTCCAGGAGACAAAGCAAATAAAGTGTAATTTAATATACTTTATGCAAAACAAACAAACAAACAAACTCTAGCTTTTCCTAGTAGTTGTTTTAACCCTATAGTCACTTCCATGACATTTTTATGATTTTTTTTTTCCCCAAATTATCCAGTGGGATTTTGTGCATTCTATTTTTTCTTCTGCAGTTAAACACAGAACAGAAGAAAATAAATGACAATTCTTACAGATAAAGGATTTTGTTGCCTATCAAAACACTTCTTTAAAACTACAGAGTTTAGGACTTGGCTTTCAAATGACGGTTTTCAGTTTCCCCAATGGTCTCATAGACGACATTTTCTACTACAAAATGAAAGTACATTTTTCTGTATTTAAGAAAGTATTTGTATTCTGTGTTTTTCTGTCTGGAAAAGTCTTTTATAAATGCGAAGAAATACTTATTTCAAGGCTATATGACACATCCCAAATTTAGCACTTTTTTTTAATTAGCATCACAAGAAACAAAATGTTCCTTTCTTGAGAAACATAAAACACACTGTCCTGTTTATGTGCTAATATACAGTAGGTATCAATGTACTAAATGTTGGCAAAGCATTTGATTTAGAGCTTTTTCTGGGTACCTGCTTGGGAGTTTGATTTGTGACAAGGGCAGGTACTTGAACATGACTTTTCAGTCTTTATAGTTGTTCCTTCCTTCATAACCTGTTGTGGTCATAATTCTGCCCTGTTGATTAGAAAAAGGAGCATGCAATAATGTGAGGCCAATTTCGCTATAGTTAATTTTTATATCATCTTCAACATGGTGATTCTATTTACAAGAGGAAGGCAGGCATTTATTTATGAACCACCGTTTGGAGGAGCATTTGTCTTCTCAGATAACACAAAAATGATCCGAGGGCTGGAGCACCTCTCCTATGAGGACAGGCTGAGAGAGTTGGGGTGTTCAGCCTGGAGAAGAGAAGGCTGTGGGGAGACCTGATTGCGGCCTTTCAGTACCTAAAGGGGGCCTATAGGAAAGATGGGGAAAATCTTTTTAGTAGGGCCAGCTGTGACAGGACAAGGGGTGATGGTTTTAAACTAAACCAGGGTAGGTTTAGACTGGCTATAAGGAAGAAATTCTTTACAATGAGGGTGGTGAAACACTGGAACAGGTTGCCCAGAGAGGTGGTGGAGGCCCCATCCCTGGGAACATTCAAGACCAGGTTGGACGGGGCTCTGAGCAGCCTGATCTGGTTAGCGGTGTCCCTGCTCCCTGCAGGGGGGTTGGACTGGGTGACCTCTAGGGGTCCCTTCCAACCCAAAGCATTGTATGATGCTATGCAACAGAAGAAAAGATGCATATTTTAAAACTATTTTTTTACATATTTTTTGAGATTTTTCTTTTGTTTTGCTTTGTCCTGAGCCTTCTGTGAAATAACAGCTGTGTTTGTATCCTTACCTGTTTGTTTCCAAATATATGAAGGAAAAAAAAAAAGCTAATTTGTCTACATAGCAAGTACTATTGTCAGTGCATGTTATAACTCGCGGATTTAAGGTGTGTCTTGTTCCTTCTTTGGTCCTTAAGAAATAAGTGCTAGAGCTTAACCCCTGCCAGCTGTTGTAAAGGGACAACGAGTGGCACCTGTGTTCTAATATGTGCATTTTAGGTTTACGTAATAAAGTTTATTCAGAGTGTGAGAGGCCTTTTCATAAATGATCAGTTTTTTCTGGTGCATGAAAACAATTTCTGTGACTTCATTGCCCGGTTCCCCCTGCAATTCTGGAGACCTGAACTGAAGCACAATGTCATTTCTGGCAAGCAGATCTATGTTCCATTTCTGGAACGCAGTAGCAAATGAGGAGGGAAAAGACTTGGGTTACTTAGGCAGCCCAAACCTCCCTTCCTTAAGATGGTTTGTATAGCTTCATCTAAAGGAAAGCGTTTGATTTCTTTCAGCCTCACCTATTCCATTTTCTCTGCACACAGCAGCAGTGCTGCTGGTTTCCTGCTGGGGTGCCAGGAGCCTGTTCTGTGGGAGCTCGCCCTGGGAGTGCTCCCTTGGCACTGAAGTCGGAAAGCAGAGTCAGCCTTAGAGTTTTCAGTCCGTGGGGGTTTTTTTTCAAGATGAATGCTTTGAAAAATGCACCTTTCTTGAACTCTAGATGTCAAATATGTGGGTGCTAGAATTGGGGGAGAGAGATTGTTGCTACAAAGACATTTCTGAGAGGGTTTTGATGCTGAATAGACGATAGGCGTTGCAGATGCTAAGGGTAGTCTGTGAGGTGTAGGAAGCGGACAAAATGGACTAGGGGCACAGAGAGAGGCTGGGAGAGAAGCAGCAATAGCCCAGAAATGAAAGCCGAAAAGCCTAGCTGAGAAACATGAAAGGGCCTATGTTCCTGAAGGAATTTCCAGTGCAGGTTTCCTTTATTCAGTAACATTCACTGAAATAATTTACTGAAAGCTCTGAAGTGAAATTGTTTAGTGTGTGTTCCAAACTGGTGAAGTGTGTTTCACAAAGACCTTTTCTTCCTTTTTGCATGACTTGAGTAGAAAACACTTTTTTCATAATACACCCAAAGAAATTCCCTATAGTCGTTTTTCTCTTCCCCTCCACCCCCTCCCCCGGGTGTCTGTCTTAAATGTTTGTTCTAAGCATTAAGGCAGGGACAGAGTAGTTCATGTTGAGGTGGTGCTCTGTTGCTGGGCATTTAATTTCAAGCTTTTATAATCTATACCAAGTTATTTTGGGAGCTTATGTGTTAAAAACAGGGAGAACCTGATCTCTGAAGAGCGAAGAAAGCCCACTAAAGGAAAATCTCTCTGTCTCTTAAATCAAGATTGTACCTTCTTCTGCAGCTAGTGCTTCAGTTTGCTGGTGGGATTGACCCATTTTTGTGCTTTGTTGTAGGACATGAGAATACAGATACTTGGGCTCTCCCTTTCTCCTGTCTTCCTATGCTCAGCAGCAGTAGCGTAGTCCTTCAAGGTCTACGAAAGAAAGAAAACGACACTACAATGCCCCCAAATTTTAAATGTGGAACAAGGAAATAACAAAATGTTCTTTTTAAAAATCTATGAAAATATTTACAAATGTATTAAAATTATACCATTAATATTTTCAGACCGGAGCTCTCTATATATTAAAAACTGGCAGGAAGCTGTACCCATCTCTTTAACAAGCATGCCAGCCAGCAGTAAGCCCACGCAAACTTAATACAAAGAAGTGTAGCGGTACCACCTATCTCCTCACTTTTGTAGCTATTTGAATGCAACCCTCATTTTCCTACCTTACTACCACCTCACTCATGGCTGCTTCTTATTTAAATGTTTTCAATCCACATTAGCTATGGAAAAGACTAAATAGATCTGTTGTGGTTTTTTTAATGTTAGTGCTTAAGGGTCTAATTTTGCCTTTGTGTGATGGTTACATTTATGAAAAACGACTAATCAGTCTTTTGTAGTTAATATTGGTTAGTTTTAGTCTAGGAAGGGTCCTCATTACGCTTTCAGCATTATAGAAACAAAAAGGCATCTTCCTTGCCTTCAGAAGCTTGCTCTTTAATAGATAGCACACGAATAAAAGGAAAAAATACCCCTATGGGACAAGTTGTAGGTATATTTGCTGAGCTGTGGCATTGTTTGGTTACTGTTAGACAATTGGCTCTAATCTTGATTTGGTAGCAGTTTCCCTTTTGAATAGTATTTTATTTAAGCATGTCTTTTAAATTTTTCAGGGATCTGGGTCACATGCTTTTTTTTGAACGAGAACTTTAAAGTTCAGACTCTTTAATGAAATTAGAGTTATAAATTGGGTTTGATTATTCGAATCAAAAGAGTCTGAGTAATATTTTTTCCTGTTAATATAAATTATTTTATGGATTTCCATTTGGGATTTTCACCTATCCTAAAACATATGACATATTTTACAATTATTATTATTATTATACAAACATATTTTAATTTAAAACTCAGGAGTACTCCTATTAGTCTGTTGGCATCAGTTTGCTTTTAAGCAGTAGCCTAAAAACCACTTCTGAGATTGGTGTACTCAGCAGCTTGCAAAATCAAACCATTAGCAAAAAATAGTTTTGAACTCCCTAAAGATTTTGTTATTGACTTCCATTAGTGTAAGTTCTGTCCCAGAGCTGCAGATTGAGCATAAATATTGCAGGCATCAGTATGAAGCAGTGCCATTAATGCAGGTGTCCTTGAGTGGTTTTTTTTAATAACATGGAACAAATCGCGCATGAGAGAGATGTCTTATGAATCTTCACAAATGTGGACCAACTGCCTTTATATGTGAGTGTGTAACACTCGGTGATAAATACAGACATTACTTGCATTAAAGCTATTTTTTCTAATGTTCTACACTAGTATTGATAGTCATCTCTTTATATGAAAGAACTAATACTGCTTATTTTCATTTATATGATTGTCCTTGCCATTCTGCAGATCTGACCTGGGAATAAAAAGTAGGCAGACAATGGTAGGTCTGCTGCCAGTAATGAACTTGTAGGTGTTCCATGAATGGTAGTCGTGATTAATATTAAGGGTCCTATTTAATAACCTTGATTGAAGAACTGATGAAGTGGTATGTTCTCAAATCAGCACTCCTACAAGCTTTTTTACCAGTGTGTTTTTTCTTCAGTGATACTAATGTATTCCTTCAAAGATGTTGCGATCACTCTTTGGTACATCAGGGGGAAAAGTAGCTGTTATGAAATAAATAAATAAATATTTGCTTCCCAGAGCATCTAACCTTGGTAAAGCAACTTGATACGCCCTACGTATATTGCTGTGACATGGTCTCACTTCAGGTACAATGAGAATACATGTATTCCATCTCCAATCTAGATAGGTTTGGGTTTTTTTTATAACACTGCGGGTATTTCCACATCTAGCCTCCTCACTTCCAATTTTTAATTCATAAAATAATATTTTCTTCTGTTTAAAAATTTTTCCCCTACTCTGCTTCTGTGTGAAACTGCCTTGCAAAGAACTGTGAAGAGTGGCAGATTCTGCAGAGTAAATAGTGAACCTGGATCTAAATAAACTGCTGTCAAATATCCAAGCAAATACTGTTGTTTTCTTTTTCCCTTTGAATTACTGCAGGTTGTTACAGCAACATTAGGTGTTACTTGTCCAGTATTTCCAGGGAGATGTGTTGACAAATCATAAACATTTAAATGAGAATAGAGACTTCTAGAGAAATAATACAAGAAGGCAGTTCAGTTGCTATCATCATTCTTTGAGCTTTTTGAGGAAAACGCTCATTTTCCAAAATGTAAATGGATTTGATATGTTGAATAGGTAAGAGTTTCAGGTTTTCCAAATGTCATACTGGGTGAGGTTTTTTTAATGAGAGTAACTTGAAATGGATGGTGAACTGTTGGGAAGACTGTTACCATTCTGTATCCATCACATCAGAATCTGCCTTGGGCACCTCCAGAATGTTTGCTTTCTGTCAGACATAAAATATTGTGATGGATAAATCCCCCAGTAAAGGTCGGACCCTGGCAGCAATGCTTACTCATCTGAGAAACTAAAAGGTCAGAATACTCAAGATGCTGGTAAGACTAGAAGTTCAGCATCACAGTAACGTATGGTTGTACTTCCACTCTTAATTTTATGTGAGTCTATAGTGTTTGGTACTTCTGGAAGTTCATTTCTGTAGTTGAGTGCACTGTTATAGTCTTACGTACCAGTTCAGTGTTTTTCAGCCTTCGCTGAACTTCTTTAATTGAAATAAATCCATTTTGTGGTAAACATCTCTTGCCTTACGGGTTTTTAGTAAAGTATTCATCCTAGTACTGTGATAGCATTGTTGTCTTAACACTACGACAGAATTAGGATGATCATCTGATGCTAAGATTTCCATGCTAACAGATAAAATTATTTTAGAAAACAGTGATTGACTCTTGATTGTTTTAACCATCTGAACAGTCTCTAAAATACTACTGGACTGCTCATATGAATTATCTGAGCAGCCTCTTGAAGAGTTTATTTGTAGATGATTATGATTACTAAGCCTAGGAACCACAATGAAGTAGATTTTCCACTGTGTTAGCACGTAACCTCACTGTGGACTTAGAGCCTGGTCTGTGTGGAGCAGCAGGAAAATGCTCTGTCCGGAGCGCAACGCAGAATCCAGAAATAGGCCTCTTGGAATCTCGGGCTGGCCCCTGCTCTTTCTCTGGGCCCATCTCTTTTGTTGACCCAAATTATTTCCCCTTCACTGGTTCTGATGTATTATTATTGTTATTTCAGTGAGGTTTTGCTTTTGATAAAGGAATGGGATTTCCCCACTTTACTGTAAACATTGTGAGAAAAAGCTTTTAGGACATTATTCTAGACATAGTTTAGCTGTAGCCAGATAAGAATAAAAATATCAAAACCTCCTTGGCCTGTCATTAGAGATTAAGGAAAAGCATTACGAAGAAATAGGACTGTGCTTCATTTGACTATACGCAGCATATGAAACAGAAGCTTCGTCTAACTGTTTGTGCCTTACTCCTCCAAGAGTGTAAGAAACTTGTTATACATAGCAACATTAAAAACCACACAGAATCTTGTAGTAGAGAAAAGGAATTTTAATGTAGAAGAGACCAGGTGGGAATTGGTTCTGGAACAGAAGTAAATATGTACATTTACTAAGGGAATCTGTGACATACAAAGCATAACACTATTTCCTGGTAGTTTTTTTCCATTCGATGGCACTAATATCTCTATAATTAAGAGCAATGGAAGTATTTAGAGGAAAACTGTATAGTGTTATAAACCATTCTTTTTTTAATTGAACAGCTGTAATTTCTACCAATGGAACAAACTATATTATAAGAAAATGATTATTAGTTTAAAATGCAAAGTTAAATGAATGCAAAATTAACAAACAGATGGTGAAGAATAATTGTGTTTTATTTTACTCCTGGGTACAAGGGCTCATGCATGATTGTAAAAATGTCATCACACTTCGTAAACCTGAAAGCAAACAGAATTTGCAGTTGTGCACATCTGTTTTGGGACACTGCTAAAGGGTTAGAAGAATCAATGTTGTTTTCAAATAAGGGTATTCATCAAAAGGATATCATTTACTTAACAGTTATGGCTTCTGCTAAGTATCAGACTTAATGTTCTGTGGAATTCATTACAAAATTTGGCAGCTTTTTTCTTCACAAGCTACTGAGGCAGCATGCTGCAAAACAAAACGAACAGCCTCTTCTTATGCTCCCCTCCCCGAACCCCAGTACAACTGTTGAATTACGTGCTAAATATTTGACCGGTAATTTCAGGCTTTTAAATTCTAGGTCAAGATGTTGCACTTCAGAATGCTTGCCCAAGGAATGTCAGTGATGGACAGGATGGAAAGACAGGGGGCTTATTTGTTTATTTCAGTAGTTAGTGAATTAAAAACAGGATATGTAATGTTTGGGGATACCATGCTTTGGGAGGAGGAATGGGAGAAATATGTATAAGTGACTAATTTAGTCAAATTGAAAAAACCCTAAAAGCCCCAGCCAGATAAAACGTGAAGCTTTTATTAGAAAAGAAATTATATTAATGTTTCAAGCTGGTAGTTTCAAAGTATGCCATCTAATTGCTTTATTTGAGCTCAATTTACAAAAATTAGTGAACTGAAGATGTAGGATTTTGTTTACAATGACTCTGTGCCATTTGGAGAGCGCAATTTAGGAACAGCCAAGGAAATAGGAATTATGAACAATAAGGTACTGATTGCAGTCAGTGGGGAAGGAATACTAAGGAGGTGCTCACTAATGAGGAAGGTATTAAAGGCAGGAAATTCTTGTATTTTTTTATGTCTGTACATAATCCAGAGTTCCTTGTCACCCCATCCCTACTATTACCTTGTAAATTAGGCGTATCATTGAGTATATATAGTGACTTTTGCTGACATTAACTTTCTGTTAAACTGAGTTAATATATCTACAGAATTTTTCTTAAAAGAATGCATTATTAATACTATAAAATCAAACACGCAAAGTTAGGATGTGCCAGAAGACGGACTGTCTGCAGACAATTAATATCCTTTGCACACAATTAATATCCTTAGTGCGTATGCCTGATTATGCAGTCTTGAATTGTATGATCACATGCAGAACAGCTAGTGCCTAGTTCAGTCCATAGGATGGACATTGCTGTCTTAGTTAAAACCTCTTCAACGTTGCATTTTTTCATTGCTGTTCATTGTGTAGGTATGTAGACTATTCCAATACTGCTGAAAGGAAAGAATTACTCGTTTCTGCATGAGTTTTTCTGTGATGTTTCTACTATAATAAAAATGTGAATAACTTTGTCCATGAATTTTTCCATATAGCAGATTTATGTGGCCTTTTTATGCATTTTGGGCTCCATTTTACCCGAGAGAAGTTGAATCATTACTTTTTTTTATTTTTACTGAAAAATATCTGCTAATTTGGATAGCAAATTGAAAGAGTTTAAAAAACACTCTGACTTACTAAAAAGTTGTGCTGATATTCCAGTTCTTTCTTCACTCTTGGAGCTGTCAGTGCACAGTCTACGTAGAGATCAAGACTGTGTTTTTATGGGGAAAAAACCAGTCTTTTAAAAGTAAGGTTAACAACTAAAAAAACTTAAGAAAAGCTTAACTTGGTGCCCTGCCTGATACCATAATAGAGCTCTGTGAAAGAAGTGAAACTAGATCTGTTTTGCAGGTCATCATTCAGTTTCCATAACTAAGTGGTTTTATCTCCCCCAAGCAATCCACAACTTTTTTTCAATACGTGCCTTTTTCCCCCTCTACAAATTAAGCACAGTCCTAGAAGTAACGGTTTCTTTAATGCAGAGGCTCCTTTTAAGAGGTCTATTTTATGCTCTAAATCCATGTTTGATCGCAATCCTTTTTGTGTTTTAATGTACATACATAGTTATAGTTGTACATATGTGTGTCTGTTCATTCCTTTATCTGTATCTCTCTGTATGTGTGTTGCCTTGTAATTGTCTGACTATATAATTTCCTTGCATCGGGGGAAAAAAGGAAAGGCAGACCTCCCAAACTGCAGGATTAAAACCTTTTTAGCTACATACAGACCTCTGCTATTTGAGCTGGCTGAGCGATAACGGTACAGCACTAGGAGTCAGAGGACAGTGTACTTTTCCCTTCTTGTAGTCTTCATCCAATTTAATTTCCCTAGGACTTCTGACTTTTTGTTCAAGTTGATTTTTTACCTGCTTCCACTCTTCCTCGTTCTTCCTGCATCCACTCTTCCTCGTTCTTCCTGCATCCTATCTCCTTAACCTTTCTATTCCCTTTTCCCCAGGCTCCTTTTGAGATCTGTCCCTTCACCATTTTCTGTGTCTTAGCACATCAGTTCCCTCTGCTCTTTATTCAATTTTAGTGCCTGGTTTTATTTAATTGGCCCTTGAAGTGTCATCCCTGCCCCTCTTCAGCTTCCATCTCAATCCATGGTTTCTCTTCCCAGTCTCATCGGACTCATTCATGCAGCGTAGTTACCCCCTTTTGTCTCTTTGACCCATATTTGTTCATCTGCCTGTGTCCTGGATGCTCTCATTCCCCAGGCAATTTCAGTGACAAGTAGTATCAGGAGCCTTAGGGATGTCTGCTTTCCGTTCCAGTGGCTTATTGTGCTTAGGCTTAGAATATTTATTACAGACTTCCTCTCTCTAATCCTTGTCATACCGAAGCAATCTTTGCAGAAGGTACGTGTAGTCTGATCAGTGCTAGAAATTGGAGAAGATCAGTCATGATCAATGAGAGTAGGTTTTTCTGTGATTTCTCACTGACAGATTTTTGGAAGTGTTTTACGTTAAAAAAAATAGTTTTCTCAAGCTTGGTCATGTCTGGCTAGATCTGCAGGATAAGGGCAAAAGTTCCACCCCCCACACTAAAATTCCTGCCAAATTGCAAGTCCTGTGAGTGAAGTTGTTTTTGAGATGAGCAAAATGTTTTTCTTACTGACTTTTCTATTCTCAGAAATGGCTGGAAAGTTTTGACTGAGTGTTCCAAAAGCATTTAAGACCATTTAGGCATGTATTATGTGAAGCTTAAGCCCAGCTTTTTATCACTGAGAAAACTTACATGAATAGAACAGAATTTATGTGGAAATCTTTGTAAGCAGTACTCATTCACATCCTGTCATTGATAGTGCCACGCTGACAAAACATTTGGTGTGGACTTAGCTGTGTTACCAAGTAGGAATTTTTGTCAACATGTTCTAGGCAGGCTTCAGCTCAAGACTGTCATCTAAATTTTAGACCTCTACGTGGATATGTCTACCTGTGAGCTGTGTTTAAATTCCAGTTATAGGCAATGGAGATCTGGCTGGTATTGTCAACAGAGCCCGAAAATGGACGCCCACTGTTTGGTCAACTGAATCGCAAGGAAATAAATTCCATGAAATTACTAAGTCTCTATTAAGTGTAATGGGAGCTCAAACACTTGGCTCATATATAGACACTAAATTTAGAGCCTGAAGTTTAGATGTCCTCATCTCAAGCCTTGTGTCATTTGGAAGCACAATGTGACTGTATCAGCAGTAAATTCTCCTTTCACTGAGTTTCTATTAAATGGCTTTGCAAATGTAATTATGCCACCCTAGCTGTAGCATAGACATAACCTACAGAATGCATAAACCACTTCAGAATCCTTATGTGTGATTCAGGAACATAGGAGCTGTGCTGTATTAGACAGAAAGTTGACTTCATCCCAGTATCTTCTGCAATGACCAGTAACAGATGCCTACAGAAGATCATTAAACAACAAGCATGTAGCAATGTTTCCCCCAATTATTTTTTTTCAAGCCTCCAACAATTTGTGGCTCATGCTGTGCTCTGCCAACAAAAAGAAACGTCTACACATACTTCTTAAGACCTTCCGAGCATGAATCAAATGGAACTGGCACAATAGTCTGTTTTCTGAGCCTGCCAAAAAACAGCCTTAAACCAAAGCTGATGATTTCTGTTCTTGCCTTGTTTGTCCTGAAGTTGCTGATGCTGAAGCCTAATAATCGCAATTTAAATTACATTAAACATTATTGACCTTCTCATTGTTGACGCGCTAACTAAACAACAGGCTCATGTGTGCCCTTCTGTCACGGTGGATATTAGATGAGAATTAAGCAAATAGTTGGTTGTTAGCTGTGGGAAAGCTCAGACTCACTCAAAACATTTACATTATCCTAAATCTTGTAGAAAGCGAAGAGGTGAATAAAAAAAATGCTTTTCCTCATGAAAGTGTGAAAAAAGCAGCAAAGGCAGAGTCTGGAGGAAATCATATGCGTGCAGTTATTCCGTTAGCTTATGTAATGATGAGAATAGAACTTCAAGGCACACAAACCCTTCTGGGGAGCTTCTGAATAGGCAGGGTTTGGGAACATTTCAGGTTATATGAGGAAGGATTTGTGCACCATAAAACTTCACATGTTTTTCTCTACCGGTTTCAGATTTCAAATAAAAAAATATTATCTCCCTTGGCAAACTTGCTTCTTAGAGTTTATTAACCTGTCACAACTATTATGAAAAACACCCCTGCAAAACATAAATGCTTTATTGTCCCAATTTTTAAGATGCCTCGATACCAACACCATTTATTTAATGTAATTTTTTATTAAGGTGAAAAATGAGGCAACTGGTGGGAAGGAGGAGCAAAGTAGTGGCTTACAGAGAGCCTGAAATCTCTACACTTAAAGGGACTTTTGCTTTCTACCCTGATTGCACGTGTTGAGTCACTGATAGTGGTGTTAGTCATCATCATTTATATCTATCTTCTTACCTTTGTTCCCTATTTCTGTATAGATAACAGGGCTGATGATGGACAAATGGAGTATCTAGTCAAGAATTCTGCATTAGAAGTCAGTCTTTCTCAGCCATGTGTTGAGCTTGGCCAAATGACATCTTTTCTGGTTGTCCATGTTTTTTCCATACAGTTTTAGAAGCAAAGCTTGATAGTTTGTTTCTACAATTGTCTTTTTTTTTTTTTTAAGCTTACTTCAGACTAATCAGAGCACGAAGTGGACACTGTAGTAAAGTTTTAATACATGCTGTCTCTGTTAGGAACATTATCATTTTAAATTACAGTTAGAGAAATCTGAATTTTAATTTCTTCAATTTTGGTATGTGTTAAGGATTGAGGAACAAAAATAACTGATCTCTGATTGACTTGCTTGTTAGAAATTTCAGTAATTTCCAAATTTGTGACATGATTAATACAAAATTTTAAAAGTTAGAAGGTAGTTTCCAGTACTCCTGGAAATGCGTGCTATTTAATACCTTTTCTAATCAGTAGTTCAGCTGAAAGCCATTAATTCTTTTTATGTTGCCATCTTACTGCATTGTGCTCTTAAATGCTTTATGGTACTTAAAATGGTGTATTTGACATTAGAGGTGCTAATGGTGATTAGTCTCTGTAAGCAATCTAAAGCTTTTTCTATATGATGGAGTAATCAATGAAGATTATCAGAACTGCCAGAGAACGTATTTCATTAATCACTGTTTATACTAAGATTTCTTTGCGTTCAGTCTCGTTAATGACAGGATGTTAAGGTCCAGTTCTCCTTAGTGACAGGTTTGTATGATAGCAGTTTTCAGTAGCTAAACAGTCTGAAATTTGCTGTTAGAGGTAATACATTAAATTGTTTAACTAAGGACAGATGGCTTGTATGCATTTTTGGGTACACTATCATAAAATTAAAATTGCTTATTGGTATCATAGGTTTTGTTGGCTGACCTTTTTAAAGCTAAGTAAGTTCATAATCAATGAAAACCTTTTGTCATTTTGCTTAAAAAACATTTTGTAGTATCTAATACTAAAATTTAATTTTACTTCACTAATCAGGTCACAACTAAGTATTTATTCAAAGTCCATATTTTATCCTTTCCTTAATGTCTGTCTCCTAAGGGTTGTTACTTGTCCAGTTGCTGAGGTAG
This sequence comes from Egretta garzetta, assembly GCF_000687185.1. NCBI lineage: Eukaryota > Metazoa > Chordata > Aves > Pelecaniformes > Ardeidae > Egretta > Egretta garzetta. The sequence continues at coordinate 4,202,151 of NW_009260479.1, read as the reverse complement.
TAATGCTATAAAGTAATTCTAAGAGCAATAAAATAATGATAAAATATGACCTCTGATTTGTTCTTAGTACTATCTGGATAAAATTTTACGTTATAAACACAGGCATCTTTTCTTCATTTGAACTTGCAGTGAGTTTTGGAGTACTTCAAAATATGGAGCAACAGGGAGTTGATGTAAAGTTGGAATACATCTTTTGTCAATTTTTTTTTTCCTAACGATGTAGAAGGTTACAAGGACGTAAACAGTAAGCTGTTTCTCTTGTCACCATTTTACAGTTTGGCCATCTGTTTCCATTAAAACCAGTAGCATTTGTGACATTCAGCTGAGCTTCCAAGCCACAGGCAGAACTAACCATTTTGTTGAGCTGATTTTGGTGCAATTATGATTCTAGCATGGCGGTACGGTCCTCCCGGAAATTTTCTGTGTGGTTTCTTCTACTCTTTCTTGGAGGATTTACTCCCATACAACTAGAAATGAGAGGAGGTGATTGATCAGGTTCTCTTATGTTTTCTGTTAATTCACTTAGTTCTTCCTCTTTCACTGTATTTGTGTGTCATATCTGATCCAATGGGATTAGTGAATAAAGGGAATTTTAAAATGAAATTTGAGAGAGCGCATAGCTACTTGCTTTTAAAAATGAGATATTTTTCTGCTTGTGTGAAAAAAAAAAAGATGTAAAAGAAAATGTGAAAAGGACCAAGTGGAAAGAGGTGTGGACAGTTTTAAATAATGGAAATTACAGTAGTAAGAAGTAGCAGACGTGTGGATGGGATCGGAGCTTTCTTGCCACAGGTGAATGAGCTAGGAGCTTGCTGAAGGAAATGGTCAATGAAGGACTTTTTGAGTAGGAAAATAGTCTGCTGGCTCTGCTTTAGTGACATTTATTTTATTGAATGTACTATGAATTAGTAATGAACTATCTCTCCAGCTTTCTGGCGCCTTGTAAATTTTTTTTCTGTAGAACAGGACTGTAAAATTATTTGATCCATGAACAAAACAGTGTTTGGCTTGCTTTGACAGCTTGCCATTTTCCTATACCTACCCTTTGAATACTCAGATTCAGCTTCCACCCCCTTCACATAATGCCTTATTTTGTGCTCATGCTAATGAAGTTGAGGACTCTGTTCTGTCTCTGTTACTGTCCTCATACAGTGTGGTAAAGATACCTCATTTCACTGGCAATGTGATTTATTCCTTCCTTCTACCTCCTACTGTCCTGATGCCGTATTTTAGCAATACAGTAGTAAAGTAGTATTTGTTACTGAGTTTATTTAGCAGAGCTTTTAATTTTTTTTTAAATTAATATGCTTCACTGTTCATATCCTTACTTCATGAAGGTTAGTTAGTCATGATAGCTGCATACTTATTCTTCTGGGGTCACAGTATGTGGCCTGGTTTCAGAGAAGTTTTGGCTTCTACTGCTGGAAAAGTAACTCTTCTCATCAACAGCTGTTGCCAGAAAAATCCCTTTGGGCATTTGTTTCATCAGACTGCTTTATCTCTCTTATAAATTCAGCAAATGTTGATATTCTGTGCTTTTTATTTGCTTCAGATGATATATACCACATTGTTTGTAAAGTGTGTGTTTTACTTAGCTGCCAAATGCTTTTCCTTGCCAGTGCAGTTTAGCAGATGGGTTTGAAGGGTTCAATTAAATGTAATTTGGGCTTCCATTTTTCTTCCAGCATCTTCACATGATTCCTTAAATCAACATCAACATTTTTCAAGGCTTTGCAGTATTCCTGTAGTTTACTCATTCCTAATAATTGTATCATTTGGTCTGCAGTATTTTGAGAAAGGTGTATTCTGATTTTACGTTTGTTATGTACCATTGTTGATCGGTGGTTGTGAAAAACAGATGTGTTTAAAAATGCCACTAATACTGCTATTTTAATCCATTATTCCCAGCTTTTAGTAAATATTGGATTCTTAGAGTGCTTGCAGTTCTTTCAAAATTTTCTTTCCTAATGAGATAATTCTAACAATTAACATAATTAACAGGGCTAACTGTGGGATGCAACAAATTCTCTGTTGAGTACTTTCTTGAGGGATACATTTTGGACCTTAGTTCCTCCCAGGTTCCTGGTCTGAGTGTTTCTTACCAAGTAATATCTTAGAAGAACGTGTGGCTTGTCTGTAAGAGTTGGGCCTTAGCTGTAAACTGGGCCATCTCAATAGGCTGTAGGATTGTCAAGTACAAAATAGTGCAGTGGGTCATATGCTGTTTAACGTGTAGCTGCCATTCATGAAGCTGGACGCTTTGGGCTATATTTTCGTAATTTCACATCTAAGTTTATGATTTACCTTCTACAGCATCCTCAGTGAGTGTTTACTGAATATATCATTTCCTAAAACAAGTTTCTTGCATGACTTTGGTTTTGTTGGCAGTCCTTAAACTTACTGTTGCTACCTTCTTCACCTGCATCAAGAACTCTATGTTATTGTTTGCTTATCTTGTCCCTCCTCCTCTCCTCTGCGTTTCAGCTAGTAAAGTAACAGAATGCATTCTTCCATGCTGTTAGTACGTGTTAGAGACATGGGTAGAGGTGAGATGTCTTGCAGGTCTGAAGACTAGACTAAGTGTTGTAGCACAGAAATATGGCAGTAGCTATCCGTAGTGATCCGCTCTAATTTCTGTGCCAAAGCATTTTATCTTTTTACACTGCATTTGTGTTTAGCATAAACTAATACTTATGTCTTTCTCCTGTCCACGAGTTGTGATGCAGGCAGATATTTTGCTGAAGACATTAATTTCATCTGGTTTTAAAAATACCAGTGTAGCTGTTAACACAGGCAGTTTTGTGATTTGTATTTTCCTATGGGCTGGTTTCGATATCTGTGGACTTGTAGTAGCACTATTTCATACCTAATTTCATGCCAGGCTTTCAAACACAGAAGAATTATGGTAATAAATATTGCCTGTATTCTAAGAATTAAGTAGATGCAGTATGTAACTTTTCTTTGATTTGGTTTATGTTCATATTTGGATGTTACTTGACACTTGAGCTAGTAATCAAACATGCCAGTGTTGGTATTATATTTTTATTATGAAAAATGAGAGTCCCTGAGCTCAGTTGCTGCTGTATGTTATGTATGCCTTCCTGTGAGCCACTGACCTGTTTTTTCTTAAGTTTACTTCAAATCTTGCAGTGCTGTGCTCTAGCCTTAAAAAGTATTGTTGCCTTGGTGAAGAAGTGCAAAAGCATGTTACAGTGCTTCAGGGACTGTAATGAATCCCAGAAAGAAAAAAGACTGATTAACTGAATCAGAAAGGTGTGGGTGATGTTTTACAAGCAGACCGATGGAATCTGTTCCCTCTTGACTAGAGAACTGGAGGGTTATTGGGTAGTTCTTTCTGAGAAGTTATTTCTTTACAGATGTGACTATGGTCTCTAATAATAATCATGCTTATTTATGACTTCTCCAAGATTGGTAGTGATACTTGGTGTAGTCTTGAAAAGAGAGATGAGAAGAAAGTGCTAGGTTATGTAATGCATTTTCACCCAGGGAGAATTGTATAATGTCAATAAGGTTTTCAGTAGAACATGGTATTTCATTTCCGTTTGCATTTCTGATTACAGTGTTTACAGTTTTACATTACAACTTACAGAGCTTTGTGGTTTTTAGTTATAACCAATCGACAGCGTAGTGTTGTCTGCCTTTATTACTCAGAATAAGTGTCCAAGCCTCTTTACTGAAGGCATAGCTCAAGTTAGATAACATTTAGACAGAAAATGCTTTTCTGTGACAAGAAGAATCTCGGTCATCAGTGTGCATTTAGAGTGGGTTTCATTAAACATTTTAAGGTGGAAAGATCTGGGAGTGCCACTAAAAGACATAGTCCACTAGTTTCCTTCTCAGTATTCTGTTAAATGAGGCTGGGGAACAGATCTGGCTGAAAAATTACAGGAAAATTACAGGAAAAAGTAGGTTTTGAACAATTTGTTATGTTTGCTTTTCAGCGATGTGCATATTGTAAGCACCTTGGAGCCACTATCAAATGCTGTGAAGAGAAATGTACCCAGATGTACCATTACCCCTGTGCTGCTGGAGCAGGCACATTTCAGGATTTCAGTAACTTGTCCCTCCTTTGTCCAGACCATATTGATCAGGCTCCTGAAAGATGTAAGTACGCGGTATTCAAACGGGACAATTAGTTTTATGAAAACTGCTCTGTGGTATCATCAGCTTAAGAATGCATTTGTTTGGACCTGTTTTCCCAGTTCATGTACCTAAGAATTCATGTATCTTCAGGTATGAGAAAGATGCAAGTTCATACTCTTCTGTTTTTAAAGACTTCCAGTGGTGCACAGCAAAGTTAGTATTTTTTTTAATGACAGAACATGGGAAGCATTTACTCATATGGCTTATCTTCTGTCAGGTTTTAGTTCACATCGATAGGCTTGCTTACTTGCCCTAACTCAGGTTAGAACAACCATATTGCAAACACTTCAGCAAAAATAATAGCTTTAGATCTGTGAGGAGCTTTATTTTATACTTGCTCCAGAGAAGAGTTGGTCCTAAAGCTGTCAGTTTTCTCTTGAGAATAAAACTGTTTCTTTTGGTAGGACTTTATTAAGGTTTAAAGTGAAAGTACTTTTGTTATGAGATTAGTTGAGTATATCAGAAAACCAAATGAAAGGAGTAGTTATTAAGTATTAATTAAATTTGAATTTCATAAGAATGATCAAGTTTTGTATGTGTAAGAACTATGAAAGAATTTCTTGGCTTCATTGGGTTCATTGAACTGTTCATAATTTCAAATGAAATAATAATTGAAAAAAATATTTCTTTGTAGCAAAGGAAGAAGCAAATTGTGCAGTGTGTGACAGCCCTGGAGACCTCTTAGATCAACTTTTTTGTACTACCTGTGGCCAGCACTATCATGGGATGTGCCTGGACATACAAGTTACACCTTTAAAAAGAGCAGGTTGGCAGTGTCCTGATTGCAAAGTGTGCCAGAACTGCAAGTAAGTGAGACTTAAAGGATGTGGAGGAGAGATGGTGTGAGGTTTATGTGCTGTGATTGTAAAACATCTATTTTATCAACTGTACTTTTTTCCAAAATGTGTAGGTTATTTGCCCAGATATATCTGTTATGATACTATATTAAGTAGCTGAACAAACCTTGTGTTGGGAGCTTTCTTTAAAAGAGCTGAGCTGGAACTCCTGCACATTTTACCCCCAGTTACCATTATCTGGTTGGGTTCTGGAGAGCAGGAAAACCTTCTGACTTTTTCCTCCTTTTATACAGGAGGATTTTTCTCACATTTACCAAAATAATGAATTAGTTTAATCTAGTGCCTTTACTGTCTGGGAACCTGTGCCCTTACTTGGCTGACATTTCAGCTGTGCGTGTTCCACATACTGGGTAGGTCCCCTGCATTAAGCCCTCTCTTCTATTTCGTAATATCTTTTAGAGGCAGTTAATGAGTCATTATGAAAACAAAAACATGGTTTAATTGAGCAAATAAAAAAAGTGACATGAGTGACCATGATTGAATTGTTACACCAGACAAACACTGAGACAACGAAACTGTTGTTGCAATATTACAAGGGTTCACTTAGAAAACTCTGACCGCTTGTACCCTTGTTCTCATATAACCTAACCTGATGGACACTGCAGGGTTCTTCTGCTTGCTTGATTTTTTTAAAGGGCTTGCTACAAAAGAAATAAAGGGTTTTGTTCAGCTTTAGTCAGATCAGTTGGAACAGTATGAAGGAAAAAAGCCTCTTCACTACTGCCTCAGGTACCTGATCAGTCAGTGCTTTGCTGTTTTCCAAGTAGAACCCTTGGTATTTGCCAGCATTTAGATTTACCCACTTTAAAGTTTGTTCCCTGATCACACGCAGCTGATAGCAAATGCCAGCAATGAAGTTCTAATGAATGTGAAGCACATTCAAAAAAGTATTTCTAAAAGTGTTGTACTAGGTAATTGAGCTATTTGCTAACAAACCCTCTCTCCAGTGGAAAAGTAGAAGAAAATGTGATGTTTTCACATCTGTTACCTTATGCAGTATGGCAGTTTTATGCCAGTGTTGCAGAATGCAAAGTGAGAGCATTTACTGTTTTTCAAACTACCAGGTCTTCCAGGTAATACAGTAGTATCTAGTATGTGTTATGCCATATATTGTGAAGCTTTATCCAGCAAATCTTCTTGCGTACTTATTTATTGAATTAATTTATTTGAACTATGTCAGAACACAATGCCTTTAAATATTACCAAACTATTTGTCTTAGTCTCTGCAAATTTATTTTATCACTGAAATTTGTGGTGGAGCTCTGTAATGCGTGATTGTAGGAAAATTGAAATCTCTTCCTGTGATGTTTTTTTTGCTCTTGCAGTCGTCTTGGTTGATCTTGTAGGAGCTGTGGTAGTCAGAGGTGATGGCTCGTTTTCTCCTTTGGGAGAAAATACAGTCAGACTATTTGTAGGAACAAGTACAATTGCATGTTCTTTTCAGAAAGAAGTAAAGTAGTATTTAAGATTTTGAACTGATTTCGGTGCAAAAAGACCATTAAATCTGCCTACCTGTGTGTGAATGAAAGTGGGCCGATATCTAGAAGTTGGAATGGTTGCACAGGCTCAGCACTTGTAAGAGTAAGCGTAGTGGTCTGAATTCATACTTAAATATGAATTTGAGGACATTATGTTCGGAGCTGTTCGTAAGTGATATTTGTATATTTTCATGTGCTCAGCTAAGTGTCTTCCTGTTTAGACTTTTCATTAAATAGATTTTTTGTTATGCATTGTTTAAATAATTTTTTTAACCACTTGTTACTTTCTTAGACATTCTGGGGAAGACAACAAGATGCTGGTGTGTGATACATGCGACAAAGGCTACCATACTTTCTGTCTACAACCAGTTATGGATGCTGTACCAACAAATGGTTGGAAATGTAAAGTAAGTTGAAAGGTTTCAGAGTAACTCCTTATGATTTTAAGGCCCCAAATTTTGTTATCCCCATCATGCTGTTCTACGTGTATTGTAGACTGTTGTTGCTGTGTAACGTAACTTTTAACTTCTGAAGGAATCCTACTTGTGCGTAATGATGTGGCTCTACAGCTGCTCTGTGAGGGTAGCTGTCAATGCAGAGTCTGAAGCAGCCTATGTAGGACAGTAAATCAACCCCCCCCAGGGGAAAAGAGAAACGTAGGATCCAGGTGGAGCGGATAACCTTCACTTAATGACAGCTGCTCTCATGATCTAATGCAAATTAAAAAGCAAACTAAAACCTATGCAGTGTAGTATATGTAATATATACTCAAAGGTTCTTTATATTCAACTACTTCTTGCTTATCAGAACAACAGTTCTGCAGCTCAAGGGTTCCTTTGCGTTTGAGGAGAGCAGGATGAATTTGTTGTTTTATCAGTAACTTTGTGAGTAAGTGTATGTAATAATAAAAATACAATTTCTGCGTAACAAGGGAAGTCCCTGTACATGAGATGTATGTAATTTTGTAGTCAGTTTGTGGCAGCCATAAGATGACTGAGATTAGAAATACGAAAGTTTTTTCTCTTAAGAAATGCTCCTTTCAAGTCAGGGAATAGTGCAAGGAAACTCCTTGTGCTGTTGCCCAGGTTCTTCATGCACTATTAGCATATCCTGGATAATTTATTAGCGTTATCAAGAACAGAAACTCTTCAATTTAATTAAAAACAGAAAAATGTCAGTTAATGGCAGTTCTACCACTGAGTGAAATATCATAATTAACAATAAATTCTTGTGATCTCTAGAACTGTAGAGTATGTGCTGAGTGTGGCACACGAACAAGTTGTCAGTGGCACCATAATTGTTTGGTATGTGACAGTTGTTACCAACAGCAAGACAACTTATCTTGTCCATTCTGTGAAAAACTGTGCCTCCAAGACTTCCAGAAAGATATGTTGCATTGTCACATGTGCAAAAGGTAAGAATCCTAATTTTTCTTAAATGGTACTAAAATGCCTAAAGCTTATGGTGAGCTGTATGATGTTGATGCGTTTCTGTGAAGGGTGTAGTTTGTGTTTGATGTACAATCCTACAGTATCTTGTTGTGCAACATCTTGATCCTTCATCCCTAAATACAATGAACAATAGTAGGTAGTCTTATTTTAATCTTAGCAAATAAATTTTAATTGGCAGTTACCTGAGGTGAACAGAGAAATATGTGCTGCTGCTTCTTACATGGCATCTATTTTGTGAGTGAGCAAATTAGAAGAGTCATCGTCCTAACTTTTAAAGACACTTGTATAAACAGGGTTGTTTGCAATGGTCTGTTTTTGTTAAATTTTCAATTAGGTGTTCTCTGTTTAATTTTATGTGTTTTGCTATGCCTGTAATTAAAAAAAAAAAAGCGCTATTGGGAATATTTTAAGAATGTAGACTGTGTTTCATATTCAATGCTATTGTATCTTGCTGTGGAACATCTTGATATTGCTATAAGTGTGGTGTCCAATTGGCTTTAGTGACAGCTTAGGTCTTCATGTTTAAATTAGTTCACTGCTTGACATACCGACGTATCATGCTTATTTCTCTAAAATTCTCCATAATAAAGCATTGATTGCAATTTTTTATTTCCTCATAGGAATGGAAAACAGTGCTATTTTTTAATTGATTTTTACTAGGATACTGTATATTTTCATTATTAAAATCATAGTCACACTAAATTAATCTCCCCAGGTGGATTCACATAGAATGTGACAGATCTCCAGGTAGTGAATTGGAGTCTCAGTTGAAAGACTACATCTGCACTCTTTGTAAACAAGGAGAAGGGGATCAGACTCAGTCATGTGATGTAATGGACACTTCTGAACTCATTCCTGAACCTGACAGTATAACAGGTAATCAGACGTAATCTTTGTATTTCCAAAATGCTAACATCAAATATAAATATCTGCAGCTGTCTCACTAAGTCTTTTGTGATCCAGCCTTTCATATTCTACTCTGTGGAGTTCATCTATTCCTCTATTTAGCAGCAGCTTCCCAAGCCAATCCATGGGTGAGCTGTCGTCTTAATATGCTTTCTGGCTTCAGGATCCCGTATTAGAGACATGGGCAAGTAAGCACCTTAATGGTGGCTCTCAAACTTCCAGCTTCAGCTTGCCACCCTGTAGCAATTCTGTGGACTGCACGACCACCGCCATGTGCATTTCTGATGCCTAAACAGCAGTGTTTGTGCATTGATCTTCCCAATAAAAGAAGTAGATAGCTCAGTTCCATAAGTATCCATGTTCTCAAAAGCCCAATAATTTTTGACTGGAAAGGGGAAGTATTGGCCTACAATAAAACTCTTAATTTTTGTATGTTTAAACATGTTTTGTGTAAACAAGTCATTCTCTTTGACGTTAGCTAATACATGTAAGTGCATACCTTTTGTGAGCAGTAAAGAAATGATGAAGAAAGTGATCCCAGAGGAAGGGCAGTGGCAGTCAGTAACTGTATGTAAATGAGCAGAACTCTGTCAGTGAACATGCACACTGAGCTAGGAAAAAGTGGCAACTTAAACCTTTGAAGATCACTTCTATTCTGAAAGGTCAGTAGAGGCTGTTGGCTCTCGGAAGCCAAAGTAATAGGAAGATGTCCAAGTAATATCCAAAGCTTATGCTGGAAAAATTCCCAGTCTTCTGCTGAAGACCCTTTTGAATAAGTAACAGGTTTATTTGAAAGGCTAAAGTTTTAAGTAATACTTCTGTTAGGATTTCTGGCTAGTAGAAGCATTGACAAGCATACTCTTCTCCCCAAGGAAGAACAGGACTGTCATCTCAACTACTAGGAGTACTCTGGAGCTATTACATCAGTACAGTCATGCAGTGTTTTATACCCAGGAGAGCACTTTTATACATTAAAATGAGATTTGGAGGCAATCTAAATGATTATTTCCTCAAAGTTAAAATATCACTTTAAAGCTGGCAGAGTCTGAGAGCAGTTTTTAGGTGCTAAAAGTAGCATCACCTAATAGTTCCCGGCTTTTTGAACTTTAAAGAGACTTTCCTGAACAGAAAGCTATATTCGTTTGACTTTTTTTGTGCTAACATCCGTCGAGGATCAGTTCCTTTTGAGTTAACACTATTGTTGTGGTTTAACCCAGCAGGCAGCTGAACACCACACAGCCACTTGCTCACTCCCCCGCCCTTAGTGGGATGGGAGAGAATCGGAAAAAAAAAAGTAAAACCCGTGGGTTGAGATAAAGAAGGTTTAATAAAACAGTAGAGGATAATAATAATAATACAGTATACAAAACAAGTGATGCTCAATGCAATTGCCCGTCCCAGAGCAGCGATCGTTGCCCCCCAGCCAACTCTCCCAGTTCATATACTGAGCGTGACACCGTCTGGTCTGGAATAGCCCTGTGGCCAGTTGGGGTCAGCTGTCCTGGCTGTGCCCCCTCCCAGCTTCTTGTGCACCTGGCAGAGCAGGGGAAGCTGAAAAAGTCCTTGACTAGTTCTAGGCACTACTTAGCAACAACTAAAACATCAGTGTGCTATCAACATTCTTCCCATACTAAATCCAAAACACAGCACTGTGTCAGCTACTAGGAAGAAAATTAACTCTATCCCAGCTGAAACCAGGACATCTATATACGTTGTTTTTCCTGCTTCTACTTTGTCTAGTGCATTTTAATGAATTTCCTTAACTTAAAAAGTTTTTACATGAGGAAAAAAGTGAGTATTTCCTGTTTCTGTGCTCTGTAATGATACTGTCAGCCAAAGCAGTGCTCAGTAGTGCCTTTTCCATGCAAATCCCTTTATTTAATATGGGGAACTGGCAGATTAAGGTATCCTAGTTCTAAAGTGGCAAAACTTAGTTTTCATGTGGTTGAACAGGTAGGTTGAAAATCATGTTCCAAGTGCTGATAGTAGATAGAACCTCTTACCTATGCCATAAGTCATTGTAGTATTTGTGTAAAATTTGAAGCCTTCATGCTACGAGTTCTGTGAGTTTAGCAGACTGGAATTTCAGAAACTACCTTTGTATTGCTCAGGTAATGCAGAATTCTGTGACTTGTAAATTAAATTTTCATAATTAGGTGTATGTAATTGCTTTACAGACATTTTTCACTGTCTGAAAGGTATAAAATAGCTTTGGTGTTAATGAGAAAAAGGCTCTTCATCTTTAAGAATTACTATATAGTCTCTGTAACCTTCTCATTGACCCGGTTTGTCCTAACTTCTATCGTATCGTTAAATTTCATTCTCTTTAGCCAGAAGGTCAAACAGCAGCAGCAACTACCGATGCCAAAGTAATAGAATAAACATCATATCAATTTTGATAACTTCTTTGCCTCTCCTTAAGCTTGTACAGATGAAATGGAAATGGAAAGTGGTGGAGAGGATGCGACATTTCAGGAACAACCCATTACTGGTGATGGCCCTGGTCAAGAATCAGCTGTTGGTTGTGTCACAGACGGTAAGAAAGAGTTTTGCAGTCTGAGAAAATGCCAGTAGTGAACCCTTCAGAACCCTGTTCCACTCAGTAAGGTTTGTGGTACTTCATAAATTTAGGAGGGAAAAATGCCTGGAAAGCAGTAGGAGGTAAACTGCATCAGTTCTACTACCTGAACTGTCAAGCAAGACTATTAACTTTCTTGCTGAAGAAGTATTTTATTGAAGGCAAAGATAGTCTTCAGAATATTTGTGTAGGAGAAAATTGTTTTTACTTGTTTGGTGGGACTGTCTTTCTGCAAAAGCTGGACATAGAGTTAAATGCTTTTGTACACTGGAGGATTAATTTCACCCAGTGTGTTTTGGGGCACACCGTAGAACTTCTTTCCAGTTCATGTGCTTTGTGGTTGTAACTCCACAATTCTCTTTGGTTAAGGATTTCTTCTTTTCTTTTTTCCCTTGGTAAATGAAAGATAATTAGTTTGATAATCCACACAGGGTGTGCTGCAGTAGTTGGTCATTTATGTTCTGAGAATAAACACGTCTTATCAATCACACATGAAGTACCAGCCAAAGAAAACAGTACAAATATAATGGTGTCTGGGTCAAGTCCTCTAAATGTGTTAGTGATCGATATCAGTGCTGACGAATTTTCCAGTATGTCCCATCCACTTCCAGCCAATGTTGGAGGATGGTTGCGCTAAGGACAATCAAGAAACCTGCATTTTAAAGCCAAAGCAAAAGTCTCTTGCAGATTATCTGTGAACACTGTGTTACGCATCACAGCCTGTGGTAGAAGTGCCATGATTTAAAACTACCAGTGAAGACACATTCATAATAAAATTCTAGGTTTCAAACTGTAGTGGCTGAGGAGGTTGTAGCAGCATGAATTTAAGAAGAGTGCAAGTGTCATGAAAAGTAAGCAGCCTGTAAGAGAATCAGGGTCCATCAAAAGAAGACAGAAAAAGCCAAATTCAGAGCAAGGAATGTGGTTGTCCATGGAATGGATACAAGACTCTGGAACCCCTTGGTGAAGAAAATTGTGGATGAAAGGTGCTTGATTTGGTTCAAGGGAAAGTTAGACAAATAGTTTTGAAAGAAATTCATGAGACACTAGTAAATTGAAAACCAGCATCAACTATTTTCATTTCAGGTGATTTCCTAAAGCCTGAAAGAGCGCTAGGTGCGAGATGTTTTTTATTTGTACTTGTCCTGTTCTTCTTAGCTGTCTGCTTCTTGGAAGTGTTGGGACAGTTGCTTAAAATACATTAATTTATGCTAGCATACGTCTTCACTACACAGAAATGAAAAAGGAGAAGCTACTTTTATTGCCTACCTGGAAATGTGTGTTCAGATTCCTCTAAAATTAATCTCGGGTCTACTTTCTTGTGATTTACTCTGCTGTGTTTCCGGGGAAGAAAAATAATGATCAAACAGTGGGAATACGTACTAAAACCATAGACTAATATAAACATAGGTACAAAGAAAGATATTGATGGAGTATATTTTAAGCTACATATTAAATTCACTGAAGTAAAATGATACGTACTTCGTGTACTTGATGTGTACCAAGTATACTTGTTGACCAGTACACCTGTGTAAGTTTTTCTTTTTCACACTGAGCCTTTAATATGGTTGTACTTAGTTACAGGCATATCACCAGAAGAAAAGACCACAGAACTGGAAACAGAAGTCTCTGTTGAAATTAATTCAGCTGAAATGGAAATGTCTCCTAGAAAGACACCAGCATCTGGTGACAGTCAGACTGAGAAAATGATGGAAGTGATGGAAGGTGTTCAAGCTGTAATACAGCAGGAGTTAGACAAACAAGTGGAAGAGACACAGCTGCCACAGGGTAGCGTGGAGGTATCAGAAGTATCCACAGTAGACTCTCGGTCTCTGTCTTCAGTACCTGAGACCATAACTGTGATGCCAGAAATACAGGAGACTGAAAGTAAAGGGGGTATTTGTACCCCTGTAGAACAACAACTGGAAATAATAAAAGTGCAAAAAGATGCAGAAAAAGGAGAAACCCGTGAAAAGTCAGAAACACCAGCTCTTCTAGAAGTAGAAACTACTTCTGCAAATGAAGGTGTTGCAACTAGTTCACCAGTTGGAGACAAACCCATAAAATCACCAGCTGAGACTTACCCCTCACTTCCCCCATCAGTTAATATAAACAAGACAAATGTGTCTTCCTCGCCAGATGTTTCATTAGACTTGCATTCTGCACGAGATGTACAGCACAGTCAGCCCCCAGCATTGCCTTCCACTGCTGGAAGTGCTCTCCCTACGACTTACATATCAGTCACTCCAAAAATTGGCATGGGAAAACCAGCCATCACCAAACGCAAGTTTTCTCCTGGAAGACCCAGATCAAGACAGGTAAGCGTGTAGAATATTTCATTACGTATTTATGAAGCACATAGTTCAAATTTCAATATAATGCATTAAATTCACCTGTTTCTTATAATGTGGTATGCATTTATTCTAAGTAGATGTGTATTATATTTCTTCCAGAAAGTAATTTCATGTTAAATAATTGAAAGATCAGACATCATAAAGGTTCTCTAGTGAGAAGTAAGGTTTCTTTCAGCTCATGCTTAAAGCAAAATAAAAGAAAATTTGTTATGTTTTTGATACATATGCTACAAATGCAGATGTACATAAAGCTGTGCCTTTTAATTTATCTCATAATCTTTTTCATTTATTTTGCCTAGTACTTTCACAGTGTGCTAACATTTCTTAAACTGGCTTTACAGAAAAACCTTCAACAACTCCTATTTCCATCGTGCTGCCAGATACTATATTGATCAGCATTTTTAATGGTGGTGTAAAGAATTTGATGGTTTTGCTACATTAGTAAATACCACGTAAGAACTGTCTGGTACAAATCGTTGTGGTTTGACTGGGATTAAATTTGATAAGTGAAAGGAATCCTCAAGTCTGACACCTTCTGTAACATCTTGCTCTCTATTTGAGTTGCGTAGTTGTGGGGAAAATGATTCATCAATCTTTAGGATTTATTTTGTGTTCGCAAAATTCTACACAAAAAGTATGTCACGGTGACAAATTAATGTTTCATTCCTGTTCTCATCACAATTTGGTTTTAGTCTTTGGGACTTCTAGATTGATGATTTCACGCTTTTCTGAACTTAGTGTTAAAAAAGCTTTTTATATACTGCACAGGTCTTTCCATTTTTACATGTTACGTAAGGGTTCAGAATTCTTGGTTCTTAAGGAAAGGTATGAGAGAGTGTTCTGAAAGGATTAAAAGTATATAATAAAGGCAACAAATGTAAGAAATGAACTTTGGAAGGTTTTGGAGTATCTCTGGGTTGGTTTTTTTTTTACCCTTATACAAGCATGTATAAAAAGAATTTTTCTTAGTACTCTGTACTGTCTTAAAAATTAAACTTCTTTTCTCAGTTTATCATGCAAATTGAAAAGGAGTGGGGTTCTTAGGCAGTCCAAAATGAATTCAGGTTTTCTGTTGGGGAAGTTTATTTGTCTTCTTTCGTATTCCAGTATTCATTTTTCTGTACAATTTGCCCTTGCTCTGAATTGGAACCAACATCACGATACTGGTAATAAAATTAGTTAACAGCCAGAGAACCTATTGAGGAAAACATGAAGGTTGATCCCGACTGTAAATGCCTGTAGCAGAATAGATACGTGTCTTAAAAACCGAAAAAAAATCAGTGATAAAAGCAGCAGTTTTATATTCTGTGTACAATAGAGTACAGACATTAACCTCTAAATATGTGGTGTGAGTAATGCAAGTAAAACTGAGTTGAATTACAGTTTAGAAGTCCAGTGTAACACAAAATCCTAGCTGTGATGCTAAATCAATATAATCTGTTCAACAGTTTGCAAAATAAAAAGGTACTTAGCAGTCCCTGTTACAGAACTGGACAAGTTACTTTCAGTATTCATGATCTGTCTTGTAAAAATATGTTGGAAGTCTGTGAAGGTGAAGGTTTCTTTTGATTTCAATTATCTCTGTCTTGTGCTTTGAAGACCTATTGAGATGGAACTTTTGTGAAGTGAATAGCAATTTTCTGGTAAGAAAAGCATGTGCATAGTTTGGTTTAAGTCCCAGTACACTTTCTTACTTTCCGTTGATTATTGAGTTTTACCACAGACTGGCACCTCCGTGGAAGTCAGTGAAAAATTGTCTTGAGTAAGGACTGAAAAAAAAAAAAAGACCCTGTGGATATTTAATTAGCGAAAAATGGCCACTGTTTTCCTCGCCTTCTACCAGTAATCTAAATTCAGCCTAACTAGCTGATAGGGATTTGGGCTTGGGCATCTCTTTCAGACTCTTCATGAGTCAGTTTTGACTTCTATTCATCTCATTTTCCGTGTTGGACATGGAGGATGCGAGTCTTGTACCTGCAGATAATACGTATTTTGAAAAAAGAGAAAAAGCTTGTATGTAATAGATATTTTCTAAGCCCAACTTTATTATTAGGACCTTACTTCTGTTCCCTCTGGGTTTAAGAATTCTGTGTTGATTTTGCTACAGTTAGATTTTTCTAGGTCACTGTGCAGGAAGGTTTATATCATATCTGCAGAAATATGTATATGCCTTAAACAGTGACATAATTACCTCTGGTGCTGTAAGTTTGCTGTGTTACCTTCCTCCTTTGGGCTTTTGCTGCAGGACTGAAACCTGGTGGTTTGTAGACTATAAATAAAAGATTTAGAGATGTGCAGTTACAGGTAGGTGCTTTTCTTTTGAGCACGATGTAATCAGACAAATCCACAATGGGTAAGGCATGTGTTTAAATGTTTGGATTGCACACAGAAACTGGTTTAGGTTTGGGTTTGAGGGTTTTTTTAATTACTAACTTTGCTGTACACATTCAGAGTTTTTTTTTAAAGAATGTTGTACTTTTCCAAATTTAGGGTTGCAGATAGGAGCAGCAACCTCTAAATATATCTGATTGTCAAAGAACACCTTGTGTTTTTATCTACTTGTGCTCAATTTATCTCATCTTAAAAAGTGCACTTGTGATTTTTTTCTTAATATTTGTTTCGGTTCTCCATAGAAAAAATGCTACATTTTTCTGATGTTTGTGCCAGCAGCCCTGTATATGATTTGATCAACTCATCATTTTAGAAACTGATGCACAAATTGGTAAAAGAAAGAAGAAGCCTCATATCTGTAACTGTAATCTTCCTTGCGACGTGCTCTCTTGCCTGCTGTCAGTGCGCTCAGACGCTTAGGTGTGCCAGGGTCTGGTTTGGTTATCTGTTACATGACAATTCTTTAGGACACGTTTGAAGGCAAGTTAGCAGGTTTTCACCAGGTATAAACCCAAAGAATTAAGACCTTTTGTTTCTTTGTGTCATCCTGTACAGACACTTCAAAATGGTTGTTTTCTCCCAGTTCTGGCTTAGGGAGAGCATCGTTGGGCAGGTCCTGACGGCTGAGAAAAGTGCTGCTTTCTGCCATTCCATCTTTTTTTCCATGCAAAGTGTGGCCTCACCACTGAAGAAAGGACACAAATTTAGTTAAAACATTTTAGCCTAACACAGTGTTTCAGTGCTTGTCTGTCCGAAGATGATCCCGTTGATTCAAAACAAGTAAAAAGTGGGGAAAACAATTCTGGAGGAAAAAATGCTTCCATGAATTTATAGGTGTAGCAGTTTGGAATAAACCAGGTCACGTGTGGTTCTTTTCTGGGTGTCACTAAAGAGGAATTTTGCTTTATCAAAAGCCGGTTAATTTTATGGGTTTGAGATCTGTGTCTTTCTGTTTAAAAAATAACACTTAATGCTGTTGTGGCGCTTTCTGTCAGGACTCAGGTTCTGCAGCACAAATGTGACCTTGCAGCTGGATGAGGTCTTAGCAACGTCTTAGAGGGCAGCGAAATCAGAGAGGAAAGTTACACAAATAGGATTGAGTCATTTTTATTGATTAGAAAGGTTTATGGCTTTGATACTTGGTGAAGCTAACACTGGCTCCGCAGCTGCTTTCTTTTATTGCACAAAGGAACTGTCATTGCAGAACCAGTTGCTTGTCCAGGACTGCACGGGTTTAAAATAGATCCTTCATAAAGAGTCTGATTACTCTGTGGACACCAAAGACAAGCCAACGTTACCCAACTTCCACAGATGGCAATAGTCTTCACTTTTTCCTAGAAGATTTAAATCTTTTAATATGTAGCTTACCTTGTTGGAATGTCCTGTTCCTGTTTTTTACCAAAAAAAAAAAAAATAAATCCATTGCAATGGGCTTATGGACCTTCATAGGAAGAAGAATAGGAAAAAAAATTCTCTGGATCCTGAATATATTGCTCTTCAATTTTATAAAACATGCTTCACTGGAGTCAGGGGAATCCATTTAAAGGAATAGTTTCTGATTTGGATATGTTTTCATTAAATTTAATGTATTGTCCTGGACAGTAGGATGAATGATTATCCCTTCCTTCCAAAAATCTATTGATACAATTGCTAATAAACTATATTTGAATAATTATTCAGTTTCACTATTGAATACAAAGTTTTCACAGTGCTGTCCTCAGAGTTGTGTCTGTAGAGTGTCTTCTCCATGGAATATACAGGTTTTCCACCCTTGCTTACAAACTGCAAATTTATGCCAGAGGCAGGACCTCTCTTTGATCTTTTTCATATTTCTTTTTTTCTGAAGTAGTAGTCTTAAAGGAAATTACCATGTAAGTTTATTAAAGACTAATCTGATGTATATCTAATTTGAAATAAATCTTCACAAGGAAAATGGGTATTTTTTTCTGTGGAGGTATACTTTAAATGCTGTTGGGTATATTCTGTGTATCTGAATTGAACAAATTTGAAATAGTTATTTTTGCAACAGCACTATGTACTAGAAAGCATAATATGAAGTCAGTAAATGGAGGGCATTGCAAATGTGGCATTGTAAGACTGGTAAAGAGGTGAGAATGATCTGTAGAATAGTATTGAATAGAAAATAATAACCTACTGTTTTTGTTTTATCTTAAGTATTATTTTAGAATGCGTTTCATGGAAAATACTATGATTAGAGGTATTTAATTTTCATCATGAAGATATTGGTGATCACTGTTACCAGCTCACTACACGTTTCTAGATGGTTTAAAAGATTTTCTAAAATGACACTGAAAAATGCAAAGCACCATGATGGGTTCAGATTTATGTTATTTCTTGGTTATTAAGGCTTTTTTGCTGTCTGGAATTACGTGGTAACAGTAAGTATGTTGTAGTGGTAGATGTTGGGGGGAAAAAAATAGCAAAAAGGGTCTTTTTCAAGGATTAGTTTTTGTTATGGTTTTTATGGTTTTTTTATGAGGGGAGCTTTATTTTGAATAGATTAAATTTTGTTCACAACCCTAAAATTACATCAAATATTAAAATGCAAATCCAGGTTTGTGCCTTTGCGATTGCAGTAGATTTCATAAAGCATTAAGCAGCTAAACACAGTCAGTGGTAATTTAGTGAGATCTCCTGACCCTTGCTGACATTGGGTTTCCTTTTGTTATAATTTACTTGCAGCTGTGTTGTTCAATTTCAAGGACTCAAGAATATGATGGAGAATTAGAACTTCCTGTTTCTGTCACAGTACA
This sequence comes from Egretta garzetta, assembly GCF_000687185.1. NCBI lineage: Eukaryota > Metazoa > Chordata > Aves > Pelecaniformes > Ardeidae > Egretta > Egretta garzetta. Next base: position 4,183,198 of record NW_009260479.1, on the reverse strand, counting down.
TAATTATTGCCGTGGTTCTGATGTAAATGAACTGAATAGAACTTTCTCTTCAGTGTTGTGCGGTAATAGGCATTAATTAAAAGCCAAAATATAATTAATGCATCTCTTTGATGTAATGCATTTGTTCGTAGTATTGTGGAAGTGTGTGTTTTTAATTAAGTTTATCTGACCAAGAATTCAAATGTTTCTGATCTACAATAAAACTTGGATTAAATTTCCAATTTAATTCTTAACAATATGGTCCATGAATCATATACAATTCATTTTGTTTTGCAAGTCTGAATATTTCATATTCTGATTTAATATTCTATTAGCTTTTTAATCTTTTGAATATACTTAATCACTAGAGAAGTGTATCTTCTTAAAAGGAAAATAATTTTGTACGTCCCAAATAAGAGGAGGTAGTTTTAGTTGTTAAGTATTTTCAGCATGTTTGAAATCTTGAGTTTTGACCCTTAGCTAGCGTGTTGCCTCCCTTATAGATTGATGTAAAAATTGTTCCTGTGATACACAGATTTTCTTTGAGTTGCCGTATTGTAAGAACAGTTACTTATTACGCATTATGAATTTTAGAAATACAGGGAAACTCTAAAATTCAATGAAAGTTTTAACTTTATCTTGCTAAAATGGAACATTCTTTGATACTAAAAATATGGCCAGCATAGTAAAGTTAAATTTCCTGTTGCCACAAACCTGCTGATGTAGTTGTTAACTAGTGTGACAGTGCTTAGTAAAAAAATGAGATTTTGACAGAGAGATGATTAGTAAACTACAGTGCTCTTGATGTAACAAAACCAGACTTACAGTCTTGCCATTTCTGCCCGGTGGAAGTTGCTGTGGGCTCGAGGAGTGGGATTCACCCAGCCGCAGATACCTGCAGTGTTAAAGACCTGCCGTAGTCACCTTGAGGTTCCCATTAGAGTCGCTGGAGAGATGCAGGGTGAGACTAATCTGACACTTTCCATCCCATGTGGTGAGTTGCCTTCTGCAAGCACCTGTTGCCCTTTGCTGACCATGCAGGGAGCCCAGCAGAGGTGGAGGGTGATGTGTGCTTCAGAGGAGTCACCCCAGGAATGTGTTCGGATAGGTTCCAATTCTATGGAAGTTTGCTTTCTTTCTTTCCTCCCCTTTCTGACTTGGTGCAGTTGTGCCCATGTTATGTCATCAATATTATGCCCTTACGTCCTGGGTGTGAATAAGGACTCCCGTCCATCTCTAGGTTTGCAGGTGCAGAAGGTTTCTGTTCAACACTACTCCCTTGTTGGAGGTTGTTGGAGGTCATTGATCCTTTTGATCTCTTTTGACGCTCTAACTGAAGTTGAGCAAAAAACTGGGATAGTTTAATCTTACAGTGCAAGCTGTTCTATCAAGCATACTCACTTTAACCCAAGTGCAGGTGAGCAGTTGCTGGCACTAGAAGTTCAGCTGGAGTATTTTTTGGAAGCACCTTGCCAGAGGAAGGACAATGATGGGAAATTGGAAACACAGAGGTAATCTTCTGGCGACGAAGCAGTTTGTAGGTTGTGTGTCTAAGTACCACCTGTGTGGACAAAACTGTAGAGTGGTGGAGTTTTTGGGGTTTTTTCAAGTGCTATGTTGTCGATATTCCCCTCCCCATGCAGGCATAGCTAAACTCCTAGAAAGCAGATTTATACTGAATACCACCGTGTCCACACTGTGGGTTGTACCGTTGGACGGTGTTGGCATTTTTAAAATGCAACTTTTATGCGGAATTAGGTCACTGACAAACTTTCTTCTGGGTCCGTTGTGCCAGTTTGAATACTAAGCTATCTGAGCAGCCGTAGGTCCCTGCCTACCCAGCTCTGCAAGCAGAAGGTGTCATATGAGCCCTTTCCTCATCTGCTTGGGGGTAAGCGAGATGTTGGCTCATACTCACCTTCATCAGCAGATTGAGCTAACCTGGCTGTGCCTTGCATGGATTAGGGAGGTCTTGCCCGTGATCCTTCTGGCCTGAAATCAGTTAAGGGGTAGCCCTATTTTCAGTCAGTGCAGCTGTTAGCAAAATACCTATTTACAGTCTGAGATGAATATATGTTTTGATGAGTTGTTGATTCCAAAGAATCTGTTTTCCACATATTTTTGATGGAGAACATTTCATTTCAGAAAAACCCCACTTTTTGCAAAGCTGTCTCATTTTTCTTAATGCTTATTATTGTATAGACCAGTATTCAAAGGCGTAAATGTGTTTGGGATTGCCCATGTGAGCAGTTATGCATGTGTGAATAGTTGGGACTATTAGTATGCAGGAGGTTATTCCGTATCATCCGTGTGATTCTACTGCTGAATGTCGTTCTCGAGAAGGTAAACCTATACTTCTCGTCTGTTTTACTTCTCATTTTGGTGTTCATGATTTCTTACTCTCACAAATTTAGAATTAGGAAAATGTATTATCCTTTAAGTACTCTATTTTGTAAATTTAGAATGAAGTTATTTATTTTGATCTTTTTTTTGATCTATTTTGACTTTACTCAGGGTTCACGGAAGTCTTCTGCAGATTTTAATGTGTATGGGGAACTTCAGCGTTTTTTCTTCTTGTCCATCTTGGCACTTTCTTCTTGTTTTGCCATACTTCTTGTGACATTTTTAGACAATACCTCACCATGATGAGAACTATATAAATAGAGATAATAACCAATTAGTTAAAAAGAGTTTGTAGGTACACCATATGGATGTATATTATATAATAACATTAAAAATTGATACCACAACATAACATGAGAACACTGAGGTGAAAAAACCTTAGTAGAGAGGTTTTATAATGGTTTATTTGTGGCAAACTTGCAGGAAAGAGGTACTTTGTTAATTACCATGGCTGTTTTTCTTTTTTTTTTTTTTAATTGTTTATTTATATTCCTTTTGTTTCACATGCTTCTCAGACTAGTTGTTGCTGTGATTGTCAGCAGTTTAGGTTCAAAAATCAACTAAGGCCACCTGTGCTTTCCAAATGTGATTTGAAGTGTAAAAGGGGATGATAGCATCTCAAAATACTGTGTCCGTTTGATGCAATAAAATGTAGGGATATAATTTGTTGTTATGATTGCTTGCTTTCAATTTGTATTATGCTTTGTTTATGAAACTTACTTTGTTGTACTTAACCATCAGTTTGGGGTTAATATTTGCTTTAGTGTATGTTTCAATGAGAAGCTAAAAATTTCCCACCTTCCTCTCACTCAGTGAACTAATTGACTACTTAATTTAACGTAGAAATGCCTATGCTTGCATGTGCTTTGCTTTTCAGATTTTTTTTTTTGTTGCTTGCTTTTTTTTTTTCCTTTTCTTTTTTCTTTTCTTTTTTTTTATGTTGCGAAGTTTTATACATCTATTTTCTCACCTACCGTATCCTAGGGGACTTGGAGTACCAATAATACAGTCAGCCCACCTTCCTGGTCCCCAGACATTTCAGAAGGTCGGGACATTTTTAAATCCAGACAGCTTCCTGGCAGTGCCATTTGGAGCATCAAAGTGGTAAATAATTTGAATTTATTTTCATGTATCCATTGCTATCTTTCTGCTGTAGAGACTAGTGATGAAATTCTGTATCTCACAACTGAATGAATCTTCCATTGTATTACTGTTTAAGGCCTTCAAAAATTACTGAAACTCTGGAGCATTCAGGTTAAAAAAATATATGCTTCCAGAGTGTACAGTATGATGGCAATGCCCTGATTTTCAGTGGCAAAGAATAGCTTGTATTACCAATTTTTTGTGTGTGTTTAGTACTTCACTTTTTGTGGTTAGCTTTATGTAGCTGTCAAAATAAAGTACCCGAAAAGGAAAATGTCCTTAAGACTGGCAGTGAGGTAAGCCAGGCACGGAAAGGAGCAGAGATCTGAAGGGTGGCTTGAATTTGTTGCTGTGGAGAAATCTCGTAGAGTGCATTTTGAGAGACATCATTTTTAGCAAATGGGGGAATAATAACTTCCCTACCCGATTAGATGGACCAAAGCTTGTATCCACAGTGACGTTTACCATTAAAAACACCTGAAGAAACTAAGTGGAATTACTATTTTTAAATAAAGGCAAAAAAGCTAAATGATGAAACTCTGACAAATAGCTGAAGCTTCCCAATGATTTATTTTCATCTCATTTTAACTTTCATGCTAATTTTATTTTAATTTGACATTAGCTTAGCTTTTGCTGCTTCAAGCATTAATTTTCAGCTTAATACTCAGCATTAACATTGATATAAGTGTGTGCTTATTCCTGTTACTAGTTGTGTGAAAATAACAATACTGATACCTGGTCTGATACACACAAAATAAGAAACGTGCCAGAGGAGTTTACATCTTAAAAAACTGACGCTTTTATGTCCTGTGTGTGCATACGTATTAACTCCATATATATGTAAGGACAACATTTTTAGTTTCACCTTAGTACATATAAATACTTCAGCCATCAGTAGCTCCTTCCTTTCACTTCCTAAAATAGCATTGCGTTGCATTACCTCATTCTGTGAGACTGAGTCAGTTTAATTTCTCTTTCTATTAATAGGTGGATGTTAATAAAATTTTAACATTGGGATGCTTGGATTCTCCCTTTAATTATGACCATAGACTTCTGTATCTTCTTTAAAACAGGAGTTGGCATATTTGAAAAATACTGTTGGTAATATTGAGCCCATAGTGCTGCTTTCCATCCAGGGAACTCCTGTCTCCGTCAGTAGAGACTGTTCATGTCTGTCGGTGACACCATCCCCAAGGAGTTTTGTGGTTCTGTCAACATTGTTCTATTGAGTAAATGTTTTGTCTTGCTATTAAAAGTAGTTTCCAGCAAATGTTTGGATACAGACACCGTATCTGGGTACTTGGTGGATGGAGACGGGCTGTATTAGGAGCTGAGATTATTCACAAATTTGAAATGCAATAAATAATCTCATTGCTTATCTCATAGCAGGAAGGGTACTTATTTGGGTATATACCATAATTACTGTCATTTATAAAGATCAGAGGCTCTGAAACATGTAAAGGTGTCTGACACACCAGCCAGAACTCAGGGACATTGTCAATATGTTCTTTTTCTCTCTGAAAAATGTTAAGAAGGCTTAGGGATCCTCTTCGTGTTTAGTTCATTTTGAAATTAAAAACAATCATGGAATTCAAACTAAATCACAGTATTAATATCAGGTAATCATTATTAAAAACATCCTTGCTTTTCCACAGTTAATTGTAGTTTAACATACTGTGAATACTCCAGAGCACAAACACTGCAATGGTACATCTGCATCTAAAATAAGGAAGGGGGAAAAAGCAGCTGTCTGAAAATAAGTGGATATTTAGTAAGAAACACATTACATTATAGGAAGTGTTGCTCTGAGTACAACTGATAGAATTAATATAGAAAGCTCTCTCTGCATGTGCTGAATTAAGAGAGTTTGGTGGAGCCAGGTCCTGCTTTGCTTTGGGAGCAGGATTGAGTCCTAATAAATTCCAGTGTTTGCTTGATTATTCATAGCATAAGAAAAGCTTCTATGATTGCAAGCAATCAAGTGTCCAGACCCTATTCAGCAGTCACATGACTGTCTGAGCTGACTGTTCAAAAAGAAAAGAAAAATGAATCATAGAATAGAGGATATTTATTTTGGATACTTTGCAACTGTGGAAAAAAAATACATTTCCGTATTTCCAATTATTCCTGAGCAGAAAATAAACATTTCTGGGTTTGGCTGCTTTCTCGCTGGTGATAAAGGTGATCGTATTATGTCATGTAAGTAGTTAAAGGTATTTCACTATGATTTATGCAGTGACTTAATGACTATGACCTAGTGTGCTCATATTCACTTGAAATCATAGGGTGTTTTTTAAATCATGTTTTTCCCTAGATGCATTGAACAAGTTTGAATCCCATACAACAAAAGACCTTCAGGTTGCATTTAAATTGTTATCTTATATTGAATAGGGCCGTGGATCAGGATTCCCAGGGAAGCGGAGGCCACGTGGTGCAGGTCTTTCAGGAAGAGGTGGCAGAGGTAGATCAAAACTGAAAAATGGAGTTGGGACTGTAGTCATTCCAGGGGTAAGAACATTTATTTTTAATTCGTATTGCATTCTGTTAGTGTAACATAGTTTTATTCAGCTATAATTCTTGTATTAAAATACTGTATAAAACCAAAAAGCACTAAAAAGCAGAGGTATTTGATCAAGCCTGGCTATTATTAAGTGTTTGTGATGAAGAACTAGAGCACTGCAGCTTAATGGACCTGAAGCAATTTTATACTGCTCTTGCCACTTAAAGGAACAACTGTTGGGAGTACTCCTTCCACTTCCTCGGGTGGAAAACACGCTAGGTAAAGGCAGCGCTCACTGGAACAACACAAAAGGGGAGAGCAAGGCTTGTGCATAAGAATGTAACAGCAGCCCTAGCACATCAGACCAGAGGTTTTTCTACCCAGGGGACCAAGAGTGAGTGTTGGGGGAAGAGTGCAGAAGCAGAAGAGGCCTGAAGAAGGAGGCACTTCAAAAGTTTGTGGCTTGGGGACTTGCTGAACAGGAGGTGGCATCTTCATCTTGGGCAGCCTGTGTTGGAGCTTTCTTTCATGAATTTGTCTATTCCCTTTTAAAAACTTACAGAAACCATGTTAGCCTTTCTTAGTTCTGCAGCTCATCAGCCTGTTGTTTTAAATTGCTGCCTGCTGTTTCATTGCCTGCTCCTTAGCGCTCTTTACAGAAGAGGCAGGGGAGAGTTGTTTTCTATTCACCTCCCCCATCCATGCCACTCAGTTTCAATAGGTCTCCATCATTTCTCCTGCTTCC
>NW_009260479.1:4150164-4176245 GCF_000687185.1 Egretta garzetta | reverse complement strand
ACTCTTTCCTTGCTAGTCTGTAAAGTCCCAGTCTTTTGAGTTGTTCCTTGTATGGAAGCCATTCCTTGTCAGTTGTTTTGTCGTGTTCATTTTTTTACTTTTTTGACTTTCATCTGCTTTTTTTTATAGCTCAGCGCTCAGCTTTCTGAAGTTCTTGTGCAGTTCTTCATAGTTGTCTTCCATTTTTTTATTACTCTGAATATCTTAATACTGTTGGCAAGCTTTTCACCTTCATCCTCCCTTGATTGTTCACATTGCACATGAGTGTGTTGAACACCACGGTCTGTTTAGCAGACATTCCTATCAGATTTCCACCAGTGCTGGTCTCCCACATAGAAAACTGATTATTTATTCTACTCTTTTATTTCATGTCTTGTGTCAATATAGGAGCCATTCCTCTAATTCTATGTAAGTTTACCTTTTTTAAGGAGCATTGGTGAAGGACTTTGCCAAAAGAATTTGGTAACAAAGTTATGTCCATCAGATTCCCAATGGCCCCAGGCTTGCTGACTCCTTCAGAGAGCTCTGATTACAAAGTTTCCTTGACTCTTTAACAAAATATAGTATATAGAATCATAGAATCACTTTGGTTGGAAAAGACCTTTAATATCATCGAGTCCAACCTTTAACCTAACCCTGCCATCCCACCACTAAACCATGTCCCTAAGAACATTTATCAATGTGGCTGCAAGTGTTCTGTTATGATCAAATGTCAGATATTCTGTAGTATGGTACGTGGCTTCCCCCCCACAAACCTTTGACAAAATGGTGGTTACATTTGCTGTCTCCAGTTTCTACAGCACTGAGGTGATTTCTAAGGAAGTCATTGCTCATTGCAGTTGATAGTTAAGCTACTTCATACTTTAAGTCCTTTTAAAACTCTTAAATCTTACACTCTCTCTGCTCATAAGAAGAGGGATTTTGGTATGAAAAACTGTTGGAAATCTGGACTGCAAAGAACTCATAGGGTTTTTTCCTGCCAGGGACTTGGCTCCTTTGAACATTCCTTTTAAAGTTTGGTTATCAATCAGCCCTGCAGATTTTGAGAGGCACCCCATTCCTCATGTTCAGAGAAAGACTTACTCATTTTTATGTCTTTATGAAGTAATTCTTCAGACTCTCTTTTAGAGCTGCTTTGTTGTGTTCTTACATACAATCTGTTAGAGTTTATATAACATTGTGCCACTTTTTGCTGCCTATATAATAATTTCTTAGAATACTCTAGTATTTGTGATCTGGGAAAAGAACAAACGTCTCTATCGTTGCTCCCTTTTAAAGCTTCGGATGGTCAAGATTTGCGAGCAAATAGTAATTTCAAATATATAGGATGACTTCCACTCAAACTAGTCATAGGTACCTTATTGAGTTAGAGGCATTCACATAATTTAGTCCTCAGTACAGGAAAGACATGGACCTGTTGGAGCTGGTCCAGAGAAGGGCCACAAAAATGATCCAAGGGCTAGAGCACCTCTCCTGTGAGGAAAGGCTGAGAGAGCTGGGAAGACCTTGCTGTGGCTTTTCAATACTTAAAGGAGGCTTCTAAGTAAGATGGGGACAGACTTTTTAGTAGGCCTTGTCGCAATAGGACAAGGAGTAATGGTTTTAAATTAAAAGAGGGTAGATTTAGGTTGGACTTAAAGAAGAAATTTTTTAAGATGAGGTTGATGAAACATGGGAACGGGTTGCCCAGAGATGTAGTAGGTGCCCCATCCCTGGAAACATTCAAGGTCAGGTTGGATGGGGCTCTGAGCAACCTGATCTAGGTGAAGGTGTCCCTGCTCACTGCAGGGGGGTTGAACTAGATGACTTCTAAAGGTCCCTTCCAACCCAAACTATTCTATGAATCTATGTTACAGAGCACAAATTTGTACTTCAAGGGAAGCTGGGCTTTAAAGAACAAACTCTTAAAAATTTTTGTAACTGAACAGAGGATACAGAGTTAGGTAGATTGCTATAAATACAAAATGGACGTCACTCTCCACAATTTCCTATAGAAATTTGATCCTGTGACTCGTCAAGTACACGGCAGCTTCAGAGTTCTGGAGAAGAGATGTGGCTGTCTTGTGATAGAGGAGATGAAGGTGGACTTTTGCCAGATAAATGTTTGAAACGGGAGTATTTTCAGCCCCTTTTGCAAACTGATCCTTACTCAGCAGGGGATCATGACCAGTGGAGAACAACACAAATTTGGAAAGATCTTGGTATATCTTGGGAATGGGGAAGAAGGTGGCTACTGGTTAGCCAGCTGGGTCACGGCTGATATTAAGCAAGCATTAAAATAGCAGTGATTCAGTCCTTCAAATTCTGCTCTTTTGTATATGTGAGCAATTCCAAGAACTTTGTGGAACCTGCGGAAATATATGCAAAGGAGAAAAGCTCTCCCTGAATGCATCAAGAGGTGTTTTGGGTGTTTTTTTGTTAATTAGTTAGTTACAGCTGCAGTGCTCTCAACCATACAGTAATTAAAACACGTTAACAATACACTCCCTTTTTAGCTGTTTCTCAGTAAACACTGATTTTCAGCAACAGTGTATCAGAAGGATTCCTATAGCTGTTGTAATGGTATTTACATTTGTCTCTAGAGTGATGTTTGGATTTGTAAAATACTTAAATTATTGTTTAAACAAAACTGTCTGTGTAAGACTTAAACTGTATTTAAAATAATCCACATTTATAAAAGTAAAACAGCTGGTTAAACAAAGTTACATTTATCTATCATGCATTTGTTCTTTTATATAGAACTGTGTGCTCTTATCTTCCAACCTTCCCTGGCTGCTACTGGTTCAGAGAGTAAATAGTTAGGCTTGTTAATTTAAATTCATGGACGGCAAATTCTGCATAGTAAGGTTTGCATGAAAGTCAGAACACAGCTGAAGTCTTTTTTTCTTCTATTTGTTCCTGAGAAGCCGTATGTACATGTATACACTGAATTAATAAAGGGCAGGCCGGAGTAGCAATCTCTTGATCAAAAGGAGAATAACTGTCTGCAGCAAGAGCTTATGGATCAAGATCAAAACAGCCATTTTGAGTTCAATGCGAGTTTTTATGGGCAAGATAGATAAGCTTCATAAAGAAACGGCTTATGGAGAGTATCTAACTATTGAAACTTTAGAACTCTTGCTTATTCCTCTAACATAATTGGAACATTAGCTAAACCACATTTTAAGCAATATGGGACAAATTAAATTTCTGCAATTGCTCTTTGAATTAATACTCAAAAGTATGTTGCTGCAGTTAACTTTTTGATGAGAAGAACTTCAGTGTTTATATGTAGGGAAGAGAGCAGACTGGTCACAGTATGACAATTTCTGCTTCATGATTTATTTATTTTTTTCTTAGACTACCTCTTTCCTTCCATTTCCGTTTTTAAGTGCAATGGGGTAATGTGTAAAGGTGAACAAAGGAGAGGAAGAAAATGTGTCTCTAAGACTGAAATAGTGATGATGCTTGTACTGATGTGAAAATGTGAATTAGCGATTTCTGTTGAAGGTAGCTTTTTATGAAAGTTCATACTGTATGAATATTTGCAAAGCTTGTATTCTCTGGTACTATTAAAAATGAACATATTTAGAAAATAAGTTTCATCGTGTCTCATGTCTTAGAAAACGTGTTGTGCTTGCTATTTATGTGGTGTATTTTTTCTAATAGGTCACAACTATGGATATTTCATCTAATAAAGATGAGGAAGAAAACTCGATGCATAATACAGTTGTCCTCTTCTCTAACAGTGACAAGTTCACTCTCCATCAGGTTAGGATAATAGTTACTGTGTTTTCATTTTGTTTCTCTGCTTCTAATTAGAATAAAGGAAATGAGTGTCCTTGTTAGGAGTTAAATTATACAGCAAGCTGGTTGGGTTTTACAGTTACATGTTTTCAGAATTTAGTGTCTGGCATGTGTTGAAAATCTGCTGTTTTCTATCATTTCAGGATATGTGTGTGGTTTGTGGGAGTTTCGGCCAAGGTGCTGAGGGCAGGTTGCTTGCCTGTTCTCAATGTGGTCAGTGTTACCATCCATACTGTGTCAGTATTAAGGTGAGTGCTTTTGTTACATAAAAAAATTACTTGATTACACTTTTTTCATATTGTATTTTAATAGCACTGTGCTGCCTTTGGTTTTGTGGTAATTAGGGGAGTCATTAACTTGTTAGATATTCATCAGCTAATGTGACCATTATTTGTATGCGACTTGTGAAAGACTTTAATTAAATGTCATTTTATAGTATGCATTGCCTCAAGAGAAATTAACCTTTTTGTAATTTCACAACCATAAATAGCACTGATTATCCAGCAGTTGGTTAAAATAACAGTTTGAGATATAAGCTTAAAACCTAAATACAAGCAGAATTAAAAACAAAGAAAAAATTATGCTACATCTTTCATTTACTAGGGGTATAAGGTTTAGTTGATTCAATTTGTCTGTTGGCTGTCAGATTTGACAGCAGTTGGAGTGGTTAATTAATACATTTTACATTCATTAGTCTAGGAGAGAATGTGTGAAAATTAAATTTGAATTATATGAGATGACTTAGCAAGCACATAATAAGCTATTTACTGCAATATATACACCATACACTTTATTATATAAGTACATCTATGTAAAAGTCGGATTTTTTTAAACATGTCACAAAACTTTTTTTTAAATGTACTTTACTAAACACCATATGTGTATGGTAACTATAATTTGGCTTTGTGTTTATATACTACACTTATGTTATATATTAATTACAATAAATTAGTTGTTTGCTTCAGATGACTAAAACCCCAGCACTGGTTATCGCAGGTAATTTAGGAAAGATACAGGATTTGTAGTGACCTGAATCCTGGCTTTACTACATAGCTGAAAAAAAGCATCTCTATGTTCTCCTCCTTCCCTACAGAATCAGCTACTCCTATAAGGAGTAAGCTGTCCTACATGTAGATCCAGCACAGTATATATTCTATTGTATGCTAGTTTATCTGAAGAAACAGTATCAGCTATCAGTAATTACAGGTCCTTTCTGTTAAATCCGTTCCTGTTTATTGAAGCTTCAGAAAGTCTAATTGATAAATAGCTACTTGTAATGTGAATAGCATGCACAGAAAAGCATCCTGTGCTTCACTACCCAGACCTTAATTTATACAGCGATCGCACTTCATAGAGCAGTTTTCAAATAATTCTCACCTTGCCATTTGCAGATTACTAAAGTGGTGCTTAGCAAAGGTTGGAGGTGCCTGGAGTGCACAGTGTGTGAAGCCTGTGGGAAAGCAACGGATCCAGGAAGACTGCTTCTCTGCGATGACTGCGACATCAGCTACCACACGTACTGCTTGGACCCGCCCCTGCAAACCGTTCCAAAGGGAGGATGGAAGTGCAAATGGTATGTTTGGTTCTGGGGTCAGAAATAGTGACTGCTGGCCACTTCTGTTTCTTTTTGCCACTTCATATTTGCAATGCCTGTTGAACTGTAATAATGTTTTAATTGTGTTTGTCAGGTGTATTAAACAAAGGAAACAAAATACTTTTGAATTGTTTCATTCAATTATCAATTTAGTGGGGAAACTGTTATCTCTTAATACTGTTTCTTCATGCCAAAAATAACCAAGTGAGATGGACAACATTTTTCTTTTGAAACTCTTAGCCAAAAAAAATCCAGTTTACGTTCATTGCAACATGTATTCCAACATTCAGTTGGAAAAATGAATGGGCAGTTCAACAGACCATTCTCAAAATAAAACCTTCTGAAAACCATTCATGCTGCTTGGGTGAAACCCAGAATAGGCCTCTCACATGGTTAAGTCTCCATATCTCAAAGTGAATAGCAACTGGAAGCAGGAACTCCTTTGACCTGTTGAGCTGTTACAAACACCCATCTGCCTGTTTTTGCAGATTGAAAGGACTCCTTACTTGAGAACTTTCTTTAAAAAATAAAAAAAATGTTGGTAATTTTCAAAATCTACGTAATACATTTTCATTCAATTATAATATTGTTTGACCTGAAATGCGTTTTCCTCTCCCTCTGCCCTGAAGTGATTAGCGAACTAAAACTTAATTACTTACCCAGTTCTAAGTAGGAGGGTTTTAAAGTCACAAAATAATCTTTTGTGTGAACTGAAAGTAATAGCGCATTTTGTCTGTTCTGCAGGTGTGTTTGGTGCAGACACTGTGGAGCAACTTCTCCAGGCTTAAGATGCGAATGGCAAAATAATTACACACAGTGTGCTCCCTGCGCAAGTTTGTCTACCTGCCCAATCTGCTATCGCACTTACAGGGATGAAGAGCTTATAATTCAGTGTAGACAATGTGATCGGTAAGGTTTTATAGTATTTTACAGGTTTTTCCTGTTTAAAGCTTATTTTAATATTTTTCCCCTCATGTAAAAACATAAAGATGAAGGGAATGGTCTTGTGGTAAAGAGCACTGGATTGAGTCTCAGAAGTCTCTTATTAGTTCATTTCTAGTTGTACCACAGACTTAATTATACAACTCTGGACAAATTAATTAATCACTCTGTGCCTCACTTTCCCTCTCTGTAAAAATAAAACTAATGTACCTCGCAAGACTATTGTTGTGAGGCTAAGTCTAGATTACATTGTGTGAAGTAAGTAGTTAAAACAATTGCAATGTAGGGAGAAAATTATAATGCTAAGACATATTTTCTTCCAGGACGTTGATTTATAGAGATTTCCTTCCTGGTAAGGGAAATAGCTAATCTGATACTGTATATACAGTATTTAACACACACCACCATAGGGGAATGCTGTATACAGAGAACTTGACTCATCATTTCTTCCTAAAAGAATTTAAACACGTATTTCACATTTACTTGGACCATATACTGATATTTGGGTCGCTTAAAACACCACATATTTCCTTTAAATTGTATTTTTTCCCCCACTTAATTTCTAGATGGATGCATGCAATCTGTCAGAACTTAAACACAGAGGAGGAAGTGGAAAACATAGCTGATATGGGTTTTGACTGTACCATTTGTAGGCCATACATACCACCAACAAACGGTAAGAAGACAATCGCAACCAATGGCAGGATTGCACACTGCAATAAATAGGTTTGGGAATGTGTTATGGTTCTTTTCTCTGGTGGAGATTTGCCTCATGGTAGAAGTAAGATATTTCATGTTTATTTTAAGGGCCCTTCTGGAAGCGTCCTCAGCTCTTTCGCACCCTCTACTGATTGGCTGCAAGGTCAAAGAAAACCTAGCAGAGGCAATTCTGGATAGATTTATTGAAGATAATTTGGGTGAATGACTAAAAGCATTTGGTACTGAAAGGGTAAAAGGCATCTCATTTTGTCAAGTGGAAGGAAGAAAGCTCAGTTCTGTGAAGTTCTTAACTGCAGAAGAATCTGAAAATCGGTTCTAAGCAGAATAACTGTCTATTTCTGTACTTTGAGGCTGTCTGAAGGAGCACGAGCTGTAACAACAGTCTGTATAAGCTTTTTCCCCCTCCTCCCTCATGTTTTATTAATGTCACTCCCTCAGCTCTCCCAGTATTTAAGACCGGTGCTTCCCTCCCTAGCTGCAGTCTTTAAAAGAATTCACCATACTTTCCTGCTTGGGAGTTGCCACTTTCGTGTTAAAAAGTATAGTTCTTTCTGCTGAACTTTACTCTTCTCCACATGTGTGAATATATATACCAGCTTCCTCATTAGTCTGTATTACATAGTTCTACAGCAGCGGTACTTCAGGACCTGAGGCTACTGCAGTTTTCTCTTTAAGCACAGCTACAGCATCTGGTTCTGTGGGATGGTACTGGTTAATGTTGTGAGTGGCCTGTCAGCAATTAGGCTGGCCTATTACATGATTTATGGTCTTGCCACAAGGGTGGTATCCCAGGTCTGTTTTCTCTGCATGCCAACTCAGGGGAGTTTCTGCTTCAGTCTGCTATTTTAACAGAGCGTTGACGCCTATACCTAGAGGAATAGCATGTTAGGGTATTCATATTAACCCTTTCTTGGGCTATCGTAAGAGTATGGTAGGAGGAAGGTACAAGAACTAAGCAAATGTTCCAAGAAATATTCATATCCACCAAGAAGATCGGCTTCCCTGATCCAAGACTGAAGATGTCACGAGGCATGTGCTTGAGAGGTCTGCCAAGAAAAGTTCAATAGAGCATCTGACGACCCTTTACACTGGCATGTCCTCATAACAGCGTGGCAGTAACTGTAACTTACTGAGGTGACCTTGGAGGTTTATGTACTCCCTTGTCAACTACACATGGTTGTGGAACACTTCCAGCTATCCCACTTTTCTCACTGTATTAGAAGAATGATGGGTGCTTATGTATTTCTACAAGTCACTTAATTTTCGAGATCTGCTTTCACAAATTGAAAAAGAGGTTTTGTAAGTGGGAAAAAGAAGAAACTTGCCGATATAACACAGATTTTTGTTTATTTTGATAATAAGCTTTGGGTGCTTAAAACAAAAAGGTCCAAGTAAGAAATACTGCCTCTTCCTTTCTCCTTCAAGCTGGCAGAGCTACCTTTTAGAGATAATTAAAGCCCATGATATGCAAGACGGAACAACTTCACAAGATGGTATCAGAGATGTTTCACTTCCAGGCATAGGCTGGCCCCTGAGTTAGTCCTTCCTGCACACCTTAATGAAGTTGTGCTGCTTAGGTTTGTCTTAGGAGGAATGGGAACCAGTCCTGCAAGACCTGTTAGGGAGTCCCCAAGCTTTCTTTGCGGTTTTTTTTCCACCTTTTTTTAGTAAGACAAGTTTCTCTTACTCTGTCATGTTTTGACTCAGAATCTGTAATACCTCTTTCACGTGTACATTTGCACAGTTGCATGTCTGAATATGTCATTTGATGCATGTTTATAGAAATACTTGCATGTGCTTTTATATGAAATGTTTCAGTCTTTCATTAATTATTTTACAATTCCTTGGAAAATTTTCTATAATTTTTTTCCTTCAAGATGAGAATAACTAGCATTTGATAGAGGAAAAAAATGTTAGTTAACAGTAGAAAGCTTCTTAAAAATGCACCATATTGTGGGTTTCTTACTGGGATGGTTCTTGCTCTTTCCATCTGATGTATCACTGATTGTGTTGCAAGTATTACAAGCTTTTAAACCACTTTCTTTCTAGAAGAAGCAAGAGCCCCTCATCCTAGTAAATTATCAACACATTGCAGGTTTACTGTTGGTAAAGAGTAAATACTTCTAGCATGTAGGTATTGAGAAAGAGCTTCCATTTTTCTTGCTTCAGAAAATGGAAACTTTTAAATTTCTAAGAGCTCTTCCCTATCTCGTCTTAACATCAGATGCTTATCTGATAATCTTACAAAGTCATCTTCAGGAAACAAATAAAAGATAAATAGTTTTTTTTTTTTCTTCTTGAACTTACATAAATATCAAAAACCAGAATGTGGCAAGATTTGCTCCAAAGTAGTATACTGTAAACCTTCCTTACGAGTTCTTTTGAAGTAATCATCACTGATCAGTGTTTCATCACGTGCCTTTTAGTGTGGTCTCAAGTTATAACATATGTCCCCCAGCATATTGCTGTGCCTTGTAGAAATTTTTTTCTAATTTAGATTGCTTGAATGTTATAATGACTGGGTACTAGCAGCTGCTCTAGGTAGCAGCAGTAGCTTTTCCCCTGTGCTGTAATTTACTGCACATTCAGGAGACGTGTGTGCCTCTCTCATCTGCACTCAGTCCTAGACAAGGAGTTCTCAACCATCTATCCATCACCTCTACCTTTCTATCATTTGCCCTTGTATGTCATATGCCCCATCTGCAAATTTCATCCCTTCCTTACTTATTCCCACCCTCTCCATCCACATACTCCAGCTTCCTCCTCCCTTAGTGCTGTTTTTCTTTCTCCGCAGGAGGCAAAGGGACCAGCACTGCCTGGTTTTCTTTAACTAGTTACAACTGAGCTGGTAACGGTTTCTGGTAGCTTCCCGTGTGCCTGTATTCCTCCTGTGGCTCGAGTAAGTGAGCCCACAGAACCAGTGAGGAGTTCGTATCACTTGCTCATTCAGAGATGCTCGGTACTGCCAGTAATACTCACGTTACGGCTGGCAGCCTCTGTTGTACAATTTTTATGAAACTGAGTTAAATTTCTCTTCATTCTGAAACTTAATTCTTTGTACTTTACAAATACAAAGCAATACTATATGTTAAAAAATTTAATTTTGAGGTTTTTTGTTACTTAGCATGTTTATTGTGTCAACACTTATGTTCTTGTAAGCTACTGTATTTACAAAGAAATCCCTGCATCACACACACAGTTATGCAGGCATCCAATAGTGCTCTCGATGTTGTGATTCTTCATCAACCATTTTGCTCTGTCCCTTATGCTGATTTAGTTTCTTCCTAGGATTGTTCTTTCCCATTACAGCCTTACAAATGGCAGCTGCCTTTCTTCTTGAAACTGTGATTCTTCTCATTGTATTGTGTTCTGTGCAATTACTTGTTTTCAACAGAAGCTACTAAATGCTGTATGAGACTCGGCATGTTTAAACCCTTTTGCAAATAAGCATAATAATTTTGGTTAAACTTCAGCTAAGTGCCTCAGAAAGCACTTTTTTGTTCTTTTTGTTTCCCCTTGAACAGTCGTTCTCTAACAGTACTCTGTTTCTCTGTTATCCATTTTATTGATTTTAATCCTTAATCTGCACTCTAATTAGCTCCTTTTCTGGAAGTCTCTTTGATACTGTCTTCAAACACAGTTTGTTTGTGCAGCTTTTGTGAGTTGGTCTCCGAAGGCCTCACCTCTGTCACTATCAGCTTGTTTATTTGACTATTTCAACTCTATTCACTCTCCAAGCTAAAATTGTTCACAATCTGACCTGGACCAGAAGAACACTCCCTGTTGTTTGACTTTTAAATAAGGATTTTGAATTCCTATTCATAGCTGTCTTTCTGAAATTTTTGTTTACCTTAGATTCCAATTCAATACTTGCTCTCTCTGTATTAAAACATCTTGTAAATCATAACCAATTAAATGAACAGATGACATCTTATTCCACTTCGATTAGTTCTTACAATCTGCCTTTTTTCTGTTGTTTTAATTCAGCGCTTTTGAGGATCTTACATCCTGCACCTTGTCCCATACTTTTTTGTTTCCCTCCAGCCCAATGTCTCTTCCAAAATCTCATTTTCAATTCCTTTTCTTCCTTGTCTCTTCCTTCCACTCCAGTATATCAGTTTTTCAGTCATTCTCATAGGCTGCTTTCATTTACTAAATGCACAGAATATTGGTTTTCTGTAGGTTTTATACTTTACTTACACCTTAAACAGAACTATAAAAAAACTATAGTTTTTGAAAACAGACTTCGACTTTCCTTAATTTTTATTGATATGCTTAGAAAGCATCCTCTAGATTTCGTATTCATGTATTTAGCAAAGAATTTAAGTGTTACTGGGAAGCTTTTGTGCTTTTCCTGGTCTTGCCCCCGACACCCATATCATGTGGGAGATGGTCAGCAGGAGCAAAAGTGCGGTGGTCTGACACGTCTGAGAAACACCGAACCTCTGAGAAACACTGAACCTCTCACACGTGCTTTGCCTCAGTGGTCTCATCTTGTGTGGCAGATGCAAAGTAAATGCTTCAGATGTTATTCTGAGTCTTACATTCAGCATGGATAAGATTCCCAGGCAAAAAAAAAAGTGTGGATAAACTTGTCTATATGGTAATGCTAACCATGCCAGACTAACAGGTCTTGATTCTAGTTCTCAGTGGTTTTGAGATGGAAGCTTCTAATTTTCACTTTACTTACTCTGTCTACATAATCTCTGTAAAGTCACTACTAATATTAAAAGTCTAGTCTACAAGTGACAGGTTAGTGAAGTGTGATTACAGTTATTATAATTAAGGCAGATGGGAAGAGCATTTCTACCCACAACAAGAGTAGCCTGGTGTTGTAGGACATTTTGATCATTATTTGTTCGGACACGCTGTTCCAGCGCTTCGCTGAAGCGCACAAGCTATAGTTTTTAAATTGAGTTTCTGCTGTTCCATTTATCGATATTCTTACCTTGAATAAGAATTACCCAGTCTAACTTCAACAAGTCATGTATCACCTGTTCTCAGATATATCAACCTTATTTTGTTTCTCATATGTGTTGTATAAGAGACCCGACAGCATAGACAGAACTGGAATCTGGTGTCCAAGGCTGTCGGAGTGTGCCTGCCCCTCCTTGGGGAAATAAAACAGTGGTTGATACCCAATTCACAAAGCCCTCTCATTTTTCATGCCTAGGTCAGGAAAACCTGGATGTCATGACTAGCATAGGACTTACTTTCCAGGCCAGTAGATCCTTTGTATTCATTTGTCCTTGATCCAGTAGAAGGACATAATTTACTATCAAGTTCAGTGCCCATTCCAATGCCATTCTTGGCTCTAGGAAGTCGGAGAACTTCAGTTTATATCAGGCTCGTTTTGTAGTCACATCTGTGGCGCTGAAAAGCACTTTATTTTAAAGGTGCTAGTGAATGTTGCCAACAATACAAATTAGGGAGTTTAACAGAACTGTTTGAAGGAAAATTAATTGATAGTTTCAGTTTAAATCAAGTCACCATTTTTAAAAGTTGAAATGATTTTCCTTATATTTTTCAGTGCCTTCTTTGGACTGTTGTGATTCATCAGTTGGAGCTCAGATTATTTCAAAATCAAAAGAACTAGGTAAAGAATGTAAATGCTTAATCTTTGGTCATTTAGCGTATTTTAAGGGTATATTTTTACATGAGACAAGAATTCCTTTTTCTATGATTTTATAACACACAGCATTAACTATCCTTCAGTTACTGCAGCATGCTTTTCTTTTTTTTTTCCTCATTCTCTCTTCTTTCTTCTCTTTTGCCTGCCATACCTGCACTATAATAATTACTTTAAATTATGCTTTGATCCTGCAGACTTAGTTGCTTGCCTTAATATTAGCATTGATAACACAGTGGGGCTGAGTCAAGCATGTACACATATGTTTACAGGCTCAAGCTGTAGGAGGACACAACTTTTCTGTATTTGTCTGGTTTGTGCTAGGAATTTATAACCTTGACAAGCCTACTCACAAGTCACTTTTTATGATGATGGTACCTAACAGCTTCCATCGTGTTAGGACAGCTTCCATCACGTCAGAATTTTTTTCCATTTGGTACTGCACAAATGTAGTTCTGAGAGAAGGTTCTGCCTTCAAATCTTCAATCTGAAAAAGAGTATGCAAATTTTTTTTTAAAGCAAACACCTTTTTTTAGTTCAACATAAGAAAACAGTCATCTGAGAAGAATTGTATTCAGAACCAGCTGTGTTTTGAGGTGTGGGATGTTACATAAGTAAATATTTTTGGATAAAGGGAACAAGAGATATGGTGTTTCTATGTTTTCAAAAACTGTCTTATCAAATCATTATTTAATTGACTCCAAAGAGCAGAAGCATCACTGCAGCCCCTTCGTTATTTGGTAATTCTCTGAGAGCTCCCAAACCTCCACTTGCAGGGTCCCAGCGCAGGTGAACCATACCTTTCTACATGGTGAATTAAGGAATGTCAGAGTTTATCGGTAGACTCAATTGTCATGTAACAGCTTGAGGAAGAAGCAGTCCTGCAGGTCTTCGGAGACTTGGGCTCTACCCACGATTTCCAATTTGATCTTCAGTGGCTCACTTGATACAAACTGGGTTTTGTTTGCCTGCAAAGTAGGGCTAATAAATAGCCCGAGTTAGCAGGAGTTCTGGGAGGCTTGAGGTCATTAATAAGATGAAGGTACAGTGCTGAGAGCTGGATGAGGGCCTTGGCTGGTAGGCAAGAGGGACCCAAAGTAAGACTTTCACAGTTTTCTGTGAGTGCCAGGGATACAGAAATACCCCGCAAGGCACCAGTTCCTGTAATGAAATTGTTCTTTCTAATGAGTCCTTGATGTAAGTTGTTTTGTGGTGATAAAATGGATTGTTGCTGGATTTGACATCAGACTCCAGATTACAAAGCTGTAACTGTAATGTGTAAGACAGTATCAGATACCTCTGTTTTATTTATACCAATTTCCTCACTCATGAATTGGCTCCATACATGTGGATTATTAACTCTTAAAAGTGCTATTCCTAAAAATCTAAGACTTGTAAATTAAAGAGCTTTATATTGCTGTTATGATTCATTTAACTTCTATAGACCCACCGAAGACATACACCCAGGATGGAGTCTGCTTGACAGAATCCGGCATGTCTCAGTTACAGAGCCTAACTGTTACAGTACCGAGAAGAAAACGGACGAAACCAAAGCTTAAACTGAAGATTATAAATCAGAACAGTGTGGCTGTGCTCCAGACACCCCCAGATGCCCAGTCAGAACACTCAAGAGATGGGGAGATGGATGACAGTAGAGGTAGCAGTCTACTTTTGGCATGTCATGTATCTTGGAGTGTTGCAGTACATGTGTGTATTGCAGATATCCCTTGGAGTTTTTATTACACTGATTTGTGTATGCCCGGTACAGAATGCTGTATGGAAATTACTTAACAATAGTCATGGCTCGTTGTTGTCCATTTCAGGGTTTTTTCGTGGTGGTGTTCTGTTTATGGGTCGTGCATCCTATAGCATATTCACCTCTCTAAGGCTGGCAACACTGGAAATGCAAGTTGCCTTTTTGTCTAATCTTTGGGTTACCTGTGGGAAATACTGTGTGCTCGCTGAGTACAAGTGTATTTGAGGCTCTCAAATGTAGTGCAAACGCTGTTTGAAAGTGGTAACATTGGCTCAGCAAAGCAATGTCTAGATCGCTGTAACGCTGGTGTTTAAAACAAAGGGGAAAGTGGAGTAAGAAGCTCTTTGTTGAGAATAATTCTTTTTCTGGAAAGAAATAAGGTAGGTTGACCTGAGAGTCCAAGGAAAAAAAATAATTTCCTTGTGTTTCCATAGATGAAATGAACATTTTATTTGTCCTCCAAAGTGGAACTTAAGGCAGAATTTGAGTTTGGAAGTGAATTCTGGGTGTTGCTCTGGTCCAAGTAAATGACACTGTATGTAGAGTGCTACCAAAGCATTTCAGGTTCAAGGATTGGTTAGCCATGTAGTGTTGAGGGATGAGAAGATTTAACAGCGTTTTTGTGGCCTCCGAGGCTGATGAGAGATGAAGGGATCTGGGCTAACGCTTGCCTACCCAAACACATCCCTGTGTATGGGGATGACATTTCAGTCAATGGTAGGAGCCCTTGGAAGAGCTCCTTCCACCGCAAGTCTAGACATGGAGCAAAGATCCACACATCCCAGGGCCAGCTCTGTCTCATCTGCTTCCCTCACAGCTGAGCAAGCACAGCAGCCCCAGCCACCAGAGACTGAAGCTGGGAAGATGACAGGGAAAAGAATGTAGGAGCAGCCAGCCCCACTCTTCAAATTCCTGGTCTTCAACACTAGAAACAGCAGCCAGCATGGTGCAGTCCATTCGCCCGTCCTCTTTGCTACAGTCTGGCCATACATCCTGAAAAGTCTGTTGGTGGAATAGGTGTTAATCCGTGGCCTGGGGAAAGGTTTACTTACATGGCAAGTGAGAAAGCCATTACATTAGTCACGCAGGTGTCTGTTAACACAGGAACAGAGGCACCCCACCTCACCACAATCTAAAGTGCTTTCTGTTTATGCAACATTGACTCGTTGTTAATCAGATTAAATGTCATAAGAAGCTTTTTTTAGATACACAGAGTGTACTTGAGATAACTGGGCAGTTTAACCATCAGTGCAGTTTCAGTGTTAACTTGTTGGTCTAAGTATTGTTCCCATTGTTTGATTAGCACATTCTTACCGGCTGCTGTTGACTAGAAGTATTTATTTTTTTTTATAATAGCTTCCCTTTATTTCTTTATATATTTCAAAGTAGGTAACTAGTTGATTTTCTTTCATTTCCTTCAGTATTCACAGGGTTTAGTACATTACCATAGCATTACCCTGACTCTTCAATTTCATCTGATACTTTCATGTAGTCCATCAGGTGGGTTATTGAAAGCAAAAAAGCTTTTGATTTTGGTTTGAAGGCATCAAGATAGAGAATTAACCACTTCCCTTGTTGTTCTTTTTCTGTGGTTAATCATCTTTACTTTTATAAACGTGTGCCTGTTTTCTGTATAGCTTCGTCTAACTTGTAGGTAGTTAATCTGCTTGTTGGCTTTTATAAGTATCCCTTTTCAACTAGATAATAAGATATATAAATGTTATAGCAGAGTGTGAAGGGGAGAGCCAAAGCTTCCACAGACTTTAATTTCAGTTTTGATCACCTTTCATTGCCTTTTGGGGAGTTGGAGCACATTCATGTATGTGACGATAACAGCACAGCATGTACATGGTAGATTGGCTGGATTTCCTGGAAGCTCTACATGAGCTCTCTAGAGTGGATCACTGCCTGTTCTCTGAACGTCTCAAATTTTTGTATGAGCATCAGGATGAATAAAGCTGTGCCATGGCTTTGATTGGAGCAACATAGTGTAGTAATTCCAGGCAAACAGGAATAACCCTTACTTTGACTCTGAAGTTCCAGGTGGAAAAAAAGAGGCTGTATCTGAGAAAACTGAGTTCCTGGTAATTTTGTTACCATCTCTAGGCTTTCATCAAGTTCAGCATTTCATCGAGTGTTCTGTGTTTTAAAGTCCGCTTGAAAGTTCAGCTTGCTTTGGGAGCTTCAGCTTTGGTAGACTTAATGTGGCTCTACTGCTACTATTTGTAGAGCTATGCTTTGCAAGTAAATGGGAAGGACCACTGTGGGGTTTAGCATTCGGCACACTGCTTTGTGTAGCAGGACACATTAGCACTCAAGCAGGTTTCTCTTCTGCCAGAAGTGGACACATTGCAAAGAGGGCTCACCCGTGTTCTTAAGGGAATTGGCTGTGGTGATCAGCGGGGACTGCCTTTGCCAAGCCACCAGCTTTGTTGGTAGAACTCAGAAAAGTCTTCCATCGGTGGGAAAGTCTGGCTCGTGACCCAGCTTGTGGAATAGCAAAGGTTGTAGATCTACCACAGCAGAAGTGATATGAAAGAGTCCAGCTCTGCCTGTTATAACAGTATTTCTCCCTCTTATGTGGTTTTTAGATGATAGAATTATACACCTAAATCCAAAGCAGGGAATTGGAATTCCAATATCTTTTCAGAGGCGAGAGTGTATTTAACATGCTTCAGAAGCTTTACAATAAGATGAAGATGTAAGGTCATTATTATATTGACATTTTGGGGATGTCAGAAACCGAATTAACTCTCTCTTCAACACCAAGGGCTTTTTAATGCCATCATACTTTACATCTGTTTCTACCCTCCTTTCCCACAGAATATGAACTCAAACTGAAAATTGCAGTCTTCGTGTTCAAGGTTGAGTAATTCCTTTGGGCTGAATTTTCTACTATATAATTCAAACTCCTCTGCATAGATAACTGTTTCAGTCAGTCAAGAACCCTCCAAATAAGAGTCATTATACATTATTACCTTTGAAGTGCAGGCTGCATTTTTTTCGGTCTGTCTTCTCAATTAAAAAAAAAAAAAAAAAAAGCCTTGACAAACAAAACTTAGGAGGACAGTAAACAAAACAAAGTATATCTTGTGTGTTAAGTTGTATCCATATTCCTTGATGTGTGGCTAAAAATTGCTCAGACACTTAGAAAATGAGATAGCACAAGCTTCTAAAAAGGGTGCCAAAAATTCCTCAGATTCATGTATAGTAGCTATAGTATTTATTTACTGGTTTTGTGTAGACATCATCTCACAAATGTATATATGTACTGAGTCTTCATGTATAGATAGGGTGTTTAGAGAGTATGAGTTTCTGTCACCCTTCTGAAAAACCTGTCATCCTCAATCAGTTTCTCAGAAATCAGTCAGATGTAGAAATGTTTGAAAAATATCTTCTTTCCCTTTTCTAGTTAAAATTACCATTGCCTCTTTTCTGCAGAAGGTGACCTTATGGATTGTGATGGAAAATCAGATTCCAGCCCAGAGCGGGAAGCTGTGGATGATGATACCAAAGTAGCAGAAGGAGCTGATGGGATTAAAAAAAGGAAGCGAAAACCATATAGACCTGGTAGGATACAATAATTTATATGATTGTCTGTCCCTTGTTTGTTTTAATACTCTTTTCTGTATAATTAAAAAAAAAAAAAAAAGAAAACAGTGTGGAATTCTGAAGTATTCTACTGCTAATTGTTGAATTTAGTTTTTTTTTTCCCCCCCTGTTAAAGTTGAAAATAATTTTTAGTCCTTTTATCAAAATACATTTCCAAAGGTTGCTGCTCAGCAGTACACCTGTTCCTAGTATGCTGCCAATTACTGGTTAGTAGGTCAAATCTATACCTTGTATTGTTTCTTAACTTGATAGGAAGATGTGCCGTATTCATATAATTGATAAAAGCCAGTTTTTGTGTGTGTATGTATGTATATGTATCTGGCAATATCTGAACTTCAGAGGACTTTTTGCAGGTATCTTATTTTCTGAAATGCTTGATAAGAGTAATTTACTAAACATTTGCAGATGACTTCTGGCAGTGAATTTTAATGAATTCAGTTATTGGATGAATTCATTTATTTCAATTTATTAGTGCAGTCAACTCATAATTATCTTGACCATGGATTAACTGTGTGTCCTGGGTGCAGAAACACTTGAGCTGTCTCCAGGCAGAAAAGGCTAGAAGTACCTAAGTGACTCCACAGGAATTACCTCTGTTTCATTAGGGCTAAAACTGAGCCCAAGATAATAAGCTCTGCTAAGCCACTGCCTGGCTTTTTGAAGAGCCCCTGTATCACATACCTTGGTATGTCTCAGAATCTGTGTTAACATGTTGGGTGTGTGTTTCCCACTGACATGGATAAGAAGTTGATTGTGGTCTTTGCAGTCGCAAATAATGTTTTCACCAGTCCCCCCCATCCTGCTTGCTGTAATGGGCCATATCCTCTGGTTATGAGGGTAGTAGGGGAGGAGAACAGAGGCAATGAAATGATTGAGGAGATGAAGGCAAGGAATACAGTGAAGGAAGAAAAGGAAGCAGGAATTACAACATTGTCCAGTTTCTCTTGCTTCTCTCTCAGTAGCTAAACAGATCTCTACCACCCCCCACATCATTTCCCACACTGCTGAGTAAGAGCCTTGTCTCAGCAGGTCATGGCCATGCGTATATTGCCTTCCATCATGGGCCCACCCTTGGGGAGATGGTGGTTTTGGATCAGGAGTTGAGCAGCCATCTGTTAGTTTTCTGTAGTCAACAATTTCCCTGAAAAATGAAACAAACCTGAATCTGATGCATGTACATACGTACACACCAACTGTAAAGGATCAGGAGCACTGCAGTCAGTCTCTAGTGAAAGATTCTGGAGTTTCAGGCAGTATGATGCTGATTAATTATCTTCTTATTTTGTGATCTGTCCCCTAGTACCGTCATCTAGAGTGGTGGGTGCTCTAGAGCAATTTGTTCAGGTTTTTTTATGGTTCTTTAAGGTGCTTTAATAGGTTTTATTTGGTAGATTGACTTCTAATTCTAGCAATTCATTAGCTTGCCAAGGGAGAGGAAAACCAACATCTGAAAGTTGCCAGGTGTGGTGATTCGAACTTCTTGTGGATGTTCTACAGTCTTAAAATTCTGATCCTTTTTGATAATTACATATATATTCACTGAGACATAAAAATTCACAAATGTTTTGTAAAACCCTGAATGAAAACTCCTCAAGTATCTCAGATTCATTCTTAGACCTCTACAGATGCACCAGTCCTCTTTACCTCCAGAATAATCTTGGCTCTCATTCTTACTGTCAAACATAGTTTTAAGCAATATACTGAATTTTTGCTTCCTTGTTAGGTATTGGTGGATTTATGGTACGTCAGAGAAGTCGTACGGGGCAGGGGAAGACTAAAAGATCTCTCTCCAGGAAAGATTCTTCTGGATCTGTTTCTGAGCAGTTGCCTGGCAGAGATGAAGGTAGGTGCAAAAACTTGGTTTTAAATTTTTGTTCGTGCTTAATGCAATAAAAATAATGCAACTCATCAACATACAGTTATTTCCAGAGATGTGCTACAAAGGAAAGTGTTTCCGTTTGTCATGATGGCTTTATTATAAATTCAGCTGAAAATACTCATTCCTACGTACTTACCATTTCAGCAGAGCCCATGATTTACAAAGAAACTGAAACAATGAATTGCAGGCTATTGTGGGAGATAAATAGTGAGGATTATAAGGACTGCTGTATTGTGTCAGAGCTCTGTTTAGCCTAGCTTTGACCAGTAGAAGACAGAAAGAAGTGTAAGAAATGAGGTAGGTTTAGAGCAATCCTCTTTATGAAATGCACCTTCTTCCAGTTGTAGTCCTGATCCAGAGGTGTCTTCTGGACCATCAGTTCTAATATTCACCAGTGTTCCATGTTCATAAACATGTCTGATATTTTTATGTATCTGTTTATGCTCTGGAAAATCCTATATTAGTGAGTTCAGCGATACACTATTGTTGCATGAAGAAATAATTTTTTCTTTTTTTAAACTGGATATCTGAGAGTTTCATAAGCTGCCCTCATGTTCTATGTTATAAAAGAGGATTTTTAAAAAATAATTCCATATTAATTTGTAATACAGAAAGATTTTTCTAGACGTGTGTCATATTCTCCCATCAGTTCTTGTCTTTACTAGGGCTGAAGAATCCTTCTCTGTTTGGTCTCTCTTCTCATAGCAAAGCCATTTTAATGACTCTGAGTCTGGTACTCAGTAGATTGGGCACCTAACAAGAAGTCAGATTTTGTTCTCTTGCTTGCTGTGTGTGATTAGACTAAATTATTTCATCCATCTGGATTTGTTCACACCATCTCATCTAGAAAATATTGAGGTATCATTAAGGTGAGATGTGGAATATGTTTAGTTCAGAGCCTGTTTCCTGTAAAGTCGGCAGTAGGAGACAGCTGCTTCTAAAGCTTGGCTGATACCTCAGTTAGAAGGCTCTGGCCTTTGATTTCTCCTGTTATCCTGTGTCTGTTTAGCTATTGTGTTTTTAACCTTTCTAGTGCCAGATTGGTCGCTTGCTGTATATTTGTACAACGTGGTGGAGACCGGATCTTTACTACAGCATCCAGGCAGTATTAAAAACTAATAGTTAAATGTTGTCCTTGCTTGCATTTGTAGAACTACTTCATGAAGCCGCCAAATGTTTATCAGTGCAACCCAGTATTCTAGCTAGGCCCCCTATTCAGATATCGTGCTGGCTTTCTCTTTAATATTGGTGTTATAGCTATGTTTTTCTGCTTCATAAATACTATTTCAGTATAATATACTCATTGTTTCAGGTAGCACTGAAAATTTTGCTTTAAAGTTTTTAATTTCTATAGGAATCTGCTCCTTTAAGTAAAAAAAAAAAAAAGGCTAAAAAGTTAATTCTCCATTCTGGGAAACAGTACAATGCATATTGTTAAAAAGTGGTATTCTTAAACAAGTATTCTTCAGTTAAAAGTTTGAGCTGCTTTTTGTCTGCTCAAGTACAATTGCTTGTTAAGAAAAAAATAACTCAGAAAATCCTTGTATGTTCTAAATCATCATAGCTTACTGAGAGCCTGCTTCTCAGCTGCCAGTACTCATCAGCCTTACCAAGTTTTTTGCTGCTCTTCTCATGTTCCACCCCCTTTCTCTGCAAAAGCTCACTCTCAAACAATGCAGAGGTCACGGTGGTAGTGAACTTCATTCTACTCGCTGTCCTCTGAATATGGTACAAGAGATCACTACAGGACAAGGCATAGCTGATTTTACTAACACAATAATATAGTTTCTTAAATAACTTCCTAGGGTCATTAATTTCATGTAATTAGCTTTGGCAAGACAGAAGTAGCAGGGCTTTAAAAGTTCTGGTTTTACCTGCGGTGTTTTCCCTGGTCTGTTGAAATAAAATACTGAATGATTGATGAGCACTGTGTGCTTTTGTGTTTATTAGAAAAAGCAGTGCCACTTTGGAATATGATAGCTGAATAAATGTGTAATTTTTCTTGAAGGGCTTCTTTATCTTTATAGATTTCTTTTTCTAGCCTGTTCATTATTTATGTGACAGTCTTTTCTCACATTTAAAAAAAAAAGTTTTTTACTTTTCATTTGAGAAAAATGAGTGTATAGAGGTGATTAGTGATTAATGTGTAACTCAACATTCAGTGGATTTATCTTTCAAATATCTGGTTGAATGACACCTATAATTTCTCTCGAATTACCGAATTCTTAGGTGGCTTGGAGATATGAAAGTTAAAGGCCTGTCTTCAGCCAGTGAGGTACAACAAGATAGCAATGTAACTAGTATCGCATACGGTATTTCTTACTGCCAGAGCCCAGGTGATCAGGTGGCTAGATAAAAGCTGCCTTTAGAATACACCTAGAGTGATACTCAGTAAACCCATGCACCCAGGTAGGTAGCAAGATACATTAGGTATGCTGCCACTGTACCTTTAGAGCAAGATTCCAAGTATTTTATTTATTTGTGCCTAAATTATTACTTTTTAGGTTGGACAGAACAGCTGCCAGACACTCCAGTGGAGGAGTCTACCCCAGTGTCTGAAAGTACGGAGAAAATAAAAAAGCGTTACAGAAAAAAGAAAAATAAACTTGAAGAGACCTTTCCTGCCTACTTGCAGGTAAAACTAATGGTATACTTCTCGTGTAAATACATTCAAAAACCTAATCTTGATGTGTCTTGATTCATAGTTCATTTAAACCATTAATGTTTCTTTTCAGATTCTCATTTTATCATTCAAATGAAATGGGTTTTCTGTAAAGAACATTCATAAATTTGTACAGAAAGCTGCAAATGACGTTAAATCTCCAGTCCTCTGGTATTGCTTCCCAATGTATGGATCTCGACTTGTTCTGAGGAGGGGGAGGATGGGGGAAAGAAGTCTTTCTTTTCTCTCTGAACTGACACATGATGTTTTCAGCATTCAGCTCTGTAGGATGTCTCAGCCTGATCATGCCATTTCCTCAAGACGCTAATTTTTCTTTTCAGAAGGTTATAGAACATGACTTGATAGGAGAAACTTGTTTTCCTACAGTTTTGTGGTTTTGTATGCATCTCCCTACCACAATAATCTGTGCTCTTTCCCCCCCATTAATTCTGTGATGCCCCCAGCAGGTAAGAGGTAGCACTCATGGATAATAACGAGCATATTAATGGTGATTGAGCAACTTACCTACCTTCAACTGGTTTATAAATTGACTCGTTTATGTATGTCTCTCACTGAGAACATTATTTGGCTCGCTCTTCTCTGAAAATAATTTGTATTTCATAAGTGGGGAAGTGAGTTGGAAAGAAAATACTTAAGCAACATTTCCTTTGAATTAATAAGGATAAATATTTTTTCTTAATGCACGTTTTATTCCTGTAAAACATAGAGTATTTCTTAGATTTTCCTTTTGCTCATGTTGGAATAACTGATACTGAAAAATCTATCTTCAGCTTTATTTTTAGCATCTGTATCCTAAATCAAGATTCTAAAGACTACATGAAAACAGAAAAAGTTCTTATGTAATGATTAAAAATCGGAAAATTTGATAGGTTGTTGTCAAATTACCGAGTACTCAGGCTTAGGTGAGTGATAGCTGTTCTATAATACTTTGAAAGATACTCATGTAAGTTAAACAGCTTTTGGTGTTTTGTTACTGCAGTTTGACATTAGGATGAATTTGTTCAAAGTGAAATGCAGCGTATGGTTGTTCCAGAATTTGGACCACAGTGCGCTTGCATGTTTTTCGTAAACTTCTTGTGTGGCCCTGATCAAGTTGCTCGGTAGTATTCCCCTGCTTCAGGGAATAGGGAATCCCCTTCTTTTGTGCCAGGAGAAATATTTTAAATACTGAAAAACTTGTTATATATAATAACACTGTATTGGTACGCTGTCTGTGCCACATACACATGGGAAGGCTGTATTTTTTCTATATAATTGAAGGTGTGAATTTAATCATAAAATATTAATGATGTAGCTACCTCAGGTAAGTTGTATCCACCTTATCCACACCTCATAGCCTGGAGGAGATACTGCCATACTGGAAGGCATGTGAGACTGAGACTGGTTTTTTATATTACTAGTAATCATTGGCTTTTAATTTTAACTTTGCCATTTACTCAGCTTTTTCAATAGACAGAGTATTCTTCCTACATTGAATCATTTTGTCTTCTTGCAGGAAGCTTTCTTTGGGAAAGACCTATTAGATACCAGTAGACAAAACAAGATGAGCCTAGATAATTTACCTGAAGAATCACTTCCACTCTCATGTAAAACAAATCTGACCACCAGTTTCCTGGATCCTTCGTCTGACCCCCTTCTTAGCTCAACCTCCACGCCAGCTCAGGCAAAACTGGGACCTCAAGGTATACAAAGCTAAAGTTAGTGATAATTCAGTAGTTTGATTTTGTTGTTGCAACTGGGGCTTTTCTAGTCCCTTTTCCGCTTTTCTCACAATGTTTATCTGATGTATTTTTCAACATTCTGTATATTAACTGTCCTTATGAGGTTAAGTTACATTGCTAATCAGTGATACTCAGCTCCAGGGCTTCACCTTTTTCAGAAGGACCAGTGGATGGCACAAAAATTGGCACTTGCTACAAATCTGAAACTCCTTGGCTGTAATGTCCATGTCTATAAAATACATGAAAATTAATTCTGTGTAAGAATAAGCATACAGATCCATTACAGAAGAAGACAAAAATAATCTAATTAAAATATTTTTTATTAGTCTAATTAATATTAGTTGGATGAATAACATCCAACTTTTATTTTCTTTAATGTTTTAGATTATTTTAGGTTGCCAGTCTCCTTGGAATTTTTGGTTCACCATGTCCTTTCTGAACATGAGTGCCCTTTCCAGGTACAGTTTGTAGCCCCTAGGCAATCTTTTGCTTTTGCTATTGCAAAACCTTACTGAAATTACTGCTGAGAGTTTTGCAAATTAGCCAGAGGGTTATAAAGTGCTGCTAAAAGGGCAGCTTCACGCAAAGGAGCAATTAAAAGCAAAATCATTACTGTCCCCTCCAAATTATTTTTTTCTATGTGTCTTGTAGTATGTGCTGTTAGCTAGAGGGGTCTTATCATTCTGTACTTTTAAACTGTTACTATTCCATGTGTATATTACGTTAATTTGTGGGCCATGTTTCAGCTCGTCCTCACAAATTTTTCCTAAATCTAAAAACACTTACCCACATTGATATGTTTTCCCATGTCCAGAGAGGTTGCTTATTTGTGATTGTTACTTGGTGAAAATCCGCTGAATGAAAAGCAAAAGGCTACATTATAATTAAACATTGATTATTATATTGTTGAAGTTGTGAGTAATAGAGAATGCAAAAGTTAACTTCCCCTGAAGGGGAAACCACTGCAAATGGAGTGTTTCAAGGTCTGTATTCCATTGATTCCAACACTACAAGAAAGTATGCTCACACAGACTTCTTTTCACCCCAGCATTCTTCTGAAGCCAGAGAAATACGGATTCAGAAGACTGCAGGCCTATCTAACTGCAAGATTAAAGTCATTAATGTTCATTTATTATAGTAGTGTAAGGCTTTAGAAATTAATGAACTTGATGTTAATTTAATGTTCTATTTTTCCAAAGTCTGAAAGGAACTTGAAAAAAACCTGTTCTTTATGAATAAGCAAAGTCATAAAACTTTATCAATTCCTCTTCTTTTTATTCAGAAATAAATCATAACGAGGTGCTATTAATAAATAAATCACTAGCAATGGTTTTAGTGGGTAACTTACTGTCTTTCCCATTTTATATACGAGAGACTCAAAGGATGGTGCTTTCTGGCCATAGGAATGTTCTCAACAATTGTCTCTCAACTGTTCGGATTTCTGGCCAAAATTGTGTCCAGACAGAGCTGTTTGTTGTAGTTGGAGCACCAGTGGGTGAAGTCATCTGCCAGTATTGATCAGTTCCAGTGCAATTTTTCTTAACTCTTTCACTGTGACTTTCTGGGAGACAGTTATTTCCGCAAAAGCATCAACAAATGGGAGAGAGCGAGATTCATTTTGAGCAGTGGAGACCCTGGTAAATTGGCTAACTGCTGAGGTAGCAACAGTCCCATCTTTCCTTCTGGCTGGTATTGCAGAGGAGCTGGAGGTGAGAACAATGTCCGAGAGGACGGGATGTCATCCAAAGAGACCTGGACA
>NW_009260479.1:4137880-4149949 GCF_000687185.1 Egretta garzetta | reverse complement strand
GTCCAGCTCTGGAGCCCTCAGCACAAGAAGGACATGGAACTGTTGGAGCGGGTCCAGAGGAGGGCTACTAAAACGATCTGAGGCCTGGAGCACCTCTCCTATGAGGACAGGCTGAGGGAGTTGGGCTTGTTCAGCCTGGAGAAGAGAAGGCTGCGGGGAGACCTGATTGCGGCCTTTCAGTACCTAAAGGGGGCCTACAGCAAAAGATGGGGAAAATCTTTTTAGCAGGGCCAGCTGTGACAGGACAAGGGGTAATGGTTTTAAACTGAAGCAGGGTAGGTTTAGACTGGCTATAAGGAAGAAATTCTTTACAATGAGGGTGGTGAAACACTGGAATGGGTTGCCCAGAGTGGTGATGGAGTCCCCATCCCTGGGAACATTCAAGACCAGGTTGGATGGGGCTCTGAGCAACCTGATCTGGTTGAAGGTGTCCCTGCTCCTGCAGGGGGGTTGGGCTAGATGACCTCTAGGGGTCCCTTCAACCCAAAACATTCTATGATTCTATGATACTTTTGTCGTTTCAATACAGACCTGGCTTTGGAGCAGGAACAACATGAACTGCTTTATTCACTCCACTGGGAGGCTGTAGGACTGTATTGTTATTGACTGTGTTATTTTCCTACAGCACAATTTCTCAGAAGGATTGCTGACTCCTGTGAGAGCCCTTGCTTAACTGGTCTTTCCCACAAGGAAGATATTCTTCTCTTGGAAACTCCCCCTTGTTTAATCCCAGGATTAAGGGTTAGATATACTTGTTCATCTTCCAAAGAGCTCTCAAGCATCTAAAGAGGAAGTTACTCTATCTGCTTTGCATTTCAACATGTGCACAGAGAGCCGAACAGTGATGTGTTCAATCTGCTCGTGAACTGACAGTGTATTTCAATGACATGTTCTGTGACTATGTGTTCTTAGAGCTTGACTAAGGGTAGCTGAAGCTTTTGCTAGACAAGATTGCAGTAGTGATGGGGTTTGGCAGAGCTGGCCAGAAGAGGGGCTTTGGAGTCTTTTGTTTACTATTAATTTCTAGTAACTGTGACTGAAGTGAGCTTCAGGCTCCCAGTCCTCATTTCTGTCTGGCAAAGAGGTTGCAGTTTTTGTTTTCAGTTACAAGACTCATTTTTCCTGTGGTTTTAGAACATGCGTGGCACGCTATGCATGGGACCAACCCTTAAAATCATTTCCAAGAGGGTGCTAGAGCAGAGTGCGAAGGGTTGCTCACTGGGAACACAGAGCACCAGATCTCCAGGGTCTCCCTGGTTGGTTGTGAGTAAAGTTGAAGGTGTTGATTGGGATCTGTTGCATCCTGAGTGGTCTGAGGACTGTCTGCATCTCTCTTCAGTTTCTTGACCTGGGTGTCTCTGATGAGAAAGAGGCCACTTGGCAAAGTTGTGTTCTGTGAAGGCTGTGGCAATGGGATCTTTCCTTTAGTTTGAAATAGCTTAAATTCGGTGTATTATTTCTAGGAATGCTGAAAAAGTCATCTGTTTAAGTAGGGTTTCCAGAGAATGCTAAAGAAATTCTTCCTAGACAAAAGGAGAGGAGTTGTCTGAATCTCTGTGCAACTGACTCAAATGCTGCTGGTACATTTTATAACTAGATATGTTATTGCATGATTAAATATCCTAGGGTGGCTGCAGCCTTGGGAGAGGCATTTTTATTCTTTTAGAACTTCATAAATAAATAAAAGTAAATGCATTGGAGGAATAAAGATCACAAGATAGCAGTAAACTGTGCTGTCTTAGAGATCCAGCATTACAAGCAAATTATTTTCCTTTTTGCTTTGTCTTAGTTTTCATCTCCATTCTGAAAGAGTCAAATTAATGAGCAGCACTGAGCTATTTGTTTGGCAGCAGATGTCAACCAGCTATTGATTCTGATCTGAAGCAGCTGACTAAAGTGATTTAGTTGTTTCCAAGATAATATTTAGCACACATGGAATTAAAATGAGGGGAAAAAATGGGGAAAAAAAAAGTAAAAATATGCTTTAGGGTAGATGTCTTAGCTGAGACTTACAGATCATAGTCTAGCCTTCTGCTATCACTAACACTCAGTCTTTTTATAGACTTAACAAGCTCCATTTTGAAAGCAGGTAGCTTTTTTCCAACCTCCTAATCTCATCGAAGGCCATTACAGAATCTGATTGCCTTAATAGTTAGGAGGCCTCTAATTTGAAGCCTGAATTTATTCACAGCCCGTTCGTAGTTACGGGTGGTAAGCTCTTCAGGTGTATCTTTCCACCTGAGCTCTTCCTAGCTACTTATTCAGTATGTTTATATTCAAATTAAAGTTGAATTTTTAGGGACTGTTCCCAAGCACATTACTAAGGGCTGTGGAGGAAGACACCGTAACATAAAATACTACAGACGAATTAAAGGCTGCTAATACAGTCTTGGTGCTTCCTTCATAAGGCCTTTTTTCCTCCCTGATTCTTACCTGCCTTCAAGTAAGAATTCAGGAAAGGTAAAGAACAGCTAAAGCCAATCCTTTGCCTTCCAGCCAGCTGAATTTATTAACATCACCTTGAGGTGCCTGGGTTTAGTTACTTACTTGAATAATTGGTATTAGACCAAATTGCCAGAAGGAAAACAAGTATCTCAAAAAAACGCCTGCAACAACAACAACAAAAAAACCCAACCCCAAACCCAACAACTAGGTTCTGTTTAAAACCTTAACATTTCGTAGTACTTTTTATCAGGTACACAAAATAAATGTACCCACAAAGTGATGTGGTTTTGAGGCACTTTTTAATACTTCTGATATCAGTAGGAGCGGAGTTCTTTACGTACATGTAAATGGGCTGGTCTGCACTGGCATATTGATCCACCTAGTTGAGTGGCAAACTTAAAACATGATTTAATTAGGATGGTATCATCTTGTCTGCATTACAAAGGATAAAAATAAAGAATTAAAATAGTGAAGTGAAGAAGAATCATTTTCATTTTGACCTTCAGTAATAGTAGAAGGGAAAAAAGGGTTGTCTCTGAAAAGCAGCAGCAGGAGCATTTAAATCATTGTAAAATTTAGCAGCTTGGAAAGTAGCCTCATGACATAAGTAAATCCTTGGCACCAGGCCCCTAAATTAAGCTAGAAATACTTTCCTGGGGCATTTAGGTTGTAACAGTGGGAAAGATAATCCATATATCTATGAAATATGTTTTTTTCTTTTACTTTCTGGTCCCTCTTCAACCTGCCCATATTTTTTTTCAACATTGTATATTGTATGATTTGTATTAATCCCTTTTCTCTGTTTAATTATATGTGTATTTGCATATTTTACCATCTCCTCATGATTCATTGGTCTTGCAATGATTGCTCTTGTAGACATGCTAGTCTGCAGTTCTTCTGAAAAATACTTTTCTCAACTTTTATTTATTTGTCAAAAAATTTTCTTCAAATGTTGCACATCTGTATTAGTCCTAAAAAAACTAGTTAATAAAACCGGATGGGCCATTTGGAGTCATTTCTCTCTAATGGATTGCATGTCAAGAAGATAATCATATCCAGAATTTATTATTTAGTATTAAATAATTTATTACTAGGACTAGGCCAGTTTCTCCTAGACAACAAACAAACGTGACATTTCTACCTCTGTCCTCACTTCTTCAAGATTTCTTCTGATCTTAAAAATAGCATCTCCATTTTTGCATTTACTTACTACTGCTTCTCACTCTTACATTTTACTTCCCTATCAGGGTGTAGTAACTGGTTACTCCATAGTCTTAAGAAAGATAGTGGTAGTAAGAGAAGTAACTGATCACTTTATATTTTTTCATTTTTTTTTTAACATTCCCCATTGATTTGCTGAGAGCTGTGTCCTTTACAAAACCTATTTGTTGACTTTTAAATTCACAGGCCTTTGTGTCTTAGAGGTTGCAAGTTCTCACTAGATCTAGGGGTTTTTTCCCCTAAAACCAACCAATCTTTCTGCCACATGACTGATTACATTATCACTTTTACTGTATTAGAGAAAATACTGAACGACGTAAGCATGTGAAGATGGTTACAGTACTGGCTGGGAAGGGCTGCCAGTTAGCCCAGTCTCTCGCCCGAGTGACTTGCAGTACATGACACACTATAGGTGGTCCTTATAGCCTGGTAAATCTGTGTGTGGGTTTATAGCTCAAGCTATAGTACATCACCAGAGTCATGTATAAATGCCATGACTGGTTGATTTTATTGATTGCGTTTTATACAGGTAGCACCGATGATCCTTTAGCCGATCTTTCTGAGGTCTTAAATACTGATGATGATATCCTTGGAATACTTTCTGATGATTTGGTAAAGTCTGGAGATCATTCGGGTATGTATGTTCATAAGGTCTCTCCAGTATTTATTTTTTTTCTCTTTATTATAGATGTATTTGTTGTATTGTATCTATAGGTTATGCTCTAGGTGATTTCAGATGCAACTTTCATACCTTAAGAATACCTTGGTTTGTGAGGATTTTGTTGTCTTCTACCAAAAAAAAAAAATCCCCAACCTTTTCAACATTTTGGTTTACTTGGCTCTTTGCTTTGCTGCTTAAGAGAGAATAAAATGTAGCTGCCGTTGTCTATCATACCTGCGTAGCTTTTTTCAGCATGCAGCTTTTTCTTTACTTTTTTTTTGTTTTCGTGTTATAATCATCCATTTTATCTGGTTTGGGTCCTGTAGGTCTTGATTTATGCACTTTCCAGGTTGAGAACTCACCCTCCCCATTTGGTAAGAAACTAAACAATGGATGATCCATGGTTAGAAGTAGTCATCTTTCCTAGTGGTTTTAGCTGAAAGAACTGCATGTGTAGAAACTAGCACTCTTTTACTGTGTCACTGATTCATGCTTTCATTTTCCACTCTTTCTGTGGTGTTTGAGTCTAACACAACCTGTAACTCTGCACTCCGCATTTAAGAGTACTGCATAAAGTTTTGCTTACAGCTTAAAAACCTTCCTGAGTTTTTGTGTTTCATGATACAAAACCATGCATTTTCTTGCTGTCACTATTAATTTTAATATTACTTCTAGTAGTAGCGTGTAGTTTTTATCATAGTGGTATCTTTGTAAATTAAAAGCATTTTAACAGTGTGTACGTGTTAAAGCATGGATAAAGCAGTCAGCATCAGATCTTTTTGTTTCCACTGGATGATGATTCATCACTCTATGTAAAACACAGGCTGACAATAAGTAGAATAGCACGTTTCATTATTTTAAATTTTTTTTTATGTGATGTCTAATGCAGTAATATATTTTAAGTACTGAAGTGTATAGTTCTTTTTTTCCAAGGATCTTTATCATTTGAGAGATTTATTGACTTATAAAGGATATTAGGAAATTTATGTAGTAAGTTAGGTTTTCTCAGTACCAACAAATGACTTTGTCTGATGTAACCCAGAATATTCAGGAGTTGTTTTTGAAACAGAAATTGCTATAACTTGTTTGATACTGACTACACTTCAACGGCACTTCAGTAGATACTTAATGTAATACTGTAAGAACATTTGGGGTGAACCTTAAGGTACGTGAGGATGAACCATATTGACTACTGGTGTGATTTTTTTTTTTTTTTAAAAATGTGAAAAATAGTTACAGTGGAACCTATATACTGAAAATGATACACTTGAAAATATGCTGTACCTAAACTCAGTAGTCCTATTTCAACAAAATTTCCCATTCTTCCAGTTGCATTCTACTCAATTAACATTCCTCAAACAACACAGTAAACTGGAGGGAAATAGTGGGCGGTTTTGTTTACTTTTTCTAATAAATGTCTTATTTTGCCTTACTTTCAAATCTTAGAAAGTCTTGGTTTAGTTGATAGTTCAGCTCTAGGGGAAAAAAAAAAAAGTTTTATGCTCTCTATTCTGTACCAATACGTTTTACTATTTATGTCTAACTTAGAATTCTTTTTTCCTTCAGCTGGATTGGATATTGGTCCCATCTCTGATGATCCTTCTTCTCTGCCTCAGCCGAATGTCAACCAGAGTTCACGGCCATTGAGTGAAGAACAGTTGGATGGAATCCTGAGTCCAGAACTAGACAAAATGGTCACAGATGGTAATTTTTTTGTCTTGGTCTTTTTTGATCTTGGTCTCCCAGAAAACTTAAGTAGAAATCTTCTCTTTTTTTCTCAAATTGCTATCTATGTATTGTAGCATACCTATTTGGACTTGGTTGCAGAATAAATTATATTGCATCCTTTGATGATTACTCATTCTATCTTGTCTTTACTTTGTCCAGGTGCTATTCTTGGCAAATTGTACAAAATCCCAGGTACGTGCTCTAATCTTTGTTGTCTTTTATAAAATACAGTTTATAAACAATGCCAGCCAACTCATGCTCAGTGTTTTTGCAGAGCTAGGAGGAAAGGATGTTGAAGATTTGTTCACAGCTGTATTAAGTCCAGCAACCACACAGCCAGCTCCTTTGCCACAGCCTCCACCTCCACCACAACTTATGTCTTTGCACAGTCAAGGTATGTTTCTTTGTTACTTTTAAAAACAGCAGCCTAGCCAGGGGAGTTCTTTTAAATAATGATGTGAAAGTAGGAGACGCCTTACTCACTGCTATCGCTAATTTGTGGAATCTGCCATTGTTAATTTATGAAATACTGTTCTAAAACTGTTCTGAAGGGGGTATGTGATTAACATGCACGTAAATATTGCTAACAGAAAGGGATAGTTATTTCAGCTTTTTCTGACATATTGGAGCTTTTATTTTAGCTGACACTTCATATTTTTCAAATTTGTCTGTGATAAAGCATGTGTTCTCTTCTGACTTTACTCTTTAATTACTTTTGAGTACCTCCTCAAGGGTGAGGAAGGAGTCTGTATAAAAGCAATTTACTGCATCTTAATTTCCTTTAAGAATACAGTTTAACATGTTAACTAGTCCTATCCAAATAATAAAGAGACGGCTAAGTAATTTTGAAATTTATCTGGGAGATTATAATTTATTTTCTTTGTTACTACTAAAGTTATCATGAGTTGATACAGCATGTTCTCGCTCTTACATTGAAAGCAAGGGGCAGTTGATCTTTATTTTTTTATTTTATTTATTTTGCCAGTACAGCTTTTTTTTTTTTTTTTAGCACTATGTATGAGCATAATTAAATGCACTCTTTTCTCATCAGGCATCACCTCTAGTGGATTTTCCCTGAGCTCACATAAAGTGTGCACACTCTGTTATACTGGTAGTACAAAAAGTAGTATGCAAATTGATTTCACCAGTGAATTAAGAAGAAAAATGATTGGTTTCCTAGTTGGATGAATTTCCATAAAAAGGAAAGACTTCAAAATGTCTTAGAAAGGAGAGAGTTTAAAGCAGTTTAAATGAGGTGATTTAAAGCAAAAGATAATACAGATATCATTGCCAGTTCCCAGCTACTTGAGTAGAGAGATAACTTAAGCATTTTTGCTCTGTAAGATTGTTTAACTTTCCCTGTGGGAACTGCCACAATTACAAAGTTTTAGATTTATAATTTGGTTCGGTTACGGTGTAATGATCCACATGTTTCTTTGAGATAAATGCTTCAGTAATGGGGAAGCTTGCATCAAGTTTCAGCAATTTCAAATAAAATTAATGCTCTCTTCTCATAAAGACATGGTCCTACAGTGCAAGCCAGAGGCCTGGCTCTCCATCCCATTTGTTTGCCAGGTCTTCACAGTTACCGTATACTGTTTATTTAGCAGCTCTAATAAAATACGGTCTCTTAAATTTTGAGTTACTTTCATCCAAACTGTACCTCCTGCATAGTGTATGTTAACCTAGAGATCAGAAGAGTCTCCTAGAGCATGAGAGAGTGATACACTGTCATCCTACAGATGCATCTAACTCCTGTGCTACTTCTACACCTTTAAGAAAATATTGGGACAACAGTTATAATCGCACTTAAGTGACATGGATTCAAAGGCCAATGTTAATTCTATGTAGGAACATCTGCAAAGACCATCTGCTGGACTGAATCTGCCTGTGACACATTTGCCTAATATTGTAGTCAGATAAATAAAATTTTATGTCTTCATACTGCTAGGCTGGACATTTAATTAGAAAATGCTGATGCTCATTTGACTCGATTTATCTGTTTCATTGGATACAAATTAGGGAGTTAGTAGATAATGAGGCTTACTTTGGTACACTGCTCAGAAGTCTCAGAAGAGGAGATGTTTAATTCAGGTTGGCTAATGATAATTCTGGAAGGACTGAAAGCAACCATCTCCATGCTTGCTGCTTGGATTTGGGTATAACAAATATGATGGACCATTAGCCTTTAAGAATATACCTCAATATAAAGTGCAGTACCATAGCATAGGCTGCTGCAAAAGTTTTGGAAATCCATTTTAAAACCCCCTGACTTTTCAGACAAGAAAAAAAATCTGTGTGAGGATGTGATATGGCAGAAAAAAAACCCTTAAGCCTGTAGCGAAGCAATGTAAAGTGATTTAAAATCTTCTCCAAAAAGGTAAGGTCAGTACTATAAAATTTTAAAGCAAATAGTTTTTCATTAGATGACACATGATCTTTTCACTGAAAATTTCCACCTCTACCTTAAAAGTAGTCACCCTTTAAAACAGTAATTTAAACTTCTTCTTTGCAGGAGAGAATGCGTTTCCAAGGGTGCCCCTTATGAATGGTCTGATTGGCCCTAACCCTCATCTCCCTCATACAGCTTTGGCTGCGGGAGGCGGACTGGGCACGTTCTCTCCCATTACACAGCCACCATATACCGATAACAGGTAAGTCAAGATGGGAAATAAAAAAATCCATTGTTTAGCATTTATCACTTGGGGGTTGTTGTTATTAATACTGTGATATTATTAGCATTTAACTACTTAGTTCTCGGCAGCCACTACAAAAACTTCTGTATTCTTGCAGCCTGTTCACTACTGAAATAGCAGACAGAATAAGTACTTTGCTAATTAGTGTTTTTAATATTGAGAGCAATCTGTCAATAAAACAAAACTCTCTTTTGATTTGTCAGGGACAAGAATCCAGCGTTCAATCCAATAGTAAGTGATCCAAACAGCTCATGGGCACCATCTGCCCCACCTTTGGAAGGTGAAGGCGATACAATGTCCAATGCTCAAAGAAGCACTCTTAAGTGGGAAAAAGAAGAAGCTTTGGGTGAAATGGCAACGGTAGCACCTGTTCTGTATACAAATATCAACTTCCCTAACCTAAAAGAAGAATTCCCAGGTGCGTGACTTACTGAATAAAGTTAAATATTTTACAGCAATTTATGCATCTTGATTTGAAAGAATGTAAAGTAGACTTATCACAGCCTTGCGTATAAACACATTTTTTGGTTGCAGACTGGGCTACAAGAGTGAAGCAGATTGCTAAACTGTGGAGGAAAGCAAGCTCACAGGAGAGGGCTCCGTATGTGGTAAGAACAACTACCACCTGCATTCCCTACTTCCAGCAAACACATATTTCATCTATAAGGTTTTGTTTTGCCTGTTTTTTTTTTTTAAACAAACTAAGTTCTAGGGTTAGTGAAAGCTCACTTACTCCAAGATTGCCTTTGTAATTTAACTTCTGTCTCTGAATACTTCTACCTGTTTTCTTTGCTTTTTAGCCTTGGAATAAACTATTAGTATTGTGCCTTCTAAAGACATCAGCTGAGACAAGAGCATTTGTGGTTCCCACTGCCTTTTTGCTACATTTGGTTCATGCCTCAAGTCTTACTTGCTCTGTCTCTTTCTGCACAGGATCTCACCAGTTCTTCCAGAGGGATAATAACAAATCATTATGTATGTGACTTCCCTCTCTTTCATCCTCCCCTCTCACTAAGTCTTTTCTTTTTTCCCCGATTAGAGTTGCTGAAGTCTTTTCACCTGTTGAACTAACCATTCCAGAGGCATCTGGAATGCTTACTCTCTTCTGTTGCTTTGTGCTGGAAACTCTTTTGATATCTTCTATGTTGTGGGGACCGTGAAAGACTCCATTATTCTCTCCAAAAGCGTTCACCTTCTTCACATCTGAGTCCAGTGAACACACGTAGCTGTAGTAGCTGTCTGGAGTTACGTGGTCATTGATTCCATTCTGTAGGACTTCTTCCATTCAAAGGGTGGCCCATATGCTTTGTTAAAACCTCATGTTGAAGCCTGTCTACATCCAAATTTCAGAACCTATATTATTCATTCTTTTTGACCTTCCCAGCCATTGTTAGCAAATGGACTTTTCTTTCATTTCCTGTCACTTCTCCATTCTTTCCTGGTTCTCCGTCTTTTCTTTGTTTCTTCACAACAGCATTTGGATGATCATTCTCACTTTGTAGATTGCTGTGGATTTTGCAGGGTTATGTTTCCAGTCTCTCAACCTCCCCCCACCTGCACTTTTTTAACATAGTCCCATTAGTAAGCAAATTTGATTCCCATGTATGTTGATGACTCAGAGCTTAACAGTACCAACATCATCATCTACTTCTGTCGTGTTCAAATTAAAAAAAAACCTTATCTCTCTGACAACTTCTAGAGGATAAATCATTAGCCCATATTCAATTTGGTAAGTGGAGTTCTTGATCTTTCTGAAACCCTTTTCACTTGAAAGAAGGGTTGTTGTCTTGGTATCCATCCCTAAGGCATCATCATTATTCTGCTTCTGGGTTAAAAAAAAAAAAAAGGCCTGTAACTTAAGCACCTTTGGACCTCTATGTAATCTTGTCCATGCTATATTTAATCTTGGTGATTCCTTCTGTGTAGTATTTATAAGATACTATCCATTTACATGGGTGGATTTTTATTCAGGCATTTATCACTTCACAAGTATTTCTATTACTGATTTTTTTCTTTTTAATTGCTCTTAACAAATGCAGTCCTATTCTCTTGATGGATATCCAAAAAGCAGCTGCAAAAATTACTTCCTTCATGTTCAGGAGGAGGGTGCCTGCAAGTGCACGCACATGCATGAATGAGTGTTTGCATAGCCAGAAATGGTTATTTCCTCACAGAAGTTACAAACTGTGTATTCTTGCCATTCAGCTGTTGCTGGTGTTCCTGGCATTATGCGTGCAAGAAGCTGCTGTGGTACCTCTTATGAGGGGCTTACACTCCGTGGGGATGACTAAAGGCTACCTTAGAAATGAAATTCAGAAGAGTGTTAGTAAATCTTCACTGTAGGCTTTTTACTTTCCTTAGCATGCACAATCTCATCACTTACAAGGGAGAATGACACTATTTTTTCTGCTGCTGTGACACTGGTGCTCTCATCCATGTCAGTGTTTCATTGTTGGAGGGGAAGGATTTAAGCCTTTCCTGCTAGGCAAGCCCCACTTGACAACTGCAAATAAAATTGTGAAAAAGATGTGAGGGTTTGCTTCAGAAAAGGAATCACATCCTAGATTGGTGGTAAAACAGACTCTCTGAAACTTTCATTAGATGCTTTAAAGTGTCAGTATGGCTGTAAAATGCCTCATTGAAGAGGAATTGCTGTTCTTCCATCCAATTTTTCCTGATCCATAAGCCCATATCCTATGTTTATACTGGTAACTTAACACAGACTGAGATCTATAGAGGCTATTTAATGGAGTAGACTGTATTTTTCTTGTCATTGAAGTTCTCCGCATTAATGGCCTTTATTGATACAAACATCATCTGCTGTGCTCATGTCTTCAGATTGCAGACCATGCCAATATGTGATTTGAAAGGTAGATGGGATTCATGCTTTCTTGGCACAGCACAGTACCTGAACAGACACTCCTAATGTAGAGAAAAC
Organism: Egretta garzetta; assembly: GCF_000687185.1. Lineage (NCBI taxonomy): Eukaryota > Metazoa > Chordata > Aves > Pelecaniformes > Ardeidae > Egretta > Egretta garzetta. Next base: position 4,138,260 of record NW_009260479.1, on the reverse strand, counting down.
CTCTGCTGCTAATAACTCCTTAGTTCTTTCCATGTATGTTAAATGCAGAATTTCTATAGAGATTATAAGTATTTTCAGTTTGGAATTCCCTTTAAAGTGCATAATTTAATTTTCGCAAGCATGCATGTGATAAAACAGGCTGTACAAGTAATTTGGTGATAGATTTTATAGGAATAACAGGTGCAGTGTTTGCACTTAGCAGAAGAAAATAACACTAACTACTTTTTTTTTTTTTTTTTAATCTTTTCCAAGCAAAAAGCCAGAGATAATAGAGCTGCTTTGCGGATCAATAAAGTACAGATGTCAAATGACTCCATGAAAAGGCAGCAGCAACAGGATAACATTGATCCTAGCTCACGCATCGACTCCGACCTCTTTAA
>NW_009260479.1:4133987-4137816 GCF_000687185.1 Egretta garzetta | reverse complement strand
GGATTTAGGGTGTTTTGTTATTTTCCTTCCTGCTTTTTATTGCATTGTTGAAATCTGTTGTAATAAAATCAATTTTAACCTTCCTTTGTAGAAGAGTATACAGTCAACCATTCTGCATAGGAAGAAAATAGATGCTATCAGAAGAGAAACTGCTTGTAAATGTTCGAAAACTTTGTCTTAAAACTTTGTCTCTTAAATACTACCTATTTATGGAAGTAGGTTATTCTTTCTCTGTATGGATGGCTAGTGCAGTAGTTTGTTTTTATATACCCTATATTGCAGTAACCTTGTCCTGCAGAGTACTGCTTCAAATTGGGCTGGTTGTCTCTTGGAGCCCATTTGCCTCACACCAGTGCTGCATCTGTCAGTAACCTTTCATCTTCAAAGTATAAGGTTGGAAAGCAGTGCTGCTCTTTTAGGCTACCTGGGAAATGCTTCTTCCCAGGCAATCAAGGTGCATGTCAAGGTAATTGAACTTCACATATAGCTACACCCTCTGCTCCCATTGCATTTAAAATTTGCAATTTACAATTACTTATAGTTGATCTTTGACGCACCCCATATTTTTAGTTATAGATTCAGTCATCAAAAAGTTTTTGTATACCCTGGACTTACAAGTGTAACCTTTTTTCTCATAATTTTAAAACAGCAAATGCGGCAAAAAAGTAAGCAGCAAGCCAAAATAGAAGCCACGCAGAAGCTTGAACAAGTGAAAAATGAGCAGCAGCAACAGCAGCAGCAACAGCAGCAGCAGCAGTTTGGTTCACAACAGCTTCTGAACCAATCTGGCTCAGACACACCTAGCAGTGGGATCCAGAGCCCCTTAACGCCACAGACTGGCAATGGAAGTATGTCTCCTGCACAACAGACATTCCATAAGGATCTATTTACAAAGCAGCAGCTACCTGCTACGCCCACGTCAGCGTCATCAGATGATGTGTTCCTAAAACCACAAGCCCCACCCCCTACACCGACCCGAATCCCAGTACATGATTCACTGTCTCAGTCTCAAACTCCTCAGACATCATCACAACAGATGTTTTCTCCAGGTTCCACAAACACAAGACCTCCTTCTCCAATGGATCCATATGCTAAAATGGTGGGAACACCTAGACCAGCACCCCTTAACCAAAACTTTGTTAGGAGAAGTTCCATTGCACCGTTAGATACCTGTCCAGCACAGTCATCCATATCTAGGCCCATTCAGGTAAATGAACCATCAGGAAGCAGGCCTTCACCAGTCAGGGATTCATGTTCTTCATCTCCAAGTAGCAGTGATCCCTATGCAAAGCCACCAGACACACCCAGGCCTGTGATGGCATCAGAGCAGTTCTCCAAACCATTGGGGGTCCCAAGATCGCCCATAGTTATGGAACAGTCGGGGAAGGTTCCATTAACAGCTGGAAGCAGTGATCCATTCACTAAGCCAGCTCCTAGAACTGATACGTTTCAGAGACAGAGAGTAACTTCTGCTGATGCATATGCACGGCCACCATTGACTCCTACTCCTACTCCTGTTGATGGTAGCCCTGGACCTTTTAAAACTCCTATGCGCCCACCTCAGTCCCCACAAGATCCTTATGCATCAATGCCAACTACGCCAAGGCGCGTTGCTGTTGATCCATATGAAAGGCCTGCTTTGACACCAAGGCCAGTGGATAACTTTTCTCATAATCAGCCTAATGATCCATACAGCCAGCCCCCCCTTACTCCCCATCCTGCAATAAAGGAGACGTTTGCCCATCCACCTCGGATAGTGCGACAACAGAGTGATTCTTTCCCTCAGTCTGGACCCATTTCAAGGCCAGCTTCTCAGGACCCTTACTCCCAGCCTCCAGGTACTCCTCGGCCAGTTGCTGATCCTTATGCCCAACCTCCAGGAACTCCTCGTCCCACCACAGTTGATCCATATTTGCAGCAACCACCAACACCAAGACCTGCTCAGCCACCGGATTTATTTGCTCAGTCCCCAGCAAATCAGAGACTTCCTGATCCGTATGCCCAACCTCCTGGAACACCGAGGCCAGTTCTTAATGATCCTTATTCTCAGCAACCAGCAACTCCAAGGCCAGGGATTCCAGAGAGTTTTAACAGACCTGCGATGACAAGACCGGGACTAATACCAAATAGAGATCCTTTCCTGCAGACACCACAGAACAGGTTGCAGGGCACTTTTGTCAGGCCATCAGATCCATGTTCTCAAACTCCCAGACCTGCAGGACCTGCAATAACAGATTCATTTAGCCATGGTCCAGCTGCTCCAGCACGCGACCCATATGATCAACCACCGATGACTCCAAGACCTCAGCCAGAATCTTTTGGAACTGGTCAACTGGCCCATGATGCTCCTGAACAGCCACGGCCTGGATCTGAGGGGAACTTCAGTGCATCTGGAAGTTCTCCGATGAGTTCTCAAGGACAACAGTTTTCCAAAGTTTCACAAGTTCCTGGCTCGGCACCCACTACAGGCGTAACAGATACACAGAATACCATGAACATGTCTCAAGCAGATACTGAGAAGTTAAGACAGGTGAGAATAATGTTTAATACTGATGGTATTAGAATTTCATAAGTAGAAGAATTTCCCCCATTCTTGTTAATATTTGAAGTTTCTTGCCATTAAACATAGCTATGTAACATAGAATTATCTTCATTCACTTAGTATGTTAATTTGGTCCTCCTGGATAGAACCATGATATATAGAACATAGAAACATCCGTCATTTTTAAGGAGTTTTGACAAGATCCAAAAAGGAACCAAAAGCCATCTTTAAAACCACTGAAGATGTAGATGATTGGTCTGTAATAGCTCATTTATCTGCAGTGTAAGGAAAAAACCCACCTTGAAAGGACAATTAATTCTGTCCTATAATAGGTGAGATGTAGAACTGATTGTCAATGACTTGTTCACTGATGGAAAAAGGGAGTATAGCAAAGATCTCAGTCTAGTCTGACACCTGACTTCTCAGCTGGCTGGCATGTTGAGGTGAATCCTGCCATGGGTCACTGCTCTTCTTGAGGCACATTCACTCCAGATGTTTGTCAGTGAGTGTTTGGCAAACAGAACTTTGCTGAGACATAGAATTAAAATCAGCTTGTGGAAAGCTGCTCAGTCTTTCGTTTGGAAGGAGCAATGGGAAGTGGATTTAGCAGAAGAGTTGATAGTGTTCATCGTACAGAGTCAGAGTAAATGCTGCAGCTTTGGCATAAATATCTTCACATAATTAATGAAATATCTTTACTTAATTACTTAACTCTTGCTGAATATCTTCAATGGACCTCTCTTCACCTTTCTCCATCAGAAGTTTTCCATGTAGTAAAAGGGCCTGGATTATTGGAATAGAAAAAGGAAAAGAGAGTTGCTTATATGTTAATTGGTAAAATGGGTTCACACTATACACTTTTACAAGAGGTCTGGAGATTAAGTTGCGTTGCCAGCATCTTGCATCATTTGATCCCTCTTCTAATTTCTGAGGTGATTACAGTAGTTTATAATATTTCTCTGTAGCGATTAAAGAATTTTTTTCTTCCAAAAGGCTTAACCTAGCAGAGTGTAACACTTCAAAATATGTCAATTGCAGTGTCAAGCACAGTGATTTTTTTTCTTTTTTTAAACAGCGCCAGAAATTACGTGAAATTATTCTACAGCAACAACAGCAGAAGAAGAATGCGGTTCGTCAGGAAAAAGCCTTGCAGGATGCAGCAGCTCCTAGCCATGCAGCTCCTCTTCAGCACTGGCAGCAAGACAACTTAAATCAAATTTTTAACCGCCCTCCTCCTCCATATCCTGGGAATATTAGGTCCTCTGTTGTCCCGCCAGGCGGGCCAAG
>NW_009260479.1:4127537-4133957 GCF_000687185.1 Egretta garzetta | reverse complement strand
ATATGAATGCCATGGGGATGAGACCACATGGTCTTAGGTAAGCAGTTTGGTTGCTTAAAACCAGGATATCACAGCGGTAGTTCTACATTTACAGAAATTGTAAGATAGAGGGTTTCTTTAATGAAAAATAATCTGTGTTGTCTACAGTAGCTGTTAATCTTCCTGAAGTCAGTACATACAGTGAATTTTCCTGTAAGCATCTGAAATATTAGAACGTGTATTTTACACAAACACTGTATTACACTGTCTTTTATTGGGAATATATCAGAAATAAAAATGGAGAAACTGCATTACTTGTGAAAGTTATGAGACCTGAAAGATCTTACCACTCATGGTTTTGGGGCATTTCTTCTTTTAAAAAAATTGAAAGGTCTGGCTTTAGCCTTGACTTTTTAATAATGAATAAATGTAATATACTTGTTTTCATTTACAATGAATATGTAGTCAAACATCAACTTCTGTCTGTGCCATTTTTACAGTGCCATTTTTACTTGATGTAAAATGAATTATTGACATACATTGTCATGTCAGGAATTAATTTTTTCAGTATTTTTGATTTATTTCAGTAATTTCTAAATCAACACAGTATTATTTTTTACGCTGAGTTGCATTAACATGTAGTTTATTTACTAAGATAGTTCTTACTGTCAGAGTTTTCTATCCATTATTATTATTGGAATTGAAAGCAGGTTGTTTATTAAACATAATTAAAGCAATTTTTTATTGTAGTTATAAAGCTAATTCAAATGTAAGCATAATTAGTCAAAATAGTTATTCAAATATCTTAATGAATGTATCATGTAAAGCATTTTAGTGAATAGTTATTTAGTCAGATATGCCAGACTAGGCAGTCCTGAGAAAAAAGATTATTTAGTCTCTCATACTTTATTTTAGATACGGGTTTCCAGGAGGTGGCCATGGTCCACCATCAGGTCAAGAACGTTTCCTCGGTCCTCAGCAGCCAATGCAACGCCCTGGAGTTCCACCACAGCTGAGAAGATCTCTGTCTATTGATATGCCTCGGCCAGTGAACAATCCGCAAATAAATAATACATCTGGGATGTCTCAACATTTTCCTCCACAGGGAATTCCAGTTCAGCAGCACAATATATTGGGTCAAGCATTTATTGAGCTACGTCACAGAGCTCCTGACGGCAGGCCAAGGTTGCCTTTTAATCCTTCTGCTGCAAATGTTATGGATGCAGCAGCACATCAACGACATGCAGGGTTTATACCCAGGCAGGAGTTTCCAGGTCCAAGACAGGCAGAACCACTGAGACATAATTCTCAAGGTATACCTAACCAGTTGCAGATGTCTACAAGTTTGGAACATATATCACAATCCCAGCAGGATCAAATCAATCCTGACAACCCGCCTGCACTTGTAATACATTCTCTAAGTCATCCACCAGTTGCTGACGCATTCCCAGGACCATCTTTGTCTACATCTGCACCGAGTGATGAATCTGCAAATTTACAGATTCCCAACCAGCCAAGTGATGGTCTAGAAGAAAAGCTTGATCCTGATGATCCTGCAGTAAAAGATTTGGATGTGAAAGACCTTGATGGGGTAGAAGTCAAGGATTTAGATGATGAGGATCTGGAAAATTTGAATCTAGACACAGAGGATGGGAAAGGAGATGAACTGGACACCTTAGACAATTTGGAAACCAATGATCCTCACCTTGATGATCTTCTAACGTCTGGGGAATTCGATATAATTGCATACACAGACCCAGACCTTGATGTGGGGGATAAGAAAGGAATGTTTAATGAAGAACTAGATCTTAGTGTCCCCATTGATGACAAACTAGATATCCAGGGCAAGACAGAAGAACCAAAACAGAAAGAACAAAGTGATAGAACTGTTCCCCCTCCTGAGACCCAGTCTCCGCAGAAGAAATCTACAGAAAATGAAATTAAAACAGAAGTACTTTCCCCAAACACTCAGGAGGAAAAGAAGAATGAAAATGAAAAAAGTGATGGAAATGCTGAATCCACAAGTACTCAACAGGCTGCTGAAATGGAGTTAAAGGATGGAGAAAAGGCTCCTGCACAGCCTGCTAACCCAGAATTCCCTGACAAAACTACTGCTGTTCCTAATCAAGAAACAACTGTGCCTAGTCCAGATGCTCAGGGATCTGCTCCACTGCCTGTTCAAGGAGCAGTAAGTTCCTGCAGTATTTCTGGGTCCACACCAGTCCTCTCAAGTTTGCTAGCTAATGAAAGCTCAGATAATGCTGAAGCAAGGACTCTAGGATCTCCATCTCAATCTTTGCCAACAACACAAATGAACCATGCATCAGGTATTCCACAAACGCTAATGACACCTGGTGGACAGATCTTGGAAAACACTTTAAATTCAAATTTGACCATGGTTCCACGAATGAACCATAATTTTTCTCAAGGGTCACCAAATCCAGGATTTATTCAGGGTCAGTCATCTAATCATAACTTTGGGACAGGACAGACATCTAATCAAACTGTGGCTGTAACAAACCGTCCTGGTCCTAGCGGCATATCTGGTCCCCAACAGATAATGCTCCCTCAACCATTAGCTCAACAGCAAAATCGAGAGAGACCACTTCTCCTAGAGGAACAGCCACTTCTTCTGCAGGACCTTTTAGATCAGGAAAGACAGGAGCAGCAGCAGCAGCGACAGATGCAAGCCATGATTCGCCAACGTTCAGAGCCATTTTTCCCCAATATTGGTATGTGGGTGTTCTATTTGTCTGTGTTCTGGTCAGTTTTTTTAAAATTTTGACAATAAATAGTTAAATAATCCATAGCACAGAAAGAAGCAGGTGGATATGTGGAGCCTGAAGGTGGCATAATAAAAAACAACCTGCCTAATAGGTACAATGGGAATGTGGAAATTGAGCATGTGGGTGGAATTCTGAACTCCGTGGCAAGGCTCCTGTTGACATTACCAGCATCAGGGTAACTGCGTTGCTGCTCATTTTTCTGACATCAGCTCTGTTGCATATTCTCTTTAAACTTTTGGTTCTCATACGTGATACGGAGTAGATGTACCCTTTGTAAACAAAATTAAGTGACCCAAGTGCAGTAGCTGACCTTTTGATAGTTGATCTATCAATTTCCTGTTTATGGTTGGTTTATTACATTTTTTGCAGTGTTTAGTGTGTCTCAAGGAAAGGGGTTATCGAAAGCTATATTACTAACTCACAATCTAGGCAAGGCCCAGAAACATCACAAATAATTCTGCAAGTATTAAAATGTTTAAGATAAACTGTCATTTCCTGTTTAATATAACATAGCATATTAACTATAACCATAATAAGTAGCAGTTTTAACTAATAACCCTATTAATGAAATAAGAAATTTTGAGAAATGTGTTATTTGGAACTACACTGGCCATCGCAGCTGTTTGTTCAAAAGACAAATTTAACCTACCTAAGTCAGAGTTCCATATTTGTAGTGTGGCTAGAACGTTGCTGTAGCCACCCCAGGTGGCTAAGATGACCTCCAGAGGTCCCTTCCAACCTCAAACATTCTGTACTCCCGTTTATCCTGCTCTGCATGAGGCACCTAACGGGAGAGACAGCAAAAAGGCAGGAGTTCACCATGCTTGTGGTCTTCTCAGATGCTACATGGGGCGTGTGCCTTTCTGCCTGTAGTGCTACTGGTATGTACAGAGCAACTAAACCGTTTTCTTAGTACATCAGTGGTGGTGTGTCAGTTTTGCCAACTGAACTCACAGAAACAACTCTTCTTCCTGATTCTTAAGCCTATAGATAGAATTTATTAATCTGTTGGGTCATAGGACAAATTTGGTCTAGAGCCCTTCTCAGACTGACCTGCTTTTCTTTGTATGTTGTGGCTGAAAACAAGGACAGTTGCTGCTGGAGTAACTTTCCTTAGAGGATATATGAAACTACATATTAACCATGAATTTCAAAGTGGAGAGGACAAGCAATGTGAAATAGTAATGCAGTTACAGTGTTTTACTGATGATTTATGCATGAAGTAGATCTAAACAAGCCAGTTCCAGTTAATAACCTGTGATGTTCAGCTATGTAATTTACTTTTACTGTTTTTCTTTTATAGACTTCGATGCAATTACAGATCCCATAATGAAAGCAAAAATGGTAGCTCTTAAGGGGATCAATAAAGTCATGGCGCAGAGTAACATGGGGATGCCACCAATGGTTATGAACAGGTAGGCTTGAACACTTCATACCATGGTTTAGGGCTACAAAATGTAAAAGGAAATGATAGAGCTAGGGGAAACTGTACACAGGAAATGAAAAAATTTAGAAGTAGAAAAAGATCTTTTTGTCGTGTAGTTCATAGGCCATGCTAATACATGATTGTCTCCTAAGAGTAAAACCGGTGTGGCAGTAGAAACTATAAAAAGTTCTAAAACACATCAGACTTGTGTTCCAGTTGTAATGTCATTGGTCAACATGGCCAACATGGCTTCACTGTTGATGCTTTTCTTGTTTTCCCACTTACTGATACGTAATGACACATCTCCCATCCACTGCGTTTTAAAACTGTTGATGGCCGTGCAACAGTTAAACTTCATGTTGCAGCATATCATTTATTGCTAACTATAACTAAGAACTGTGCAGACTTCACTGTGCCTGCCTTTGGCATAGGTGGGAAGTCTGTGGGCCAGAAAGCATCTGCACCTTTTCTTTTTATGTGGCCCTTGAACCAGTGTGTTTTCACCTTCCTAGCACATACTGCAGTGTTACATGCTAATATGTGGCTTACCAAAGGTGTACATTTACCCAACTCCAGTTGACTGTGCTGGTGACCATGATACCTAAATCCATTAAATCTCTTTTTTTTTTTTTTTGTATCATAATACATTAAAATACAAATACAGGTTTGTTTGGGGGGTTTTTTTGGTGCGTCTTCACTGTTTTAGCACAGTACATCATGTTTACTTCATCTCTCTGAAAAGTGTAAATGGCATTAGTTTCAACCAAGGGCAAAATGTAGCATCAGAAGAGAATTAATATTCTCCAGACGTTGAAAAAGTTTGTTACAGAAGTTCAAGCAAATGTTTATAAAATATTTGGATACTTTGTGTAAGTTCGGTGTAATAGAAAAGCTTGTCTCTCCCCTAAAATACCCACTGGTTTCTAAAGTTGTAATTTCACTTTCTGTTTATATGTCAATAGGTTTCCCTTTATGGGTCAGCCAGTGCCAGGGGCTCAGACCAGTGAAGGCCAAAATCATATGCAGCAGGCAATAACACAGGTAATACAACTTGATAAGGGTTTTTAAAAAAAGTGTTCAATAATAACTAGGTTTTGGTTTTCTTAATTGAATCATGATTTAATATCCTTGTATGTATGTTTTTCTGAAATTTCTAGGACGGAAGTTTGACACCTCAGATTTCTAGACCTAATCCTCCCAATTTTGGTCCTGGCTTTGTCAGTAAGTATAGATTTAATAATTTATTGTATGTTCATGTTTCATTCTACAGTTCCGTTGTCTTTAAAATAAAATATTCATAAATGGATACTGTCTTTCAAAACTTCATTCTTTTAAAACTGAGTCATTTCATCATTATGTTACCAACTAATAAAGGGGTGCATAATGAACACTATTAACATTTTTTCTGGAAGGTATCCTCAGAGAAACACCATAAGGAAAGAGGGAAATGGAGCAAATAAAAAATTAGCATTATTTGGATTTCTGTGAGATTAGTAATCTATAAACTGACAGACTGCTATATCAAAAACCTGGTCTTTGGTTGCGTTGTAATGTTCTGAGTTCAGTGAGAACAACAGTGTATATTGATGGGGGGATTTATTTCAGAAGCAAAAATTTTTATGCAACTTCACTGTCATTTTAACAAATACCAATAAAAGCTTTCTAAGCATTCGTTAAGCAAGACTGTCTGGGAACCACGGTTGTTGAAAGCAGAAATATATAGCCCTGGTATTTTGTGTTCCTTGTTTATGATTGCTCTAGATCAATTGTAAATCCTAGGCTCCATGATGAGAAAGATGTATTAGCAGAAGTCAAAGCTGAGTGTATGTTGGGAGAGGAAGCCCACATGTAAAACAGTGTTTCTATCACTGCAAAAACTTTACTTGATATTTATGAATAAGAAGTAAACACCTTCACCTTTTCCAGAAACTGGAATGCCAGTACTGAGTATGCAATAAGGAGCTTTTGCAATGTTATCTTTATTAATTTCTGGTGAGATTTGGCGTGGCACTCGGCAGTGGCCTCACTCTGGTTGAGGTGGTGGTGGTTCTGAGCACTTGAGAAAATCTGTTTCTCATTTCAGTAGTAGTTATTGTTACCTAGAACTTGTTAATATTTCAGTATTTTCATTTGCACTTTCACATTGCTCCTGCCTGCAGTTACTCTCCATCATTTCCACTCAATTGTCCCTTCAGGTTATGTGATTAGTTTCACAGAATTTATCATGGA
>NW_009260479.1:4126892-4127522 GCF_000687185.1 Egretta garzetta | reverse complement strand
TCTGTGAATTGATTTAGTTTGAGCCGTTAGAGTTGATGGCTGTCGCTGCCTCACTGACTGTTAAAGTAGAAGGTGGTAGGGACTGGAGCACAAGGAGGTTCTATTGAAATCATACTGTTGTGTAGGTATCTTTATTAAACAAACTTTCTTTGCAAGCAATATCTATGGCGTATTCCTGCTTACCCAGCTGATTGCCACAATGTGATCAGGAGAGAAATGATACCATCACCGAACCTTCTCTCTTGCCTTCTGGGCTTAGTGCAGATCAAGTGTTATCAGGCATGACTGTTCTGCCTCAAGAAAAACATCTGAGATCAATGGACTGCTCATAGCAGATGGGCATTTCTCATTTGTAAAAAGAGTAATGTCTCAGTTACAGGCTAAACGAGAACGCATTTGTTTGTGGGGAGGAAAAGGCACTCGTGCTGAAGGCCCTGTGCGGAGGACTGGCAGAAAGTTATTTTTAAAAAGACAGTATCTTCTTTCATTTCATTAATACTTGATGGATGTCTATAATTTTAATTTTTTTTTCTTAGAAGTAGTAATAAAAATAGATTTTAGATGTACAAAACTCTTCTGCAAATGCCAGAATTAGTGAGGCTGTGTTTCCTGTAAATTTGTCTCCTTACT
>NW_009260479.1:4125298-4126877 GCF_000687185.1 Egretta garzetta | reverse complement strand
TCTACCTGAGTACTTCCAGAGGTCTTCCCTGTCCCCTTTTCTGTGGTAGAGCAGGGTACCACCAGGTTCTGTAGCTGCTTTCAAAGCTATGTTTGCTCACTGGCTAGCAAGCACACATTTACTTGGCTAGACGGCGGGCTGGTGTCTCTTGAAATTGAGGGACTATGTTAAAACTGCTTTCTCTCAGTAAGTGCAGTAGTTTGGATCTCTGTTTCCTTTACTCAGATCACTCCAAGAGCTTAGTATCTCTTGAGATACCAAATCCTCTGTCAAATTTGGCTGGATTTGACCAATGGTTTCTTAAAATTAAGGGGAAACCTGATTGTTAAACTTCTTCTCTAAAAGGTAGGATGAGAGCTCACCCCTAGGATGAGATAATTTCATACTTAATTTCCCTTCTCTCTAGATGATTCACAAAGAAAGCAATATGAGGAATGGCTGCAAGATACACAACAACTTCTTCAAATGCAACAGAAGTACCTTGAGGAACAAATCGGAGCACACAGAAAATCAAAAAAGGCACTCTCAGCAAAACAGCGTACAGCCAAGAAAGCCGGCCGTGAGTTCCCAGAAGAAGATGCAGAACAGCTTAAACATGTTACTGAGCAGCAAAGTATGGTCCAAAAGCAGCTAGAACAGGTAATCACCTGGAATCCAAACCGATCACCTTAATACTAAGCTGTCATACTGGTGTGACTCTTTCCTTTAAATCTTCTAAAAGGCAAGTTGAAATGCTTAAATACAGTGGAGGTTATTTAAAGGGAGCCTCCCCCTATCATATTTTGTGTGGGCAGCAGCATTACTCTGGATTGCCGGTGACACACGATTTGTAGGAGAATATGCTATGGCAAATATTATGACAAAAAGCTGGTGTAGTACTTTGGGAAGAGGGGAAATTGCTTGGCAAAATGACTTGCAACAGAGTTCCTGGCACCATGAAAAGCATAAATGAAAGATTCAGAGGAAAGTCTTAGCATGCAGGGCTCTGTTTCAGGCTTGAAGAGCCTCGTAACTCAGTCTTCTGCAGGTGTCCTTGTGTAAGCAGAACCTCTTGTTTATATGCCAGTTAAATGTTACTCTCTGAAAATTTTTCATTATATCTTTAGTGTTAGTCTAGTTTTATGATTAGTGTTGGTCTAGTTTTATGATCTTTCTAGTTCCTAGACGCTGATCATCGGTGTGTGTTATCTCTTACTGTGTGATGGAATAATATAGGTCAAAGGGATATCTGGAGATCATCTAGTCTACTGATCAAAGGAGAAATAGCTTCATGTTTAAATCAGGTTGCTCAGCACCTTGTCAGTCCAGTTTTGTAAGTCTACAAAGGTAGAGATTTCCCAGCCTCTCTGGGCCTCTGTTCCAATGCGTAACCACTTTCACTGGGTTTTGGTTTTCTGTTGGAAATTCAGTTGGAATTTCACTTGCTGTGATTCTAGTAAGTGAGATTAAAGTTAAACCTGTGATAGCTTTGATAAATCTACGCCTTGGCCAACAGTATCGAATGCTGTGTTCCTCAAGACATTGTTTATAAATTATCTGGCATGTTTGTCAGGATCAACTAGATCTGCTGAATATGACA
>NW_009260479.1:4103615-4125288 GCF_000687185.1 Egretta garzetta | reverse complement strand
TTTAGAATTATTCTTTATTAATATCAGCAAAAAAATTGGCAGCAGGCTGCTTGGAATGAAGTCCTAAGTGATATCTGACCCTCGAGTTCTTGCTCCTGTGTTGCTTTAAGACAGAGTACGCACTGGGTGGAATATTAGTTGGCTTGTCTTTTCACTATGTGGAAGAGGGATGGAGCAGATTATGTCTTCGTCATTTCTTCCTTTTTCTTTTTTTCCCCTTCTGCAATGAATCACAAGTAGAATAAATGAAAAAAAAAAATCACTTTAACCAATCTTTATCATACTTACATCAGTCTAGTCTTATGGTGGAGTTATGTTGAAGTAACAGCTGCTAATCGTGACATTGCTGGCAGATTCATTTAGTGCCTCGTAGTTAAGGTTCTTTTACTTTTCATTTTTAAACTTAAGTTTCATAGACTTCTGTTAAATGCCCTCCACTCCCCTTCAACCACTGATGGGGACCAGTCATCCACATCCTAACCAGCACTTTGTTACATACCTAGTAGGAGCTTAAATAAGGTTTTATTAAAGTATATTTTTAAGGACCTTCTATTTGAAGCAATTCACCACTCTTTCAAATCAGATCAAGTAAATTTTCTGTAATCAAGCTTCTGTTAGTTTTTGAAAAGGGCAAAGATTATATATGTATATATAGAGAAAAGAGCTCTCAATTCCCTGTGAATTGCTGGTCCTGGAAACAGGCACAGAGAAACTGGAGCTGACTTTGTGCAACACGAGCTTATGTCTGACAGGGTTATTAGCTCAGGCACAGAGCCATGCAGACACTACCATATTGTCTCTGCGGCCAGGGCAGTTTAACTGCTTTGGTGTGGCACTGTGCCTGTGCTAATAGGCTCTGCTGCCTTCTCCCCTACACTGTTAAAATCACCAGGTCAATCTGCGTGGGTCGGCTCAGGTCCAGCTGGGTGTAGTCAGTGCTGCTCCTTTGAGAGCTCAACTAATTCCAAGTACAGTCACGTGGCTGATCTGCTACTGCAGATCCTGGGAGGGCACAGTGGTTTGGATGCCTCATTGTATAGGCACACAGAGCCAACACAAGTTCAGTGCTGTGTACCCCCGGAGAAGTCCTGGAGCACTGGACTGTGCAATGCAGATCGACCTAGTTGGTGGCTTTATGCAGTGGCACTGTTTATCTGGCAGTGTCAGTGCCAAGGCAGAGCTCATAAATCATCTTGGACCTGAGATTACTGTGTAAATAGCCTTTTGGGTGCATCTGTCCTGCGTTCTGGAGTGTGTCCTGTAATATCTCTGTCGTCCTGAGCTTTCTGGCTTGTCCCTTGCCCCAGACAAAGGTGAGTGCTATCAAACATTTTAGTTATGTTATGGACTACTTCTATCAGTACAAACAGCAAATGGAAGTTGTGGAGTAGAAGTGAGAGAGAGATTTTCCATAATGTATGTATTATTAACTAGTCCTTTTCTTTTTTCCGAGAGCAGTGTAGTCAGGTATCTGTTGTGTTTCTGAAATGCTTGCTCTTGTCTGGTTGACACTGTCATACCCTTCCATTAGCTTCTCCTGCTTACCTTAAAAATAAACTGCTAGGCTTAACTTCTAGTGTCCAACCTGAGTTTATTTTCACCCTAGAATTCAAAATTTTCAAGCAGCAGTTGCCATTTTCATCTGCTGTGTGATATTTGAGGATCTGCCTGTGAATAAACGGGAATCTGCCTTGCTGTTTCCCTGCAAACTTTTCCTTTTCAATTACATCTTTTAAAAATTTTTGCTGTGTGAAGATCATCCATCTCACTGTTTCCTTTTTCCTGTCTGTTCCCAACTATTGTTATCCTGTGCATGGATGATAAGATCTGTAGGATGAGGATCACTTTTGGTTTATGTTCGTGTATTCTCTAGCACAGTATAGTCTTGGTACGTAATTAGAACTTTGAGGCACTGTTGTTTTTTCTAAAATTTTGGGATGGATAGTACTTCTAATGAAATAATGGCTGTGTAGCCTTAAAAAGGGAGAGAAAATAAGACTGTGCAGAAATGCTATTTTTGCCTGAGGTTCATTGTCTACTGAAATTAGAATGGTGAGTTACATTTTTTATGCTACTTACATAGTCAGTACATGTCAGAGATGAGTAATGACGTTTTTAATTTTTAGATTCGAAAGCAGCAGAAAGAGCATGCAGAACTAATTGAGGAGTATCGAATCAAGCAGCAGCAGCAGCAGCAGCAGTGTGGAATGGCACCCCACGCTATAATGCCAGGCGTCCAGGCTCAACCACCAATGGTTCCAGGAGGAACATCACCAGCAATGAATCAGCAAAACTTCCCCATGGTAGCACAACAGCTCCAGCATCAGCAGCATACAGTGGTAATCCCTGGGCAATCTAACCCAACCAGAATGCCAAATTTATCTGGATGGCAACCTGCAAATGCCCCTGCAAGTCATCTTTCCATGAATCCAGCAAGGATGCAGCCTCCAATGACACTGTTGCCAATTACTCCCGGTACACCGGCTCCTGTGCCTGGTCCAAATGCAACTGCACAGTCAGGGCCACCACCAAGAGTGGAGTTTGAGGACAATAACCCTTTTAGTGAAAGTTTTCAAGAGCGGGAAAGAAAGGAGCGTTTACGAGAGCAACAGGAACGGCAACGCATCCAGCTTATGCAGGAGGTAGATCGACAGAGGGCTTTACAGCAGAGAATGGAACTAGAACAGCACGGTATGATGGGTTCTGAATTAAATAACAAAACAACTGTATCTCAGATACCTTTCTTTAATTCTGATCTGCCTTGTGATTTCATACAAACTCCACGACCTCTTCAGCAGTCTCCACAGCATCAGCAACAGCAAATGGGGCAAATTCTGCAACAAGGTCCTGTGACCTCGCCTCCTGCCACAAATTTTATGCAAAGCAGTGAGCGAAGGCCAGTGGGACCTACAACTTTTGGACCTGATGCATCTGCTGTTCCAGGTGGAGCCCCTAATTTCCATAATGTAAAACAAACTCATGGGAATCTCCCTGGGACCACCTTTACGCAGAACCAAGTCAGGCCTTCATTTGCTTCTGCTGTACCTTCATCTACAGTACTCAGTAGTGGTGCCCCGTGTGGTTCGGACACTAGCGTGCCCCAGGCAACAAACTTCCCTGGCTCCAGCCAGTCTCTCATACAGCTGTATTCTGACATAATCCCAGAAGAGAAAGGAAAAAAGAAAAGGACACGAAAAAAGAAAAAGGACGATGATGCCGAGTCAATAAAAACCCCATCAACTCCACATTCAGATATAACTGCACCATCAACTCCAACCATTTCTGATTCTACCTCCACCCCCACAGTTAACACGCCCAATGAACTTGCACGTCATCAAGATGAACAAGAGTCAGTGGAGTTAACGGGCCCATCAACATCAAATGCAGGAGAGAGCCAGACTTCTCCAGAGCTGGAGTGTAAACTCCCCAACAGCACTCTGCCACAGAAACAGCCGAGTGTAAATACAGAGACTGAGAAACCTAAAACAGGTACACCTAGCAGCATCCAAGAAGTTAAACTAGAAAAGGCAGAAACTGATCAATGCTCGGGTCAAGCTGAGCCTAAACCAGAAAATCCAAGCAGTATTAAGGTGGAAGAAGATAAGGTCACATCACAGCCCGCCTCTTCAGCTCAGAGTCCAGCGCAACCAGCTAGCGTTCCAGCAGCAAAAGGGGAGTCGGGGAATGAACTGCTGAAACACCTGCTTAAAAATAAGAAGTCCTCATCTCTTCTAAATCAGAAATCAGAGAACGGCGGCCGAACAGAAGAGGAGGCTTCTGGGGATAAGAAGTTAACAGAGAAGCAGAATCCAGCTGAAGGAATGGTGAGCCTGTTACTGGTTTTGTAATACAGTGGTTATCAACGATCAAAGGCTAGCTTGTGCCTTTACCACAGGCGTTTGTGAAAAGGTGGGAAGATCACCTACCTGCACAAGGGTGGAATAAACAGCTTTAAGGAACTTTTACTTCCCTTCCTGCCTTTTCTCCATGAGTAAATCATCTGTGTTACAAACAGAACAAGTTTTAATATGACTTCATAGATCAGTGTATTCAGAAATTATTAAAACACAAATAGTTTTTCTATAGTTAATCATCTTAAAAAATGCCACTTCCTAATACTTACCAAGATTAAGGCAAGATTTTACAGTATGACTCTTAATTACTTGCTAATGTTTCTGTACAGTATATGGCACGTCTGTACGCTGCTTTCTTCAGTGACTTCACCTTAGTCACGTATAGAATGACCTGTGTACCTTTGCAGAGGTATAGGGCTGGGCTTCACACCCCTTCAGCTGCACCGGATTTTGGAGTGTGAATGAACCGAGTCCATGCTCAGTTTTTGCCTGTGAAAATCTAATTGTAGTAGAGACTGTGCTCTAGGATTTTTATCAAAAGTGTGAAATTGTTAAATCTCCTAGAATTGCTGGACTTCTGTGTTACAGAATATTTCTCTTAATTAATTTTACTTTAACGGAAGGGAGCATTAATTCTTCATATAAACGTTATTATATGATTTAATAATTTATAAGGTTCTTAAAAACAGACCTGAAGAAAATCGCTTTCTGTGGAAGTTTACACTTAGATTTGTTGGTCATTTTACTGTAATCTTTAATCTCTATGCATTTTTTTTTAATGACTGCCTAAACTCTAAATACATCCTTGAAACAAAATTTAAACATGTGCAAAATGAATAAAGACTGATAAAAACAAAAGTAATTGTGAGCAGCAGGGAACTTTAGGTAAGTGTTAAAGATCCACAGTTAAAACATGTATGGCAGGAATAGCGGTCAGAGTACTTGTGGTAGGGGTTGTGTAGAGCTGTTTAAAATAAATAAAAAGATGTTGGATTTCCTTTTGGCTTGCCACTATCTGTTGCATTACCATGTACCATTCTGATTGCTTTTACACAACTGTCCTTTTCTGTGAAGAATGGCTTTGCAGATTCGTGCTGAAAGTATTTAAGCAAATGGTACAATCCAGAAGCGTTTCACAATACTGTTTTTGTTTCTAACCTCAAAATACATTTGTATTATATTCTCTTACATGCCTTTTTTTCTGTAACCAAGTCTGCCTTTCATGATGCCCTCATGAAAATCTCTAAGGTTGCATGCACATGTAACTTTATTTTAGGGAATATTCAAATGAAAACGTTTCTGGTCTGTGAGTTTTTAACAATGTTTTTAGATGTCAGTGGTATTAATGATAAGTCATAATTCTGCATGTAGGGACAGTACAGCAGTTATAGTTGCCAGTGAGATGGCAAAGTAAACAAACTCTAAAATACAGTTTGTTATCAGTGAGATTTATTACACTGTGTGTGTTCCTTTAGACTATTGTGCATTAAATTTGAATGAACTCTTTATTAAAATGTCAAAAATTCTGCTTCACTTTCTTTCTTATACCAGCAAACTGCAGGAAACCAGATGCAAGGTGCATTTGGGTGTAGTAACAGCCAGCTTCAGAGAACAGATGTAGGACCTGAAACCAAGAAACAGAGAAGTAAGCGAACTCAGAGGACAGGAGAGAAGGCAGCTCCCCGGTCCAAGAAAAGAAAAAAAGAGGAAGAAGAAAAGCAAGCTATTTACCCTAACGCCGATACATTCATGCAGTTAAAACAGGTAGGTACACAGGTGCTGGGTAAAGCATCAAGAGGAGACGTGAAAGAGCACACTTCTCATGATGGAATTGAAGTTGATCGTTAAGTTGAATTTTGAGTATAGGGTGGAGAAAATGAAAACTTCCACAAAACTAGGAAATTCAAAGTTTTGGGGTTGTTTCAATTTGGAAGATCTACTGACATGGCAGGCATTTGGTAGTCTGAAAGCCATGGAGTTCTTGTCTGCTCTGGCAGCCTCTGTGGTTGGACTGGCAGGGAGACGGAGTTGTGGCTCCAGTGGGCAGGGGATCACCTTCCTTAACAAACAGAGTCCTATGTTTGACACAGTTTTCCAATAGCAGGCAAATTCTCATTTTCTTTTTTTTTTTTTTTTTAAATTCGAAAACATTCTGCTGATGTTTGTGGAGATTTGCAATGCTTTTAAGTGAAAGTTAAGTTAATTTCTAACTTTTTTCTTTTAATATAGCAGCTTTCTCTTCTGCCTTTGATGGAACCAATAATTGGAGTGAGCTTTGCACACTTTCTTCCCTATGGCAGTGGCCAGCTAAATGGTGGAAATCGACTTGTGGGAAGTTTTGGTAGTGCTACTCTTGATGGGGCTTCAGATTACTACTCCCAGCTCATTTACAAGGTACGGTTTTAATCTGGATTTCCATTGTGTGCTCTCTGTGGGAAAAGAAGTTCATGAGATTATTACTATAACTGCTAGTTCCTGCCTTTTATGCAACCAGAAGAAAAAAATTTTCTGTTGCTAGACAAGATAGATGGTGCAATCACTATTGTTTTACTCTCTGAAAGTGGAAATCAGTTCTGGAAACTGTTGTAAACTAATGAAAAAATGCAAGTGTTCCTTTTACAAATGGATGCTAAATAGTGAAAATTGTAATTACAGTTTTATGGAGCAGAAAATGCTGAATACTCAGTACTTTGCAAAGTCATTGAAAGCATTAAAGCATTTCTTAATGTCAATTAAACGGGAAATAGACTTTCCTTATTTGTCCACTAAACCCTAACTAAGAACCTGAGAACTCTGAATAAAATAGACTGTTTGTTGACAAGCTAATAACCCCAGAATTTAAAACTCCATCTCTCAGATCAGAGTGGCAGTATTGGGAGGGCAGCAAGATAGCGAACAGACAGAACCAAATTTGCTGCTTGGCTACCCTAATACAAAAACTTCAATAACTTACTAAAAACCAGTGGTGTTTACTCCAGCCTTACATCACATGTAAGCTGAGAATGTGATCTAGCAGAAATAGTTGCTGTGGTCAAAAAAGGATAGTAAGTATTAGCTTTGTGGGCATGACTGCCACAAGAACAGATACTGAAGTTCTCATTTAATTGTTGTTTAAAATATGGGCAGTTAAGTAAGCTAGCAAGGAGTAGCCTGGAGCATGAATGTGCAGAGTGTCTGCTTCTCCAGGGTAACTACTTCAGTGAAAGCTCATCCTGTGCTAAATGTGAGGTAGCTTCCCTGTTAGTGAAAGTCGGGTAAGCTGACTTGTTGATGGTGATGGAGAGTCACTGCAGAATAGCTCTCTCAATCTTGAGTTCAGACCTTTGCTTAAACTGTAGGAACTTGTTGGGGCTCCCAAACCATTCCTAAATGTTCGTTTTGCTTTTCTGTAAATAATACAGCTATATCTTCTTTCACTAAGGTATACTCCTCATGTAAACTATTTCTCTTGCAATAGCATCAATATAAGAAAAGCAAAGCGTTACGTCTTTTACAGTAGATACTTTTATGTATTTGGTCAAATACCTGAGAATTAACTATCGTCACTTATCAGCACTGCCTCAGGGTGTAAAAATATGTGAGTGGGTTATATTATCTAGTACTAGAACAAGGCAAGTTTTCACCCTGCGGCTGATTTACGGTTCTTTAATCTCATGCAGCAGAACAATCTGAGCAATCCTCCGACCCCCCCAGCCTCTCTTCCTCCCACACCACCTCCGGTGGCGTGCCAGAAGCTGGTAAATGGCTTTGCAACCACTGAGGAACTTGCTGGCAAGGCTGGTATGTTAGGAGGTCATGATGGTAAGAGTAATACCTATTGTTTCTGTAACAAATGAGTCAAGTTTATAGCAAACTACAAAATGGATAACTGGGATGCTTTTCAGTTGCTATAGTCTTCTTTTATAAAAACAGTATGCCTAGACTCCTTGAGGTTGTAATCGTTATCCAACTTTATTTTACACCCGTATAATGTTAAGTGATATAGCCTTATCCTCTTCCCTTTCGAAAACATGTTGAGGGCTAGAAGCGCTCTTAAATGAAAAAGAAAACATGAAAATCATTCATTTATGCCCAGTCCAAATGACTAACCAGTTAGTTGAGTGAGCTCAAAAGCACCAAAAGTACCTGAAATGGATCCTCAGCAGGCTTTGTATTTAGTCAGTATGTATTTTCTGATGCTTGTAATTTGGTCAATTAAAATTGCTTTCTGTTAAATAAAACTTTGTATCGCCTCTTCATAAGGACTGTTCAGTGGTGAAAAACCTGGTTTTCCCACTCCTTTTCCTTTGTTGTTACAAAGTCTATGATTTTTTTAATTATTTTTCTTAAAGTAAAATAAAAATTCTCTCATAGTGGCAGAAGGCACACTGAAAAGCCTTTCGAGCCCTTTTTTGTTCAAAATCTGCAGGTTTTTGTAAATATGGAGATGAATCATGAACAGTCAAAAAATTTTTGAACTACAAGTGGATGAGAGTGGTGTTATATCTGCTGTAATGCCTTGGTTGTATGAGGGAGCCAGCAATACCCTGATACATAGAACGTTTATCAAGGGAAGAACTGTACAGATGTCTCACTGTGCTGTGCGTTTCTGTTTTTAGTTACCAAAGCTCTGGGACCAAAGCAGTTCCAGTTGCCTTTCAGACCACAGGATGATTTATTAGCAAGAGCAATGGCTCAGGGCCCTAAAACTGTGGATGTTCCTGCTTCACTTCCAACACCACCTCACAACAATCAGGAGGAGTTAAGGTAGGTTTTCCTTGACATCATCAAAAATGTGCCCAGAAGTAATGGCCTACCACATCATTGCATTCCACAACTAGTAGCAAGAAGAAAGTTCATTATAACTCCCTGTCATGATTTATAACTTTGGCTTACCAAAGGTTTTTAGACCATTTCCAAAACAGCTTTTCTGGGTTTTGTTCCAGAGTTCAAGATCACTGTGAGGACAGGGACACTCCTGACAGCTTTGTTCCTTCTTCCTCTCCCGAAAGTGTGGTGGGAATGGAAATTAGTAGGTATCCAGACTTGTCCGTTGTAAAGGAGGAGAACCCAGAGCCTGTACCATCTCCCATCATTCCCATCCTACCTAGCAGTACTGGAAAAGGTGAGACTGCAGCAGAGCAACGAGTTGAACTAGGCTTTTTTTTTTTTTTTTGCATTCAGATGTGTGTAAGATTAACCTGGTGTATTCCATTTCATTTTCAGGTTCAGAAGCCAAAAGGAATTACATAAAATCAGAACCCGGTTCAGGAGCATTACCTGGTTCTGGCTTCTTTGCCTCTCAGCTTGGACCATCCCAGAATGGTCCTAAATCTGGCCTTATATCTGTAGCCATTACTTTACATCCCACAGCTGCTGAGGTAAAAGAAATAAACTTGTATTACATATATGAAGTACAACATCAGTTAATATATTTTATATAATGTGAATCTGAAGGGGTTATAGCATAGTACAATAAAGGAGCTGTTGCAATCTTCTAGTAATTTTTATTACTGCTATATATATTACTGCTATTATATATATTACTGCTATCTTAACTGCCTGTCTGATGAAAACAAAGCTGTGTTTTCATTCCTGTTTTTAGAACATTAGTAGCGTTGTAGCAGCATTCTCCAACTTGCTCCACGTCAGAATTCCCAACAGTTACGAGGTTAGTAATGCTCCAGACGTCCCATCCTCCATGGCAACCGCCAACAGTCACAGAGTGAACCCATCTATGGAGTACAGGCAACACTTATTACTTCAGGGTCCTCAGGCAGGATCCATGGGACCTGCCAGGATTGTAGGGTCTTATGGACTGAAGCAACCTAACGTGCCATTTCCTGCAAGCAGCAATGGTGAGCGGGCATTAATTCTTTTTAAGTTTTCGTTACCAAAATTTTAACTGAGTCAATATTAATGCATTTCAGCCTCATAAATTCACGCTATAGAATTAAGTAATTGATTCTTGTTGTAAATAATACTTTTCTCTTCTTACATGATCAGTACATGTGGACCTGTTCCTGATGGTAACCATAACTTAATAGGTCTGATCCATCTCTGATTTCCATTATATGTCACCGTCAGTGAAGTATTTCTTCCAGTAGTTCCCAACATCATTAGGTTTTTTTGTCCAGTCTGATTGTAAAGCCGTCATTCAGAAAGATTGTTCCTATGCGGGAAGATTTGACATAATTGTTTAAGCATGTATTCCTATGTTGGTTGAGTTATTAATTTCTTATACAAGAATGTATTTTTGCCTTGTTGTTTGCACAGTTGGTTTTATAGAATCATAGAATCATTTAGGTTGGAAAAGACCTTTAAGATCATCAAGTCCAACTGTTAACCTAACACTGCCAAGTCCACCACTAACCCATCTCCCTAAGCACCTCATCTACCCATCTTTTAAATACCTCCAGGGATGAGGACTCAACCACTTCCCTGGGCAGCCCGTTCCAATGGTTTGACAACTCTTTTGGTGAAAAAATTTTTCCTAA
Source organism: Egretta garzetta (assembly GCF_000687185.1). NCBI lineage: Eukaryota > Metazoa > Chordata > Aves > Pelecaniformes > Ardeidae > Egretta > Egretta garzetta. The sequence goes on along the minus strand of NW_009260479.1, from coordinate 4,114,958 downwards.
TGTCTAACCTAAACCTCCCCTGGCGCAACTGGAGGCCATTTCCCCTCATCCCATCGCCCATTATCTGGGAGAAGAGACCAACCCCCACCTCACTACAACCTCCTGTCAGGCAGTTGTGGAGAGCGATAAGGTCTCCCCTCAGCTTCCTCTTCTCCAGGCTGAACACCCTCAGTTCTCTCAGCAGCTCCTCATCAGACTGTGCTTTTGACCCTTTGGTCTAGTTTAAACAATTTCCCCATCAGGACGTAGTTTAAAGCTTTTCTTCCATGCCCTATCCAGGAGAATGCTATCTCCAGACCACCACAGAATACTGTGACTTCTCTTAAATTTGGTTTAATCTGATACAGCTTCTAACAGACTTACCTATTTTCTAGGTATAGCTGGCTATAAAGATCACAGTCAGAATATTGCAGAAGGCTCAGCACTGAGACCTCGATGGTGCTCACATTGCAAAGTTGTGGTTCTTGGTAGTGGTGTGCGGAAGTCCTTCAAAGACCTGCCTTTCCTTAAACAGGTACTTCTATGTTTGTCAGGTTGGGACATTCAAGCACATTTGTAGTACAAATAAGAGATGCCAAAGTTGTTACTTATATAAAATGAATTTCAGTAAATTTCATGAAATAGGTCCCATATTTGACAGCTTCCTAAATTCTGCTACTAACCTCCTTCCACGACCACTTCAGGGACCTTAATTCAAAAAGAGCTTATTTGTAAGGCAGTGCCATATTGTCATGTCAGGAAGTATGGTAAGAGCAAGAATACTGGTACTTTTTTTGAGCAGGAATCAGATTGCAGTCTCAAGTCTCTTGGATTTGCATTGGGAACTGTCATTCATTCAAAAAGTACCATTACTGTTTCAATGAGATTGAGATAATTATGCAACAAAGGTATATAGTCAGAATTTATACATAAAAGTAATGGGTTCCTGTAGTCAGAAAAGCACTGAATTCCCAGTAAGGTTTTGCAGATGGATCAGTAGTTAAAACAGTATGATCTGTCTTTGATTAGGCTGAAATAAGACATTCTTTTGCTATATAAAGATAAAAGAAAATGGATTTTACTTTGCAAGTATGCCTATGGAGCAGATGGGTGCATGGTATAGAATGCTTTATTTTGATTATTAAACTTCTGTTAAAGGCAAGAAATGCTGAAGAACAAGGTTGTAGGTGGTGGTAACGTTAGATCTGTCAAATAATCAAGTATTTATATCACAGTACTGCTCATTATTTCACAAATGTTCTACAAATAAAAGAGTTTCTAGCCAGATTGGAAGACTTGTTTCATTACAATTCTTATGTGAAGTATGGTATTAAAATGCACTTCTGATAATCTTCCATGTTTGATTCCCAGGATTCCCAAGAAGGCTCTGATAAAATGAAGGACATTGTATTCTGTAGCAACAACTGCTTTGTTCTTTATTCAGCAGCTGTGCAAGCAAAAAACTCGGAGAACAAAGTAAGTATCAAATGCTGGTAGATCCTAGTGAGCAGAAATTGTTGCAGCTATTTTCTGAAGAACAGAAAGGGGGCAAGGGGGAAGTTTGCACTTCATTTTAGAGGTTTATAAATTAATTTCTCTGTATTCAGACATTGAGATCCTGAACCAGCAGCGTGAAGTAAAATTCATGTTTGCAGAACTTTCTGTCTGACAGAAATAGATGGCAGAACGGTAGCCACCTTTTGCTGTCCTCGCATGCTTTGAAGATGCAGTCTCAAAAAAGAGGTCATTTTAAGTTCTCTGGGCATTGTACAAAACCATAAACACAGCTTTAAGGGCTGTATGCTGCACTTTGATTGGGCTTATACAGTAAAAAACATTTACAACTGTGCAAATAATAACTGAGCAGCAAGTTTGCAAAAGGACTTTTATTTGTTCAATGTAACTGGAAAAATACAATCCTACTCTGTTTCTTTATTTGGGCAAAGCTGCCATTTTAAAGTATTAATTACCAGAACACTACTAAAGAGCCTGCTAACTGACAGTGACGAGGAAAAAGAGGTTCTAATTCCTGGAAAAAGACATTTGAAGAAATTTGTTCAACTGAAAGTGGAATTAGGTCAGGGATTTTTCTCAGGCAGTCCCAAATAGCATGCTGTAGTTCTCTACCTATGGACACTGCGAGGGGTATACGCTGCCTTAGAGAAACTCGGCACTTCCACACGGGGCATTATTTCTGGCTATGTCCAGGTTCATTCCATTTCAATGGAAGATAATTTAAATCTCTGTTTAATCATTAAAAGTGGAATAGTCTTCATTCAAGACTAAATGATCCTGCTGAGTTTATTTTCTCGTAGATAAAATTTATGGAGTACTACTTTTAACTAGCTGGTTTCTACTTTTTCTAGTTCAAATGTACCTTTTTTTTCCCTAAACCAGTGGCCAGAACAGGCCATAGGCTTCAAGCATTACCTAATTAGTGCTTTCTCATAGTCCTGTATTTACTGTAGAATTTGCAGCCCTCCTTCAAATGCATCCTACTTATTTTTTCAGAAGAAATTAAAAAAAAAACCCTGGAGGAGAAGATAAATGTGTGTACACCCGCAACCTTTTAGCTCATTTTCACGAGTATTTAAACAGGGTAAAATTTCTGCACGAGTGCATCAGCATGTACATAATTAAGTTAATTAAATGTCATGTTCAGCCTCTTGATCCTTTCATTTAGTCTTTCAAGATTAATCATACAAACCACATTAAGCACTTTTTAATCTAAATTTCATTGTTCTTGTTTTCTGTCCTTTTTTTTTTTTTTAACAAATCTCTGCAGGAATAATTCTTGTTTACTGTGACTGAATAGTTAAGTCCTTAAGGTGCATCTAATCTACAGCCCTGCAGGAATTTCCTCCTCACTTGTTTCCAGGAAAAATATGCGGCATTAATTCCAAATCTTCCCTTTCTATCAAATAACAAGATTCTTACTCTTTAAATTAATTCCATGACCCATATTTTAAGGTTATTTTGTGTTGTAACAAAACTTTCTAAAAATACCAAAGAACTAAATCTGTCAGTTAGCTCCTCCAGGGCAATCGAGTAGTTTTTCATTCAAAACCCAGACAAAGGATTATTTGTGCTTCCTCTTCTGTATTAAAGGGCAGCACGTTCTAGGTTGGCTGGGAGAACTTCGGCGCTCTGTATCCCTGCACAAGCTGTGATAACACGGATCAGGCTAATTTCCATCTTCTCCTGTTGCTGCATCATGATTTTAAGCATTCTGAGTAGTCTCTTCCATCCTGACCTGCCTGTTTTCAAGATACATTTAATGCTTAACAGTTTGGATTTTTTTCTTAAGAGTTTTCTGTTGATTTAGCAGGAATCAGTTCCATCTTTGCCGCAGTCGCCGATGAAAGAGAGGCCGCCTAAAGCATTCCATCAGTACAGCAACAACATCTCCACTCTGGACGTCCACTGCCTGCCTCAGTTGCAGGAAAAAGTCTCTCCACCAACATCACCCCCCATCATGTTCCCCCCTGCATTTGAAGCAGCCAAGGTAGAGGCAAAACCGGATGAGCTTAAGGTAACGGTGAAACTAAAACCTAGGTTAAAAGCAATACACAGTAGTCTTGATGACTGTCGGCCTCCAAGTAAGAAATGGAAAGGAATGAAATGGAAAAAGTGGAGCATTCAGATTGTGATTCCTAAAGGATCATTCAAACCTCCTTGTGAAGAAGAAATCGATGAATTTCTTAAAAAACTGGGCACAACCCTTAAACCAGATCCTGTGCCTAAAGACTACAGGAAATGTTGCTTCTGTCACGAGGAAGGCGATGGATTAACTGATGGACCAGCAAGGCTTCTTAACCTGGATTTAGACCTTTGGGTCCATTTGAACTGTGCTCTTTGGTCTACAGAAGTCTACGAGACACAAGCTGGTGCCTTAATAAACGTGGAACTAGCACTGCGAAGAGGCTTGCAAATGAAATGCATGTTTTGTCACAAAATGGGTGCCACCAGCGGTTGTCACAGGTTAAGGTGCACCAATATTTATCACTTTACCTGTGCCATTAAAGCACAATGCATGTTTTTTAAAGACAAGACCATGCTTTGCCCCATGCACAAACCAAAGGGAACTCATGAGCAAGAACTTAGTTACTTTGCAGTCTTCAGGAGGGTCTACGTTCAGCGTGATGAAGTGCGGCAGATCGCTAGCATCGTTCAGCGAGGAGAACGTGACCACACTTTCCGCGTGGGAAGCCTGATTTTCCATGCAGTTGGTCAGCTGCTGCCACAGCAGATGCAGGCCTTCCACTCCTCAAAAGCGCTCTTCCCCGTGGGTTACGAGGCCAGCCGGTTGTACTGGAGCATGAGATACGCAAACAGACGCTGTCGCTATCTCTGTTCAATCGAGGAGAAGGACGGGCTTCCGTTGTTTGTCATCAAGGTTGTGGAGCAAGGCCACGAAGATCTGATCCTTACGGACACAACACCAAAAGGTAAATTTTGTGAATTAGGGTCATGACTTTTGTGGGTTTGCCATTTGTTCCGTTGCTACTGAGTTACCAGATGTATGATAGATATTTCAAATAGCACATTGGAGAGACCGTTCTAATGTGGTGCTTATAATGAGCTTCCAGGGCCCATTTTTAATACCATGCTATGAAGACGTGAGGACACCTTTGGAGAAATTGTGTAAGCTGTAAATGAGAAGACTTGTTACAAGTCCACAGAGGAGACCCACAATCGAGTACTGAAAATGAATTAGAAGAGTAGGAATGTCAGCGTAGGTTTCCTTTCATGAAAAGTGACTTTGTTGAAATACATTACCATTACTCAGTTGTCTTTCAAATCAGCTGTGCTGAAGTTAATAAGCAATAAAAAGACAGCTGAGTTGACCACGTCGTACTCAGGGCAGGTAACGTTGTCTCTGGTGGGGTGAGGAATGATAAATCAGACTGTAAACGTACAGGGCAGGTCTTGGGAACGTGGCACGTGAATGTGCACGTGGCCTGTCGTGCTCTGGGTCTTAACCCCGTTGTGCTGCGGGTGCTGCTACACTCCGCCCAGTCAAACCACTGCTGGGGGAGTTGCCCGCATACAGCTGAGAGCTCACTATAGCCAATCAATGGAAATAGGATATATAGTTTATTTTTTAAAATGCCTACTTTCTGCATGTTTTCTCAGGAGAATCTGTGTATGTTACTCTTGGCAGAGCACTGAAAGTTTCCGTGCTGTGAATACTGAGGGTTTCATTCCCAGGAATCAAGGGTGCAGTAGAAATGTTGTGCGTGTCTAGGATTTGTTCAGGACAAAACGGCAACTCACCAAATGATTCTCTGCTTGGCTTTTTAAACACTGGCCTGCTTGTGTCTGCAACCGAGGACAAAATGCTTGCTCAGTATTCGTTTCTGGTTCCTGGTATCCCCAGGCCTTTGTCTGAAAACCAGGACGATAGACTTTTATTTTTTTGATCCCTGTAATTCTTTCCCATATGGTTGTGTAGGTGTGTGGGATAAAATCTTGGAGCCCGTTGCTTCTGTTAGAAAAGAATCTGAAATGCTCCAGCTGTTTCCCGGCTATTTGAAGGGTGAAGACCTCTTTGGTTTGACAGTCTCTGCAGTGGCCAGGATTGCCGAATCGGTGAGTCTACACCATCCCGGTCCCTGCTGGATTACCCCAAATTGTTGGATATACATGAGAAGGGGAACAGGGAGAAGTGTGGAAAAGTAAATACTTCCTTACACACGATTAACACATAATTACTTGGATTTTTTTTTTCTCTCTGTCTTGTTTTTTTTGCAGCTGCCTGGGGTTGAGGCCTGTGAGAACTACACTTTCCGCTATGGCCGAAACCCCTTAATGGAACTCCCTCTTGCTATCAACCCCACGGGCTGCGCCCGTGCCGAGCCTAAAATGAGTACCCATGTCAAGAGGTTTGTGTTAAGGTATTTTGTTTTAATTTCACATAGTACAGCCCAGGGTTTATAGGCTGCTTAGGGTTATTTGTGCTTTCGTCTGCTGCTTACAAACCCTGTCGTCTTTGGCTGTGTATGTGCATGCCCAAATCAGAGGAATCGCTTTGTTGTCTACGCTAGCTGGCTTTCAGTGTCTGTATGTCTAAAAGAATTTTGAATGGGTTTTGTGGCTGTTTTCAGAGAAATCTTCAGTTTTTCTTGTATTCTTTCCTGTTACATGCCCAATTCCTACAGGCCTCACACCTTGAATAGCACCAGCACATCGAAGTCATTTCAGAGCACAGTTACGGGAGAACTGAACGCGCCTTACAGTAAGCAGTTCGTCCATTCCAAGTCCTCTCAGTACCGCAAAATGAAAACCGAATGGAAGTCCAACGTGTATCTGGCTCGCTCTCGTATTCAGGTCAGTTCTCATTTTAGGGAATGTATATTAAAAAATTTTACTTATACTTTCATTTATATCTATTTCACACATAAATGTTGTATTTTTGTATATTTTATATATTAATAGTGACATAAAATATATATTTAAAAAAATGAAACAAAAGCAAGTGCAAAATTCCTTCAAGTCTCATCCCAAAATTGGCAATTTTTATGTGGTAAATCACTTCCATAGATATACGTTAAGTAAGGTTTCTTTCTAATGATCGTAAATATCTTAAAAATTAATTTGTGACAGTCATCTAGAAAAGAAGACCCTTTCAAGTTTGGGGTTGGTTTGGATTTTTTTAGCGTATTTCTCAAAACCTTAGTACAACTTAATAAAACCACAACTACAGAGGGGCAGTATGACACGCTCGGACCAAGCTGAGTGGAGTGGTGCGAGACTCGCCTGCAGAGTTCAGTTCTTGTTTGCATTCATGATAATAAGAAATCCGTTGCTTTACGTCATTCTGTGGGTGGTTTGCTCCCCAGGCTGTTTTGCAAAGGCTTTGTCACTGATCTTGCTGCGTATGAACACTGAACACGGTTGGTGTTTCGTTTAGGTTGGACCTAACGCTGCTGGTGTGTTCCTATTAGGTTTCTCCGTTCTAGTAAGGCCCGCTTTATTTCTCAGTGAATTTATAACCTTACACAGCCAGGTGTCAGAGGGGTAAGAGAAGCTTTCTCACCTAGACAAAAGCCAAGTACGTTTTCTTGCATCTTAAAACATTTAATGTGAAGCTGGGTTCTGCATCTGGGCTGTTACAGCATCAGTTATGTATCTGTGCCGCTTCGCCCTTCCTGCGTAGTTCACTTCTTGCGGGATTTTCTGCAGGAACGCTCTTGGGGCACGGTGAGGAATGCAGGGTAAATGTGAATTTATTACAGAATTCTAAATCGCATCCTATTTTTTTGTAGGGCCTGGGCTTATATGCTGCTAGAGACATTGAAAAGCACACTATGGTCATTGAATATATCGGAACTATTATCCGGAATGAGGTAGCAAACAGGAAGGAGAAGCTTTATGAATCTCAGGTATGGGCGGTGGTTGTTAGCACTGTTTCTTTCCCCTTCCCCTTTCAAACCTTCATACAACAAAACAAACGCTGTTCTTCTATTTGAAGAGTTCGGGTCCCCTGAGTTCTGTTTGCTGCCGTGCTCTAAATGTCGTAGGCTAAAAATAAAACCAGAGGAGTCTACAGCCTTCCTTATCAGAGGATCAGAGTATTTAAATGTTTAATAAATCTCACAGCACCCTGGCCAGGTAGGTAACAGGTTCCTGTCCGGGAGGACAAAGCGAGAGCTCGGACAGAGATGTCAGGACCTCCATTTTTATTGAGAACTTCGTTAAATTTAAAGCAGCGTCCTTTGTGTGACGCGGTGGTGCTGTAACGGTTAGTACGTGTGTGTGAAGCGCTTCAGGATCCTAGAGGAAAGGCAGTACAGAAGCCAGTAGGGAAATAATAATTCACCAGAGATTTATGGCAACGGCCCATCCATTCCCTCGCAAACCAGCGAGGGCAGGGGCGGTACAGGACTCGCGCTTTCCCTCGCGAGCCAGCGGGCAACGCCCGATCCCCGGGCGGAGGGGACACGTGGAGGTGACCCACGCCGCTGCTTCGTTTTCAGTCGTGGACAATTACCTCCAACCTCCAAGAGTCTTTTTTCCAATTCTGTTTTTCAGAATCGCGGCGTGTACATGTTCCGCATTGACAATGACCACGTCATCGATGCCACCCTGACGGGAGGTCCTGCAAGGTGGGTGGCTCTGGAGAGATCTCAGACCTCGCTCGGGGGGGGTCACCCGCGCTCCCTGGCCTGGGGCTGTTTGTGAGGGACTCGTGTTTGTGGTTTGCTCAAAGGTTTTTATTCTCTTGAGCTGGTACCTGCAGTCTTTGGACTATTCCACTCAAATAATGTCATCTTTCTCATTAGCTTTGCTCATATTTGATGTTTCATGGCAGCTGTGAAGAAAGAATGGATTATTTTTTTTTCTTAATGCTTGATTTTTTTTTGACATTTTCTAGGTAAAGAAAACAAGTAGAGAGTAATATAATCCTATCTATCTGGCAAGTCAGTGTGCCCCTGGAGCTGAGGTCATTCCAAGGTTTGGTTTAGGTTTGCCTCAAAGGACGCGTTTTCCTGAAAGGTCACCTTTTCCAAACTCTGTTTCCGTAGGTATATCAACCATTCGTGTGCACCCAACTGCGTGGCTGAGGTGGTAACTTTTGAGCGAGGACACAAAATCATCATTAGCTCCAGCAGGAGAATCCAGAAAGGGGAGGAGGTAGGGCGGTCTCGCTTGGTTTTTCCTTACCCCTTGCGGTCGCGTCCGGGCACGTCGGTGGTTCCGAGCACAGCTTGGGTGTGCTGGGCCGGGGCGGGTGACATTTCCCTTCCCCTCTTTCCTTTTCCATCCTGCCAGTGCCTAAGAGCGCGAGCGCTGAGCGTGTTTTGCTGTTTAACCTGTGGCCAGGAGGGCAAGCGGTGGTAAACCCCGCTTGTTCCATAACCCTTCTCCCCCGTCCTCTTCCAGCTTTGCTACGACTATAAGTTTGATTTTGAAGATGACCAGCACAAGATTCCATGTCACTGTGGAGCTGTAAACTGCCGAAAGTGGATGAACTAGAATGCATTCCTTGCTGTCTTTGAGGGTTGCTTGTCCCTAGGAAGAAGCGATTCACATTTTGATTTTGTCGACGGAAAATTGTTGCCTTTTTGAAGGGGGGAGGAAAAAAAAAAAAAATCACTTCTGGAAGTACAGATTTCTACTCAAGTGTTTAAAAAGGAGAAAAAAAAAGAAAAAAAAAGGAAAAAAAAACCCAAACCCAAGCACCAGAAGCAAGCCGGCAAAATCTGAAGCGAACTTTCCAGCCACATGGAGGTTAAACTGAGTTAACAGAATGGTCCAGCACTTTTGTTTTTGAGCTCACTAAGGAGAAACTGTTTAACTTGGGCAAAGAACCGATGGCTGACCTGCGGAGTGCAGGTGGGCGTATATGAATGTAAGACTGAAATCACCAGCGAAAGGGAGAAGTCCAAAGTGCTGGCCACAGCCTTATTTGATAAAGGGGCAGGCCCTCTAATTAAAGAAAAATTTTAAATAAAAGTAGACACCACTGAACAAGGAATGTACTGAAACGACTTCCTTAGGGATAGAGCTAAGGGAAAAAATAACTTGCACTAAAATACATTTAAATACTTGATTCCATGAGTCAGTTTATTGTAGTTTTTGATTTCTGTAAAATAAGAGAACCTTTTTGTATTTATTATTGAATAAGTGAATGAAGCTATTTTTAAAAAGAAAGTTAGAAGAAAGCCAAGCTGCTGCTGTTACCTGCAGAACTAACAAACTCTGTTACTTTGTACAAAAGTGTAAATATTTTGAGAAAAAAAAAAAAAAATACAGTATAAAAATAGTTATTGACCAAATGCTACCAGACTCTGCAGCAGTTCGGGTGCTTATCATAAACTGTCGATAGGGATGTCACAATATGATCTCGCCTGTTAACCGCCGTGTGCTTACAGTTACCCAATAACCAAAATCTCAATTTAAAGAGAGAGGGGGGTTTTTTATGTTTCGAGCAGTCTCAACTGTGGTCTTCTGAGAATTTTTTTAAGCAAACCTTAAGCCCGCTAAGGGCTTGTATATTACAACTCGGACTTTTGTAGATGTCGGGGTAATTTAGATTCATTTGATTTGTATTATATTGTTGCATCCCTATTTCTTAAGTCAGGTTTTTTTTTTTTTTTTTTTGTGCTTACAATTTGTGATAACTGTGAATAACTGCTAAAAACCACCCAAAATAGAGGCTGGACATTGGGGTTGTTGGTTTTTTTTTTTTCCCTTCGGCAAAAGTAGTCAAGATTAGGTGACCGTTCAGCCTACCTTAAATCATGTAAACAGCATAGAATCATGTAGTGGAGCTTAACTCCGATGCGATAGCCTTCTTAAAAGGAAAATGAGGAAAAAAAAAAAAAAAAAAATTAGATGTAACGTGCTTGCAGCTGCAGGACTCTGGCAATAGGGTTTTGGAAAATGTAATTTAAAGATGTGTTTGTATGGATTGTTTTTGTTTACATTTCTTTAAAAAAAATAAACACTGTTTTGTGTTTGCTTGTAGAAATTTAATCAGCATTTTGAACCAGGTTAGCTTTTTATTTTGTACTTAAAATTCTGGTACTGACACTTCACAGGCTAAATATAAAAAAAAAAAATGAAGTTTTTTTTTTTTTGTGTGCACAATTAAAGTGGACTGTAAGCTGTTGGTATATTCAGTCATACAGTTCTGAACTTGTAATGTATATGGCATGATGTATTTTTATCTTACAGAATAAATCAATTGTATATATTTTTCTCTTGATAAATAGCTGTATGAAATTGTTTCTTGAATATTTTTCTTCTCTTGTACAATATTCCAACATCCTACCAGTATTTGTCCTACAGTTTTTTCTGTTCTGTATAATAGTATCTAATGTTGGCAAAAAAAAACCACAAAAAAACACCACAAAAAAAAGAATTTTTTTGAAGTATACAGAGTGTTATGGGTTTTGGAATTTGTGGAAACAGATTTAGAAGATCAGCATTTACAAATAAAAATATTTTACATCTATAAATTCTATCTTCCTGTTTTCATTTGGGGTGCCTGGCTTCTAGTTCCATGAGGATTTCGGTGTCTGCTTCCACCAGCGAGACGCATTTGTGTGTGTGTGTCCCGCAACCTCCACCCTGAATTTTACCCCGTGGGGCCGTGGCTTCAGCGTGGCCCAGGCACCAGTCCCTGCAGTCGTGTTTTCTCCAGGAAAATCTGTAGAAGATGCTGAAAGGCGGCAGTGATCGATTCAGTTTGGGCTGGGACAGAGTTAATGATGTCCTTCCCAGTAGCCAGTATGGGGTCTCTGGTTTGGATTTGTGCTGAGAACAGCATTGATAACCCAGGGATGGTTTTGTTACTGCTGGGCAGGGCTGACACAGAGCCAAGGCCTTTTCTGCCTCTCACCCCACCCCACCAGT
>NW_009260479.1:4061444-4103476 GCF_000687185.1 Egretta garzetta | reverse complement strand
AGGGTGGTGGCGTTTGTCTTCCCAAGTCACCGTTACGCGTGATGGAGCCCTGCTGTCCTGGGGATGGCTGAGCCCCTGCCTGCCGGTGGGAAGCAGGGAATGAATTCCTTGGTTTGCTTTGCTTGTGCGTGGCTTTTGCTTTGCCTACTGAACTGTCTTTATGCCAGCCCAGGAGTTTTCTCACTTCTTCACCTGTCCAAGTCTCTCCCCGTCCCGCTGGGGGTTAAACCACGACACAGCACCGTGGGACCTGCCCTGACACCAGAGACGTTTCTGTCAAGACCTCAGCACCGGGTCAAGGCTAAAAAAAGAGCTCCAAGATTTATTGCAGAGAAGCGGGAACCAGCCAGGCCCAAGCTGTTCCAGTGCTACTTATTTATATCAGGCACATTGGCTGCTGGAAGACGGAGCCACCACCTGCGCGGGGGCTGCGCACGCCTGGCGCCAGCGTTGGGGGTGCTGAGCTCATGGCCTGGCCCGTGGCCGCTGGAGCTCCTGCCTGCCCACCTCTGGCCTCCGAGACATGAGAGCAACGAGCCCCAAAGCAAAGCCACGTGTGCCATCAGCTCCATGAGGCATCAAGAAGGAAGTAATTTGACACACAGGCTTAAAAATTAGTCCCAGGCACCGTTTCTGTACAAATAAATCATCTCTGCGTATGACAATGGCTGACTGAGGACTGCGTGCCCACGGGAAAGATTTATAACCCTCACTTGCTCAAATCCTGCGTGCGATGACCTGGCTGGGGGGCTGCAGCACCGAACATCGGCGGCGGGGGGCCAAAAATGTTTTCTTCAAACTCCTGACACCGTCCAAAATAGCGTCACCTCCATCTGTCCCTGGAAACGAACACGCAGCGCTGCAGATGTGGGTGCTGCTAATTTAAAAAAAAAGGTGTGTTATTTATACGCATTTGTATGAGAGGTAGAATATTTATCTTTATTTAAGGAGCACTCCAGCTGCAGCTCAGTGGTCCGTCAGTTCCACGTTCTTGTCTATTATTGCAGGCTTAAAGCCCACACGTATTGAGCTGTTCCTGACAGCAGCCTCCAAATTTCCTTACCGGGAGCAAAAGTTCAAAAATTCTCTGTAGCAAGAGGCTCAGGCTGTAAATAAAGCTTCTGCTGTGCCTGCCTGAGGATTTGTTTGGGTTTTGACTTTTATTTTTTATTATTTTTTGAATAGACAAAAGGCCACAGAACAAAAGGCAGAGCACGGCTACTGCGCAGCCAATTTGACAGCCAAAACAAATTTCGCAGGCTACGGGAAAGCCCGGCACAGGGCGGGGAGCAGCTGTACCCCCCACCCGCTGCGGCTGCTTCACGTTGGCCGGTGGGGGCAGCCGGGATTAATCAGGCCTAAGCGCAGCTGCAGCCCCCAGCAAGGACTGGAATTAATTCCACACACAACAGCCGCCCAGGTGCGCCCCGAGGAAGCAGGTAGTGGTGTAAAACAAAAATAAAAATAAATGAACCCCACCCTGCTGTGGAGCTGCCGGCACACCACGCCGCCCGGCTTCTCCCCCGCCCCCAAAGGCTGGGCAGCCCTGCAGGGCCCCACAACAGCGACTTGGGAGCCCCTTTCAAATCTCTGTGCCCCACCAAGGGCCGCCTGCCCGGCGCAGGCCTCCGCTGCAGTACAGCTTTGAGGGGGGCCAGGGTTGGTTTTAAAAGACTTTTGGTGGTAGGAAGGAACTTGGCTGGTGTCTAACTTAATTATTCCCATTGCAGTGCTTTATCTGGATGAAGTTCCGCGTCAGCCTATTGTTCTGGTTTACAGTTAAATTTCTTCCCCCCTGCGCTTCTGCCCCCAGGGCGGCTGTCACATGCGGTCTGCCACAAGTGACTCCCTCCTCTCTGCGGGAAGGCGCGGGTCTATGATTACGCCGACATTACCGTTACTTGCCTCGCGCTGCCCACAGGTCAGTCGCTGGATGCCAGAGTATTCGTGCAGTTGGAAAAGGTTCCTGCAGCCCGAGCAAAAGGGCCGGGCTGTCCTGGCGCTGCCGTCCTTGGGACTGCACGCTTCCCAGGGAAGGCAGGGCACGGCGGCGCGATAAACGAGGCCGAGGTGGCTGAGAAAAAAAAATATGCTGGGTAAGAAGAGCTTTCCTCTTCCGCGGCAGCTTCCACGCGCTGAAGAAGCATCCAGGGCTGAGGTAAAAAGTCAAAGAAAGGTAAAGAGTGAAATAAAAGAACTTGGGAAGGAAAACATAGAAATTGAGGAGGGGGGAAAAAATAAAGAGAGAAATGATCTGCGAAACCTTCCAGGATGTGAGAGAGGGAGAAAGAGCTGGCTATGAAGAAAAGGGAGTGAAACAAGGGAAGACCCAAATTATGTGAACATTGGTTCGCATCAGTCTCTTATTTGGTGCTTTCTGGTCCAAGAGCTACAAAGAGCAAGGCCATACAGATTAATAAAAAAATGGTACTTTATTTTAAATGCAGCTACTGTCACGAGTCATCAAAATAGACTTTGTAATAGTTACTTTGTTTTAAATATGAGGTGACGAATGACAGCTAAGAATTTAAACTACATGAAATGTCCTAAAATTGTAAATTAAGAGAGCTAAATTTAAATATTACAAATGACAATTTTCAGAAGAAAAAAGGGAATAAAAATATTTTCCAGAAAAAGTAAAATAATTTGGCCAGTAAAACGATACTAAAACCATAAATTCATGAGATACTTGCACGTGAAATACTTGAAGAGGACTCCTTTCTGTCACTGTCATTTAAAGGATCCACAGAGCTAAAATCTCACAATTTAAATTACATTGCTCTAATAATTTCTCTTACTTAAAAACAGTTCGATAATCCAGGATAATCCAAGGAACCACTGATAAATTGCACTTCTACGCGGTGTTCTGCAGCAGGGCTGCTGCTATCGCTGCTGCACCCGGCCAGGGGCCGGCGACCACCCGGACCTTCTCACGCGCACAGCTCTTGGTGGCAGGGTGTTTCTGAAGGGTCCTCGCAATGGTTGTGCCAGGCGTAGCAGCTGAGGGCTCCTCACAAAGCCCTCCAGAATGACTGAAAATCATGGCTGAAGGGGAAGGGGGTCTTGGCTTAATGCTTCTCGGCTGCATCCTCGCTGTCTCAGCTCTCAAAATGCCACTGCTGAGGAAGGGACCCATCGCAGATGGCCATGGTCACGTACCCTTTGTGGCTAAGTGGGTCTACCACCTTCATGCACTGCCCCACGGAGACCTGGTAGAGGCGGTTGTTTTTCTACAATGAGAAAGACAGATGGGATTTATTTATTAGAACTGTTGTTCTCACTGTCAAACTGAAGCTGAAACCGACGCTTAAGGGGAGGGGGCAGATTTCAGGTGTATGCAGCACTGGCTCAGTTTTGTGAAATCGGCCACTCCAGACTCTAAGCCATTAAACTAACAAGGTGCTATTACAGGGCAGAAGCAACTGCAAAAAAAACTCCTCTCAACTCTCAGCTCTGCCCTGTGCTTCTTCAAGCACTAAGCAGAAATCACCATATGGACTGCTCCTGTCTCCCAGTCCCGCAGACACAACACAATAGGGAGCTGTGGGGTGGATTTTGTTCTCTCTCTGGCAAGTCCCTGTGAGCCACAGTGCTGCAGGTGGCTGCAACAAGCAGAAAAAAGGCTAAATGGGGCTGCAGAAACCTTCCTATGTTGCAAAGGAAAATGCGTGCCTGTCCCAGAGCTCAAGGAAAGTCTTGTTCAGGCTGAAAGGCAGCCACCAAAGCTGTGTAACTTCTGTACATGCTGCTTGGACTGTGGGCTGGGCCTAGCACAGCACCACTGGCTTCGTACATCCGAGGTCTGGTCGTAATGAAACTCAGCCCTGGTATCCTGTTAGTGCTATTACCGCTTATCGAGACATTAATTACAAGCAACGTGCTATATGCCAGCCACTCCACTTACCCCAAATGTCCACTGCTGTGAGCCGCCAGACCCATGGCATTTCATGAGACGAGGTGGATCGGATGAGCGAGTTTCCGAAACATCCAAGCAAAGGAGATTATTTAAAATCAGCTCGTGATCTTCATTGTAAATCCAGACCTGAAAGAGAAGACAGAAAGACATTTACCCCAATGTTTCAAGGCAGGTGCCTTGCATCTTTTGGTCGGCTACAGAAGAGGCACTTTAGCATCTGGATGTCAGAGATGTGCCTTGCAGCACTCACTGCCTCTTTGCTGCCTTTTTGCCAGCAACTGAAATGCAACTGCAGTGCTCTGTGGCCTTCCCAACATCACACAGCGTTAGCCCACGCAGAGGCACTAAAAGGACCACTTGTGATCCTGCTCTGTACTAGCATTTATAAAATTAAGCAGCCCCCATATGTTCCTCCTGTCCAGGCAGCTACACAAGACAACGCGACAGGCAAGCGGTAGATTCCCAAGGGGGTCACCAGCCGCTCGCTGAGCCAGGTCATTAAGCCTGGCGGTGAAACTCCTCGTCCAAAGACAATCCTTTAGTCATGAAGGCTGGTGGTTTGCCTCAACTCCTCGTAGGGAGCCAACATATGGGGGCCAGAAGAGGATGCTGGGTGACAGCAGGTGGCCCCAAAACTGTGGGGAAGTAGCTCGGGAGGCACGCAAGGCCAAAAGGTATCTCCAATCTTCTTTGAAACTGCTGCATTTGCCCATAAACACATAGGAATTTATTTAACATTGTGCTCTGGGGTCAGCTTGTAGATGCTGAATGATGAGAAATCAAAGTCAGCTATGCAAATTCTGGTGTCAGGTAGCCTACATTAGTCCCCACATTGGTCCCAGGGTCCTACTCCTTACAGCTAGTGGCCTGGTGCTCAGCTCTTCACTCAATTAGGAGGTGATCGCCAACATCCAGATACTATTAAGACTTTCCACGCTGCTCTCCAGGGAGCAAGAGAAATCACTGCTTCACCATTCCCGTTCTGAAACTACATTCTCCATAACCGCCAGGTTCATGCCCTTCTCTGCTCCCCAGCCAAACTGTTTGTGCTAGCTGTACTGTGCTTAGAGGGAGACCAGCCCTCCCACACCACACCCACTTTGTTTTAGCTGAACCAACATGAAAATGTCTTGATCTGGACCTCGAGAACCCACACAATATCCCAGCAGCTCACATAGTGGTGGGAACTGAATTCAGCTTCTCTCTGGGGCCCACGTGTACAAAGCAAGAACGTACTAGTTCACGTTCCCAGCTTCAGCTGCATTTGAATGTCCATGATGCTACAGGAGTTTCTCTGTTACCACACTGAAAACCATCATCACCTCTAACAAGAAGCAAGGACACACTCAACCTCTCAGTTTGTCCTCTCCCAGATGCTACTCGGATACAAGCAGATATTTTTATTGTTGGTGTAAAATGCTGACAGGCACCTTGAGTTGCTGCAGTTCATGCCCATAGCCTGCAGCCCTCACAGGGCTGCCTAAACCGTGCTTTGGAGCAAGGTGTGTCTGACACGGCTGAAGGTTGAAGGAAGCTGGACCATCAGTCTGGTCTAACTGCAGAAGCTGCTGGTCCCCGCTCCCTCCCTCAGTGCCTTCAGGCCTGCAAAGTCCTGGGCCAGTGTCAGTTAGGCAGAGGACCTCAAGCTCTCATAAAAAACAGGAGAGAGTTATACCGGGGCCAGAAAGCAAAGAAATGGATGAACTTTGGTGCGTAAACCTCAAAATACCCTAGGTTAGAAAGGGGTAAGGAAAAGGAGAAGAAAGTATGTGAAAACTGTAATTCTGCAGTGCAGGAAAGATACTGAGACCACCTGGCCAAATGCCAAACTGCTCTTCTGAATGCACAGCGGGACCTCTGCATTCACATGGCACCTGGGCAGCAGCTCCCACCCTCTTCAGATGCTGAGCAGGCAACAACAGAGCTGGCCAGGCCTCCGAGTCTGCTGCCCTTCCCAGACCCAACCCCGGGCTGGTGCGTACAAGGAGCATCCCTGCTCATCCACCTCACCTGCCACCACCAACTCCCTTCCCCCAACTTCTGCCCATGTGTACCAGAAGTACCTGTACCTACAGGCACGCTACATTCCTCTGCTGCACTCTTCTTCCAGCCCTGGTTTGATTTCACACAGCTCAGTGATGCAGTAACCATGCCCGCTATGGGATTCCGCCCCCCCCTCCCAGTTTTCATGAGTTTCAAAGGATAGGATATCTAATTCCAGGCAGAAAAGTCAGGCAAATAAAAAAAAAATCTGCTTTTTTTTTTTTTTGTCTGATGAATTAAAACCAGCCTTCTGGAGGGAGCTGTGATTTGGGACAGCATGACTGAAAAGCGTACAGCTCACTCGCTATCACAGTGACTATTATAACACAGTGAAGGACTCCTTTGAGGAAGTGCAGGTATTAAAATTTGCCCTAACCTCAAGCATTTTGTACCTTCTAACATACTGCTTTTTCTGTTTAAACCCTGCCATGAGCAAGAAAGCATGGCAAGATTAAAGAGGAGGAGAGAATGGAGAAAAAGCAGGACTTGCCAGAAGAGTATTACTAGAATAATGATGGAGCCAAATGCAAACGACAGATGAAACTGGTAAGAACTGAGAGAAGACTGCAGTGACACAGGGAGCAGACCTTTAATCAAAAGCTGAGTAATGGCAAAGAACACACAACAGCGGTTAAATCCAGATATACTGCTTCAGAAAGGCTTAGACAAGGTGGCCAAAATGAATTTCAAACTAATTACATGTTTAGAGTAACAAAGGAAAGAGGAATAAGAGGCCTGAATTTGGGAGACATGATGGTTCTAAATTCAGATTAGAGTATCAGGATGAACTTGCAGATTATTAACAGATGCAAGCATGAGGAAAG
Source organism: Egretta garzetta (assembly GCF_000687185.1). Lineage (NCBI taxonomy): Eukaryota > Metazoa > Chordata > Aves > Pelecaniformes > Ardeidae > Egretta > Egretta garzetta. Next base: position 4,096,693 of record NW_009260479.1, on the reverse strand, counting down.
CAAAGCCACCCCTGGGGGTGTTTGCTACACAACTGCAAGCCTTGCACGCTCCAAACTTTATTAACTACTGGAAGGATGATGTTCTGGTCATTACAGGCTGTCAGGAACAACAGCCCACTATAGGAAGGAAACATCTCCTGGCAGCCAGCACCACTGGTGTCTGATCTGCAAGGAGAATGAACTGCTCTCATTTTCTTTTTGTCCATTACTTGCTTGGGTTCAGGCTCAAGCACAATATCAAGTCTACAATCAATAAGGTGCCTGCCTAGGTTTTACACCTCAGTTCTGAGTGATGTCTTGTTTTACCCTCCTATGTATTTTCTACCAAAAAAAAGTAATTTTAAAAATTTATTTTAAAAAAGCAACATAGGAGGTGCAGGACATTATTGTGCTGCATCCAATTCCTAATGCCTAGGGGAGCATCACTGTCAGATTTCAGTTTCAAAAAATGGAATTGTGCCGCACTCCCACTGCAGAGGAAAGCAGCACCTTTAATTGCTGTCACCCAGAGACACATGCTAAGGCCTTTCTGCTCCACAGGTCTAAGGAAGATCACTGACCATTTTCCCTGGAGTCAGGGAAACTCTGAAGAGTTGAAAAGAAAAACACTGGGATGCAATTAGAATATAATTAATTGCTTCTGTTTTCAAATAAAACCTAAATGTCAGATGTTATGGAAAAACCTCACTCCACAATGAAAACAATCAAGTTTTGGGTTAAATAAATGATTTAATGTAGTGAATGTAGGATTGGCATCTTTCTGGCAACTCTTTTTCTTTTTTTTTCCCCTGCCTCTCAACACAGGCAACAGGTTAAGAGGAAAGGTGCAAGGACACTTTCAGTCTTGGAGTGCAGTGGCCCATTCAGCCGCTGACCAACCCTTCTGAGGTCCTAGATGCCCTGGAGCACCCACAGATTTTCCTTAAGGCACAATGTTTCAGGTCTGGCAGCAATCAGATGCCTGCCCAAGTCTCCCACCCATCAGAGTCGATGCTTTTACCTTTGGCCACGGGGGCACAGAGGTCCTGCTCATGCGAAGTCACCCAGACCCCAGTAGCTGACTCAACCTTCCCATAGTGGAAACGGGACCTACAGATCTGGGGTAGGCGTTCTCACTGCTAGAGCAAAGCTGGTGGGTGTGTCCTTCTGGTCACCTACAGACAGATGCATCGCATGTGCTAATGTAGGTCTCGTGGACAAAATAAATGAGAGGAGGTCCAAAGTACAAACTCTGTTAGTATAAACCTTTTTTACACTGGTGCAGCTTAGGAAGAACCGGACTTTGAATTTAGTCCCCTCAAAAGGTAGTTCAGACTGTTTACAGATTTAAAACTGAGGTTTCCTAGGGCTTCTAGTACCTTCGGGATTTTACTTCACCCGCCCTATAACACAAACAAATCACCCAGCCTTCTCCTGGATTGATTGCCAAAATGACTTCATTAATCTCATTTACACACAGACAGGTAGGTAGAAACAGAGCTTCTCCTCATATACAGCTTAATGAACAATTTCAGTTTAACTCCTTGCAAGGACAGCAGTGTGGCATCGCTGAAGACTGGATAGTGGAGCTTTTTTGCTCTCTTAATTTTACTAGTATTTGGATTTCCTAACTGGACTCAGGTTGCCACTGTTGGTAAAGGAGGCATGCTCTTCACTCCCTCCATAAACTCCTATATTCCAGTGATCAGCTGCTGGGAATATTTTTTACCATAATAAAGAGATACCGGGCTGTGTTACTGAACTTTTTTCTTGGTGAAAGATGAAAATATTCCTACAGTGAGATTCATTAATGTTCATAGATAACAGCTAGCTGAAGTGCTTTGGAAGAAATTCAGGTGAGGAAAGGGCTCAAATGGTGCCTCATCATCTAGGAGGACAGCCAATTTCCTTTTGAAAAATGGAATTATCTACAGAAGATTTTGAGTCCATTGTCAATACAGACAGCTGTATTAAAACAAAACCTATCACCTGACCTAGGGGAAAAAAAAAGAAAACAAACCAACAAATCAAAGAATCTGTAGTAGGTAGAAAAGGAAAGCTCACTGTTCCTAGGGAATAAATATTTCAAAATGATAGGAAATACACCAGGAAGCATCAGCCCACCCTTTGGCTTTCAGAGCGCGGTGGAGTGTAGCAAAAGGCATGGCTGGCTACATTATTATTTGGTCTGCAATTTGCATTAGCACTAGAGGAATGCATTGAAAATTTTCAATAAATACAAGACAGCAACTACTACAGAAACAGCCCTTTGTACGAAAGAAAATCCCTGCTGTGAACCATGCCGACAGGAGCAGCATTCCAGCACTTTCATCAGTTACAATCTGTTGCTTAGATTGGCACTACTGTATTATTCTGTCAGAAAGTTTTTAAAAGACAAAAATTCAGCTTAAGAGCACAAAAAAGCTGCCTCAGCACTGAGGAAGAGATGGGCCTAGCAATCTGCATCATCGCAGCTATTTGCATGTACTTCAGCTCCTGTTATTATGGATAACCATGACATCACAGCACCAAATGACTTGTGAAAATCATCAGAAACAGTGAAGTTTAGTGGTCTATAATCATTCTTTTAAGCTACTGCTACCCTGAAAACCCCACGTCCTCCTGAAGGTCATTCCAAAGCAGATAGATGCTTTCTGTTCCACAGTTCGGTGTGCGGCTGACGTTCCGTGACAATTGTTAGAGGGACCGAAGAATTGCTTTCCTTCAATAGTTCATGGAAAAACAGCAAGCAGACTTAACCTGCACGTCTTCACACTCACTCTAGACGTGTTGTATCACAAAAGCAAACTAGCAGCCATGATCGAGGGGTTTAGGGAGAAAGACCTTACAGAGAACTGCACGTGTGAGCACATCCGTCTAGCCTCTGACTCTTGACCAGTTTGTAAAGTATGTATTCTTACATTTATTATGTGCTACAAGACTGTTAACAGGGCTTTTCTGAAACTCCCTGCTCAAATCAGTTATCTACTAAAGGCCCAGAGCACATATGCTTAGACACCTTAGCACCAAACCTAGCTGGAATGGCAACAGTCACATTTTTTAAAGCTTAATATATTGCTAAGTAAGAGAAAGGTTAAATTATTCAAATGAAGTAAACACACAGAGCAGAGGTTGTAACAACAGAGAAAGTAAAGCTTAAGAATCAACTTGGCATACTTGAAAACAAACAGTAGAAGACATCCACATAATTCAGTGGGCTTAAGGAGGAGATTTTTTGGAAAAGGAATTTGGCTTTAAGCATTTAGGTCAGGAAGAAGACAAGTACTCATGAGCTACATGACAAACCCAATCTTCTTTTAGCTGTTAGATCGCAAAGACCCCCACTAGTTTGTCCTATGCTGGCCCCTGTGCTTCACTCCAAAACCTTCCTTTTTTTAAGTGTTCTTTGATGCTTCTCTTCCAAGTTTGCCAGTAACCACTTCTCCTCCTCCTCCTTTAGGGCTCGAAGCCTGCTTCGGCATCCTTGTCTAATACAACCTGATTAATCTTGGCTTGATGGGTTTGGGTAGAATCTACACCACGGATTCTTTCTTCCACTTTTCAGACATCTCCAGTCTTTCAGGATGATCTTTCAATGTGCTTAAACATTTTCTATTCACCTTCAACGCCAAAGTTTGTCATGTGCACTATCTTGTCTTTTGTTTCCAGAAAGAGGTCAGGCACACTACTGAATTTCAGGAGAGTGCTTGCTGTGGCAGTCTTCACAGTTCCTTCACATGACCTCTCCAACTACAGAACTTCTCATTCCATATTAGTCCTCTATTTGCAAAATTCACAATTAATTTTTCTGCTGCTTCTGTTACTTCAGACCTCCCTGCATTGACCTTTGTTCTATAAGATATTGTCACCTCTTCTACTGGTGCTATTTCTAACTACAAAATTTTCATCACTTACTCCTAAATTTGTATTCAATTCCCAGTATTATTCCAGACTGAGTATTTCTGTTACAGTTAATGAAATGTCCTAGTTTTCATTATAACTTGGAAGACACAAATTTTTAAAAATATTTTCTGGATGCATCACCTTTGTGAAAACCACTTCCCTTATTGCTTTTTCTTTCTATAGCAAAAAGATGAACTGAATGTCACTGTCATGTCAAGTCCTAGAAAATAGGGTAGTTTGATGTGCTCGAGTAATTTTTAACTTTCCTTAATGATGGTCATCTAAATCAATGTCAATTAAAGGCATTACCCATAATGGCGATACAACTGCAAGTTACACAATTACTGTTACTTCTTTTAAATCAAGGAGTTAAGTAAGAATCTGAAGTTTCTTAGCAGACATGAAGACTAGAGAAAACAAAGCAAGCATAAACTAAAGGCAAAACAGACTTGGTTGTAAGGCCAATCTCATGACTTCAGTGAGTCTGGTTTACACACACACACTTTTCAAGGTCAGTGCTCACGTATGCATGCATCATCTATATTACACAGAAGACCATTTTCCAGTCAAAAGGTTATACGGAAGATCATCTTCCAACCAAAAGAACTGCAATCAATGAGTCTTAATTAAGGCAGCCCAGTTTTGTTTTCCCAGCCCTTTGCATGTTTTCCCAGGTAGACTGCACCTTGCTCCTTCAACTTACTGAGCAGTAGCATGTATTTTTCAAGGGAGGGTGTTATCTATTCACAAAGCAAAAGCAGCCTGGAAAGAGATAAACAGTGAGAACTTATTCCTGTTCCTCAGGGAAAAAATTAGCTGGCATCAAATTAAATCAATCCCAAGTGGCATCAAATTATTTCCACAGAAAGCACAGCTAAGCTGTGGTACCCACTGCCACAGGATGCCAAAAGCTTACATGAGGGCAAAATACAATTAGACACTCATGAAAAGGCAAAAATTCTACAAAAATACCATCTTTGGCTCAGAAAAAAACACTAAACAAAGTATCTTCCAGAATAACTGTCTGCACTGTGTGTATTAAGCAACACACACATAACTAGCTGCCAGTAGGCATCCAAAGAGCTGGATACCCACCTTTCACCAGACCCAACACAGGCTTTCTTACGAGGCCAAAGGCATAAACCAGATGGTTCTACAGCAAAAATCGGCTGAAAATGCCAATGGGTTGAGCGTTCCCAGAAACGACAGTTAAAAGCTTCCAATACTCAGGGAGCTTCTTGCTATTTTTATAAGCAGGAGCTGTTAATTAAGTGTCATCGGTCTCCACATTGTTCTCGTGTATCTATAGCAAGATTGTTCAAGAGGATACGAAAGCAAGCTGGCTGAACGCACTCTTGGGATTTATTAAGAGAACAAAATAAGTCTAATGGGAGAAAACCATAGTGCTGGTTAACATACTTGGAGAACAAAAATCACTGTGAAATAAGATAGCACAGCCAGTCTTTTTATGAGAACCAATTGCTTAATCTACAACTAGTAAACTCCATTCCTGAGAAAAGAAGCCAGAGGTCAACAGGCTAACTGAAGTTTCTGTTTCCAGATGAAGGGAAAAAAAAAAAAATTAGAAGAGGTTTTGATAAGGAAAAACAACGGCCTTCCTCCTACAGCCATGTGGCAGTTCACTTTTAGAAATATTGCAGGAAGGAGAAGGAAAGCAGCAACTGTGAGGACCCATCTGTTCTTACTGTGGACCTCATCCACTGGAAGTCATTGCTGCTTTCTCACTCAGACTGAACGGCTCAGAAAGCAGCGTAACACCTCTGGCGCTGTAAATGTATGCTCACGGGTGCCAATCAGCTACTATTATATTTACACAAGCAGCAAGACTTGCTGACTTTCTTGCAGCTAATGGAAGACATCACATAGGAAAACATCGAATCCCATTCCAGCTTAAATTCATCCACCTTTAAAACAGGGACCTAAAATATGGTAATAGAGATGTCAGTACTCCACAGGCGAAGCGCAGGGCTGTATTGTTTGGTCCTGTCTAAGTGGCAACTGGAGACCACATGTCTACAGCCAACCACACTTATCCAGACACTGGCTAACACCCGTCACACTGTCTCCCTCCGTCACATTCAACTGGTGAGACCACAGGTAGGAGGCAAAAAGTCCCATTAGTTGACAAAGCATACAACTTTTTGTTTGGGACTATCACAAATCACCCTGCTTCTACTTCTGTAGTCTCCATATCCTGAAAACTTCTGCCCATTTCATAAAGTAACATCAGTCTAGCACAACCCACCTTTGGCAAAGCCACACTGAATTACAACCCATGCTCCATTTATTTTGTGTCTTTGGTTACTTTTCTCTTTAAAAGCAATCTAGTTTTTAGACTTCAGTCCCATGGGCTCCTAAATCATAATGTTCTCAACGTAGTTCTTAGCTAGGTAAAAGTCTTTATGGCATTAAGTGGAGATCTCTCTACCCTGGAGACTGTTTGTCCAAGTCCTGAATTTCTTTTGACTGAAAGAAGTGGAATAGCAAAGGTTTCATTGTAGCAATATAAAACCTCTCATTAGATTTTCACATCCATCCCCAATTAATCCTCACCTGTAGTCAAAGAATTTCCTAAATTCCTTGTAATTCCTTTTATTTAAAGATAACAAATCATGCATTCACCCCTGTCCTGGTTTCAGCTGGGATAGAGTTAATTTTCTTCCTAGCAGCTGGCATAGTGCTGTGTTTTGGATTTAGTATGAAAATAATGTTTATAACATGCTGATGTTTTAGTTGTTGCTAAGTAGTGCCTAGAACTAGTCAAGGACTTTTTCAGCCTCTCCTGCTCTGCCAGCGGCACAAGAAGCTGGGAGGGGGCACAGCCAGGAGACCTGACCCCAACTGGCCACAGGGCTATTCCAGACCATAGGACATCATGCTTGGGGGAGTTGGCCGGGGGAGAGAGATCACTGCTCAGGATGGGCTGGGCGTTGGTCAGCAGGCGGTGAGCAATTGCACTGAGCATCACTTATTTTGTATATTCTGTATATTCTCTTGACATTATCATTATTATTCTTTTTCTCTGCTGTTTTATCTAACTGTCTTTATATCAACCCATGGGTTTTAACCTTTTTTCTGATTCTCTCCCCATCCCACTGAGGGGAGGGGGGCAGTGAGAGAGCGGCTGGGTGGTGTCCAGCTGCCTGTTGGGTTAAACCACAACAATCCCAAACTACAGCCACTCCAGCAGCAGGGGACTCATTGTACAGTACACAAAGAACAGCAGGCCAGGGAAAGGCTAACTTAAATCCTGGTATGAGGAACTGACTGAAAGAGCTTCTAGAAATTCTAGCGTGTCAATCAGTGCATTATGAACCTGTCAGGAGCCACTTACAGGTAGTCTTCAGCCACATACTAAGATTCATGCCATAAAGATAGGAGATTATAATAGCCAACACTCAGCATTAGTAGGTACAGAGCAATAAGCTCCACAGTTTCCTCGGCCAGCCTTGTGGTTTGAACAATACTCTGAAATCAGCCTGCTTGCTGATGAGATGTTATACTGGGGCACTTTGCCAGCAGGAAAACATATTCGCAATTTGTAAGACGCAAATCACTATTCACTATAATATTAGCAATATCATACCTGGTTTTGATCATTGTAGTCACACTCCCGAACCACTACCAGGCCTCCTTTCTGACTTGGGTGTCCCTGGGCAACCAGGCATTTGTTGGTTTGAAGGTGATATAACTGTGAAAGGAAAACAGTTTGATGGACAGAGTAAGAGTAAATAACAAGTATCACATACCAAACGGAACATAGGGTAATCCTTTGCTTGAAAAAAAAAACCAAAACAAACAAAAAAACCCCACCAAACCCCAAAAAATCCCCACACCCAACCAACCCGCAATTAAAAACAAAACAACAAAAAACTCCTTCCCATTTGAAATACCATTTTGTTTTTCAGACAACTTGGGAGAAAAATGCAGCATTAAACAGTTCCATTTTTCTTTCTAATTACATCAAGATTTCCCTCTCTATGGTACAAGTGCAGTACACACAACATGGCAGCCAGCACATGGTGGCCATGCTGTGCCCAGTTCCTTTCCCCTCGTCACTGGCCACGAAAGTCTCAGGTCCCAGGCAGTCACTACCTCAGGAATATCAACTATGCTGTATAGACTACATTTTCCTACAGTTTAGCTTAAATGTAACTCTCATCCCACAGCCTCTCTTCATAAACCAGGACTGCCTCTTTGAAAAAGGAGCAGGAATTACATAAATACAAGCAACTTCAGAGGGTTACGTTGTTTGCAAATTCAAGAATGTTCAGGTAACTGAAAAGCCATAGTTACCAGTTAAGTTATTTTAATGACAGATCAGGGAAGAAGGGAAAATTTTAGACACGCCCAAATGCTCATTCCAGTTCGAATGTACTGCCTACTCTGAGTTGGAATAATGTTGTAACAGGGGACCAGATTCAGGCAGGAGCCTGTCCTGGGTTGCAAAACTGTGAGCACATACCACCAAAGCAAACAGGAGGCTCCCAGCAAGTTAGCAATCTCTCCGGGTTTGGGCTATGATGGTCGATCTAAAAGTCACCCCGCAGATTTTCTGCAGAGCCTGAGGATTAGGTTGTCCTATTCCAACAGTCAGGAGTCACTACGGTGTTGATGTAGGCAACCCCACAGGATTACTCGGTGAGACAAAACACCTCTATTCTGGCTTTAAAGTATGCCCGTGCCCTAAACTAACTGGTGGCCAGCAGAAGACTTCTTTTCCGCCTGATTATTTTTCTTCCCCCAACGTGGTGGGGATCATGCTATTCAGGCAGCAGTCACTGCCTGCTCATCAAGAACTGCACCACACGCAGCCAAGGCTACAAAGGAAAAAGGCAATTATTCTAGCAATGGCCACAATTCCACCATTTCCTTCACTGCAGCAGAACCTTACTCTACTAAGTGCACGGGAGTGCATTCGATAGTCACTGGGTGTGTGCATCTGTGCAGTATGGCAGGGCCCCAGATCTGGCATCCACATTAAAAATAATTATTTCCAATCTGGAGCTGAATGTAGAGGAAAAAAAAAAAAAAAAGAATTTGCTGTCCTGAACTCAAGGCCAGGCTGATTAATTAGCTAGCTGCATTTTATTACGAAGACATACGTAGCTGTCTCGGCGTTTGTATCTATTCCACAGATTTTTAGAAACTAAAAGACGCTTCCAGTAATAAAAAGAAAGGACTGCTCCATCACATGACAGCAAAAATTAGACAGTACGAATACCAAATCATATTCTTCACTAAACACCATTTCTGGAAATAGCTGTCCCAAGGCACATCAACAGCCTCCTCAAGTGCACCATGTTTCTGCTATTCCGGACACACATCTGAACAAATTAAAAAAAACCTTCTAAGTAACATTTCCTCACACCCCAGAGACTTCTAGGAGAGATCTCATTTTCATCATTCCTCACTCAACAGAAGGCTTTCAAACCATACAGCTATATGAGCTTTATACGAATTTTGTCCTTGTTTTTATTGGCCATGATGATCAGCATTTGATAACACTGTTAAGAACTGTCACAATTTGTGATCATTACAGCTCTCCCCAGCTGTCAGACCAGCACTTATCTCTGGCCCAATTAGTTTTTGAGAATAAGCTGGGATTTGGAGTGATTCATCCCGAATGCTGAAGTCTGGCACGCAGTGGTGACACTGGCTGATCGTTCTGTTCCTTGTAGGCATCTGGAAATAGTTTATAAAATCATCAGAGCCAAAGCTGATTCTCTCACACAATGTTGGGTACAATTCTTGAACCCCAGAGAATCAAGCCAAGGAACTTGCATTTTTCTGTCTTGTCTCCCCCTTCTTAAAGGGTGCGCAAAGTTTTTCTCCAAATTAAACCATGGGAAATTATTGCTAGGAAGGTTTCCCCTTAAGTGTTGTTGAGGGATTCAGATCCCTCGGTAGCCTCCCCCACATCAGCAATTCCTTAGTTAAACTTCTGTCTGAATGAAAGCAGACAGCTAATAAATTTAATAGGGGGGTGGGGGGGAAAGGGGGAGGTCTGACTAGGGGAATAACAGCATTTAACAACTAGGGGAAGCAGCCCATTGTATCAGTTTTATTCAGGAGAACTACATGGTTGCCCTAATAAATAACTTTACAGCTTGGCTGGGATACAATTATAAAAATACTGCACAACTTGTGGATTCCCAGATAGCTGCTTCCAAGCAAAAATCTAATGATGTCAATAGGTTCTGCATGCACTCAGGTCCTCCAGCCTGAATCTACTGGCAAGGACCAGCAACCATCAACAGCTACTGCAGACTGTGCTGTCTTGTGGGGAACACTACATCCCTACTTAATGCTTCCAATTATTGAGCTAGAAAGGAATCTGCTAGCCATAATCCATGTGCACACATAGAAGACTGAGAAAGTTGTCTCAGGTTTGAAGCTATCCATTATTTTGGGGAAGTGTAAAAAGAATCCGTCAGACTAATTTGGCACTGGAGAGACCGAATGCAACTGTACGCTGGCTTTGCCTGCATACAAACCCATAAACACAGGTGTCAGAGCCAAGGCATGAATTTAATCATTATTTCCTTCATGAATACATGTAAAAATTTATCTCTTCACTTCTACTTTGAAGAAAAAAAACGAGCAAAACTCATCTTTTGTTCATTATCTAACAGTGAAGACTAGAAAAGCCATTATCAGTCTCAGATGCAAATGCTCATCTTTGCAGAAAATTACCCAGTAAAAACAATGAGTTCAGAAACTAATTACATTGTACTCTTATCATAAACCAGAGCATGAACATCTGAGGCCAAACTTCTCTCTATCCAAATCCATCTTCAGAACCGACAGCCATGAAAGCACATTTTAAAGCCATCAAAACTTCATAACTCAGAGTTTTGAGGTAAGAAATCTCATTGAATACTACCTAGTCTGAAGATGACCTGAAATACAGATCAGAGTGAAAATTACTTGCCTTTGTCTAAAGACACAAATTCTGTTATTTTCAAGACAGCTTTTTGGAAAACTAGAACTCTATGCTCTATGGAAACAAGACTATTTTTCTTCTATTTGAACAAATCTTTCAGAATCTCAAAATAAAAATATACAATTCCAGGTTTTAATTAAGAAAATTTGTCTTACCCTTCCACGCTGAATTATTTTCGGTCGTTTTTGTGCTCTATTAATAAAAACTGGCTGTGGAGCTTTGGCATTGGGCCCAGATATTTGCATCTCAGGATAGATATTATCTAAATACCACTTAAATGACTTGCAGTTCAATCTTTTTCTCAATTCTACACGGTCGGTAATATTTCCATAGTTCCTCATCCTTAGCTCAGGTCTCAAAGCAAAATACTGCTCCTGTATTTAGAGAAACAGGTTGGGGACAAGAAGAGAAGAATTTCAGATTATTGATTTCTAACTTTTTCCCGTTTGCAGAACTCCCAAAGTTTCGTCTCATTTTGCTAGTGCTTTCAACCATTAAGTTTGAAACTGGCATTAGGAAATTCCAGTGTTTAAGATTACCACAGGAGGCACGATTTATCTTGCCTAACTCTGAGCTAATCTTTCTAGACTGCTTTTTTTGATGAAGACACTTCTCAGGCATGACCTTTTTCAGGTGCCAATTTGAGGAAGAAACAAATGAGCCCTACACTCCATTGGCAATAAAGGCATCCTAGAGTCATTAGGTCAGAAACAGATTTGTGTATAATCATCATCCTCATCTGGCCAAGGTTTCTTTAAATTAGTTTGATTGTCCAATTGGTTGTTTTCATTGTTGTGGGGTTCAAGTGTATTTTGTTTTCCATAATTTCCAGCCTTCCAACTTTACAAGTTACCAGGACAAAAAAAAAAAAAAAATCTGTATCAGAATAGACCTATATATCTTGTGAAGTTCAGTGGGACCATGCATTTATTCGCATGAAGAATCAGAACCATCACCTGGGCTTTCTGCTAAGCCCATTTTTTTCTGTTCATCTGCATCATCCCCAGAAAGGCTCCCGCAATGTTATTTTTTCATATTCTAATTTATGATTATACTCAGAATTGTACCTGATTAGGAAAGGATGGATTAAGATTCCAGCTCAGTCTTAACGTGCTGTTCAACTCTAATGCAGAGATGATGGGGACAAACAGGAACTCATGAATGTACAATGTGGCATGAACACTTACCAAAACTAGAAGAAAAATCCCCTTCTGGCATCTTTAATTCCAGCTAGACTTACAGAGCTCATAGAAAAGGCATTGTATTTGCACATTAACTAGTTTACTAGATATTATTTGGAAAACTGTTTTCAGGGCACTGAGCTACGGTATTTTGTTGGATTAATCTCTAGCAAACATCTGGAATTTACCATAACGTGGTTCTGACAGTTTTCAATTACCTACTGCTGCCTCCGATATTCGGATGACAGACAGCATCATCTCAAGACAAATTATACATCTGTCCTTATCAAGATCTTTGAGCATATGGATGTGCTTGATGTATCACTGCTATATTAATAGCAGAGGAAGGGGAAGCATTAAGTACATTGGACATTAGGACAACTCTGAGGAATTTGGGGATAGACTGAACATCACTATCAGAAATTGGTCTGCCTCAGAAAAGTACCTCTGTTATTCCAGTTGCCTCTTTCCCGGTTAAGGTTCAAATTTTAGTATCCTACCTTTTCTGCATAGTTTATTTCCATTGTATACATGAACTTACTACTTATACATTTTGCTTTTGCCAGTTACAAAATTTTTGCTATTTCCCTTCCATCACGCAATTTTATTTATTAGATATCAATATTTGCTCTTTGCCACAAAACAGGTCCTTGAAGTCTTATCTTTGTACTATTCATCATATAATCACTTCAGTAAATGATACTGGCCCTAAATATTTGCATTACACTTATAAAAACAAAAAAAATATTTCCAGGCTTGCCTTCCATACATAAGTCTGTCATAATGACAGTCTCTGGCAACTATCAGAGAATTAGATTAGAAACAGCTGGAAAAGTTCAGGACAAAGTCTGTGATAAGATACTGCTAGAATCAGCAGTTTAAGTCCTTGTTGGACAAAGCGGTATTAGCTGGAAATTATAACAAAGAATCAATTCCAAGCTTCAGAGAAAGCCATCATTAATCACAAAACAACTGTGCCCAGACACCAATAAAAGGGAAAGTGATAGATCAAATCTACTAATGCATTATGGAGATGGAGAATGGAGATAAAAATTAATGACCCCTAATAGGTTCCTCGATCTGACTGAACATCAAGATAAAGAATGGGGTTTCAAACATAAACATCTACAGAATATAGAGTAAATAAAATATGTCTTGTATAGAAATTGTAGGGACCACAGAAGCTGGCCACACAGCCAATCTATGGTCTCACAAGGCAAAAATGTCCTCAAGTATTACAGAGATCAGGGCTTCACAAAAACCTGATCTACATTTAAAACCATCAGTACCATGATCTGAAGACAAGGAAGGAATATGCTTGCCCTCGAATCAATAAGTCAATTCCAATCGATCTTCCAGGGCAAGACAGACTAAGAGTCAGACCGATAATTAAAACAGAAATCAACCAACCAACCAACAAAATCCTCTCTCATCAACACAGAAACTACCTGAAGGCATATAGCAGTAGTGCATGGCTGCCACATAATACTGATTTGGACACAAAACAATGCAGAGCTTATAAGAACTCATTTGTCATTTTTTACTTCATTAAAAAGGCATAAAACTGAATTTCCTGGAAGCAGCAGAAATAACAGGGAGTAGATTTGAGCACGCAAAAACCAAACAACAATCCTACAGAATTTAGGAATTCATATCAAAATTAACATTGGGAAATCAGACTACAGAAGTAACACCCCATTAGAGATGGTTAATAGACCCCACTGTGTTACAATGCTTTGACAAAGAAGCCAGTTAATAACATTATTTCGTGACCTAGAATTGACTCTTACCTTATACTCATCCATCCACACATGTGCCAGCCTCAGTGAGTTATGAGCCATCGTGTCCTGTCCCCCTGGTGAGCCATAGGGACGCCTTTTACGGAAAATGTGTCCCACCCTGGAGCAGGGGATGATCAGAAGTCTACCACCACACATCCAGATCTGTCCATACAAAACCAGAACACACCTCACTGTACGTATACTGACTCACTACCTCCTCCCCTTCTTCAAGGGATACTTGGGTAGGTCTATACAAGGTGATGCCATTAGGTGTCAGCAATGTTGTCCTACATGTCAAGCCTTCTGACAAATCAAATTCATAAACCTTCAGGTTAGAAAAGACTATTTTTGTCATATCATCATGCTTTCCACATAACGCATCATGGCTTTCACAAAACATATGCTCTAATGACCTATTAGCAAACACTGAAATACACGGCCTGGGGTTCAACGTGAAGATTAAGATCTCTAAATTGATTTGCCTACATGAGAATTACTTGTCCACACTTCCATGACAGATAATAAAGATTAGTCAGTATCATCAAAGGAACCTTTCACCCAAGTATAAGCACCTATTTCACACAGCTGCTTATTTCTGTTAAATATATGGGAACTCAGAAATACTGTTTGCATTCAGATACTACTTGCCTTAATCCAGCTCCATTGCACCCCAGATCTGGATTTTATTTACCCTCTATTTCCTTTTTTTTTTTTTTTTCCTTTTTAAACTTCAGCTTCCAGCAAGTTATCTTCATTGGCCCTTCTCACTTTAGCACTTTATAATCAAGTCACTTTTAAAATTTCTGGATAAGATAAAGAATAAAGTTCCTTACAACTCTCCCCCAGGGAGAGGGGGCTTCCTGACCTTATAAAGCTCTCTGAATATACTCCAGTTTTTCAAAGCCCTTTTAATTGAAACTGTGTTTTACACAGTAACAACAATTTCTTCACACGTCACGTACTTCTACTCAGATATCTAATAATTATGTTTTGTACTGAAAACCTGAAAGATTCTATTTATTCTTTACATACCCCTTTGAAGTCACTCAAATTTATGAAGGGCCAGTTCTTTTTTTTGAGCTCTAATCTTGATTTCTCCGATAACCCAATTTGACAGATTTCTCTAAAGTTTTGGGGGTTGTGGGTTGGGGGTTTGGATTTTTTTTTACGTTAATTTCACTTTTTAATCCCCTTTTCATATTTGTCATGACAGCATCCAATTTTCAGGCAGACTCTTGTCAAACCTGTCGATGAATCCACTTTACAAAAGTGAAGCAGTAAATATGACATCAAGCACAAAAAGTTGTTTTTCTTTCAGTGGAGTGACAGGGCAGGTGAGAAAAATATAGGAAGCCCAATGAAGTATCACTTTCAGATCTCCTGATTACGACTTTCTCATTTTCCCATCCAAGCTGACTCTTCTACAGGAGTCCTAATTTAGTTATAAAATATTTACAATTCCAGGCCCACAAAAAAGAGGCTGAAGTGTCTGAAAAGCCCCATACATGTCTAAGAAAATATAATAAACTTACTTATTATCAATATTGCTGTGAGCCATGCATCTTTTTAACCAACCTGTGAAATTCATTAGATATTGCTTATAAACTTATTTCAGAAATTTGCATGCTTATTCTTTTGTTTTGCTTCTCTATAGGTATTATGAAATGATCCACCAAACAAAAAAAAAAAAGCAACACACATTTAACTACAGAACTCAAAATTCTCTTTAATCTTCCCATTAAAACTTAACTTGAAGATTATTGTAAAGGCAGCTAGTGTGCACTGAAGGCATCCTTCCTGGGAATGAAAGTGCCAATTTCTGTGTGCAAATAGCTATTCCAGTGCTAAAGAAATTCTACACAGGGAAGAGAAGCAGCCAGACATTGAGGTTCATACACATGAAAGCTAGATTACCCGAAAGGAGATTTCCAGATTTTCTCCTCCCCAGATGTCCATGCCACTATCATATTGTCCAAGTTCATTGAAGTACTCACGATCCATGGCAAACAGGCCTCCAGCCATAGTAGGTGACCTAAGATAGAAAGTAGTTCATTTTCTTTTATATATATAAAAATGTAATTTTCAATTTTTCACTGAATCAGCTAGTCTCAAAGCTTAAATTTAGACCTACATAATACAATTTAAATCCTGCAGACACTAGACACACGTCAGATCACACTTCTAGTCTCAAAACATTTTCAAAAGCAGATCTGTAAGGGGTATTTGTGATCTTTCATTATTCCAATACCTGTAAACCTTATTTCTGTGTACAGTAAACTTGAACATGGATAGGACAGGGAACGAGGAACAAAGCGGTGCCTCTCTATTAAGAAAATTAAGTAAAAGCCTGTGCAAGTTTGGAGTCCATCAAGTTTTCTACAGTGAAACTTAGGAGCTGCCTTTAATTAGATCTGTCTTTACCAGAACCTATTTCCTCTACAGTTACAAATGTGTTCACTTGCCCACAATAAGGTCTTCTTCCCCCTCTTACGGGGCAAATTATACAGACTGCAGAAGGAGTAGAATCCAGAGTATATGTTACTTTTCCATATTAAATTAGATCAAGAAACAAGGTCCAAATTTAACTTATACAAGCCAGGAAGCTGCTAAAAGAAATGCTACTCTACCTCATAGCTAGAATTGAAATACCAGGAGCAGTGTTGTTTCATCATTGATGCAATGATCACTTTGTTGGCAAGTTATTTACAGTTGTTATATTTGCACAGATGTTCTCTTCGGGGTTTCCCAGTTTTTGACCTTGCCTGTGCATTACTAGAACAGTGCTCTATTTTGTAAAAATCTGTATCTATTTTGTAAAAATCTGTATATAACCCCTGTTGTACAGTCTCTAGACTGAATTGCTACTGTATCACAAAGTTATAAAATGTGGATGCCCTAGAAGAGTATAAAACAGAGTAACAACATTACATAAATACAATATGATAGTTGGAATATACAATAGGCTGTGAACAGGCTTTTCCCCATCCTTGTTAATGTAAACTTGCAATGAAAACAAGCCTAAGTCTGCATTTACTTGCCTGTTCTCACACAATTTTCTACAACAGTTTCTGTCACTTTAAAACCTGGCTTGAAAGGTTGCTCTCAATTTTTCCATCCCTGACATCAAAATATTTCATTATGAAGGTCTCTAAAATGTAAAATGTAAGACTTTCCATTTGATGGAAAGCCATTTTCAAAGCTTAAATAGCAATCTAGCTTCTTTTTTTCAAAGCAGGCAGAGACCTCTGAGTAGGAAAAGTCACTTTCATACTCAGAAAATGTAATCTTTTTAGATTATTAGACTCCCTTTTAAAGTTCTCTACCTTTCCATGGAGTTTTTCCTAAAAGTGAGTTGAAGGAATGCAACAACAGCATTGAACACAGCAAGAACTAACCTTCAGGCATGCCCCAGATTATCTGTAAGAGCAGTTCTTAACAGAATAAGGATTTTAAGAGAGCCTATGCTGGTTCCCAGTCTGCCCTTTCCCTTCTAGCTTCAGAAGCTGCCACAGTGACATCTGCCAAACAAGCCAGTCAAACTGTTAAGTAACTTAAGAAGGTTCCTGGCTTCTCAGAACAAATCTTGTGATGGGTAGATGTGGAAAGACTAACTACAGAGCTGTCAGACCACAGAAGAGAACCTTGTGCTGGAGCTGCTTGCGTCAGCCTGAAGTGCTCTTCATTTTACAGTCCAAGAAAAGAGAATGGAAGAGAGACGAGACTGCCCAATTTCTGATTCACTTTGCAAATCTTATAAAAATACCACATTCTCCACAAGGAGTCGATTTGTAAAAAAGGTAAAGTCTTCTACCTTACAAATCTGAATTCTGTACTGAGATGGATACCTGCAACTAGAAAAAAAGCACAAACAGCTTCATGCCATGACTCTGCCAGCACTGGCCCTTCTCATGAAGGGATTCACACTGGGACAGCTTCTATTCTCACGTCTGAACCATATGTGTCTGCTACTAAAAAAAGGCTTCTACTGACATCATTTTATAACAGTTACATGTCCAGTAGGAACCAGATATTGTCAGTTCTGTACAGGCAAGACAGCCATCAATGACTTAAAGATTAAGGAAGGTAACTTCCAAGTCCTAGTGCTAAAACTTTTTTTTCAGAATGACCCTCAAGCAATTCAGACCACAAAACCAATACTGACAGGCTTCCAATGGACAGTTTTAGGCATTTGCCACATCATGCAAAGACACAAGTAATATTTTAAAGATGGTTTTCACATCTATGCACGTTAATTTAGGAAGCTTTATGACAAAATAATTGCTTGTTTGCAGAAAAATAAGTGAAATCCAAAGCAAAAAAGTGTTGACATCGAAAATTACCATATGCTCTGATGTTCTCTCCCATCAGCTATGAAACCACCTTCCTATTACCACAAAAACATATTTTCCCAGTCTAGCAGTTCTTTAGCATTTCATCACAGAAATTATAGAGCCTACATTAGTGGGATATGCAGGTTCTTACTAGCACAAAGACAGTTATCAAAATCATTAAGCCAAACACATTGACAGACTGGAAACAAACATCAATGCATAGCTCAAAAGTGAAATTATTGGACAGATTTAATACAGTATAGTATAAGCTCCTTAAGATTTTTGGGTTTTGCAAAAGGTGCTGTTATACAAGCATTCTCTACAAGTGTGCTTTCTTGACCTAATAAAGACAAATATATCTAATATAGCCAACCAAAGTGATTCTATGATTCTATATCTAATTTGTGACTAAATGCAAGAAATTAAACTGAAATAGGTAATAGTAACCAAAACTATTTCTAAGTAAAATAAGTCAGATATTTGACAGATTAGGCATCTGCTTCTAAAACTGCACGCCCAGATACACTCCATAGTGCTCAAGACGTGCCTCTGATCATCCACATGTTACACAGACCTTCACACCATGTAGGAGGAACCTTACTTGATTGGAGCAGTGGCTCCCTCGGGTCCTTCCAGTTCTGACAAAGGAACAAGATCCCACTTAAAGTGCAGGCCCCAGTTAAACCCTCCACGCACAACTGGGGAAGAGCTGTAGGTAAGCGTGTCAGCACTGATTATGTCGATCACAGGGCACACCACAGTCCTGCGATCTTCACTGATGGGAGTCAGCAGCGGTTGCAACCACACTCAAAATAAAGATCCATGGTAAAGTGAAACACACAAACACACATGCAGTTTTATCAGCAGTAGAGCGTTAGCAGTATTCTCAGAGGGGAAACACCATCTGCACTCGGAAACATGGACAAACCAGAGGTTCCCCAGGGACTAGTTCAGTCACACAGGCAGAAGGTAGATCCTGGCTATTCACATCTAGCTATGAATTGCTCAAGTGGGCCATTATTTGCATTTCTTTGACAGGGTTTTATAGTCATCACATATTCTACCCAAATTCAGCAGAGCTACTGCACTTTAAATGAAGCATCATCAGACCAGCACTCTAAGAGTGAGGCAGTGCATTCATCCTAATGTCGAGCACCTCCCACACCCAAGTTAGACTACAGAGATAGCCAAAGATGACAGATACTGGGTTGGATGAACTATCCCCATGACAAAGCTGGTTTTGTCCACTGACTATAATCTCCCTGGGCTCGTTTCATATCACACTTTGGCATCCATCCAATTACTGCTGCAGCCAAGATCTGTGGATGTTAAACTAAGGTATTCTGAGGAATTAATGTGCATTCACCTAAGACACAGACCACAGCATTTCAATTCCTGAATATAAAGTAACATAGAGCATCTCCCCATTTCATTAGCTCTAGAGTGACTGTGGATTCATACCAGTTTAGGAGGAGAGTGAATGCCCTAAACGGGCATAGCCAAATCCACCAGTATTAGACCAAGCAACTCTTCAGTCCTATCAGTTTACATGGGGATTATCCACCATGGTCAGAGAGGACAATTTGATCCATAAGAGACCTTGAGATTCAGCTGGTCTAAAAAAATCATCTGAATTTTTATGACACAACATTATTCTAGTGTTACACAAATTTTATGTGGAAGAGACAGGAAAGAGCTTTAAAGAAAACAAGTTAGAAACATACAAATATAGAGAGTCACATGTTAACAGCAGACAGTATTTGACTGAAGAGGAAAAAACCCAGACTCCATCAGTTCAGAAAAGCAATAAAATGACTGAAAATTGCACTAACTCAAATGAATCCTAGCACAGCTTGGAAAGTGCAAGCACAATTTTCTCTCTGGATTATGCCATTACAATGCTAATGAGTAAACACCAATTAAGAGATTTTATCTGTCACTCAGAATTATTTGCGAAAGTGGCACATACTTTCTCAGACACCAAAGAATTTAACCAGGAAGCATATTATGGTAAAAGGCGCACAGTGTACATAAAGCACCAAACTAGTGTATTGCAGTTAACACTCACTGCAACAACAGAAAGGCTTGTACGAGAAATGTCACAATTAGATGGACAAATTAGAAACCATATTAGAGCGTACCTTAATAGGGAAGCAAATTGCCATTTTAGAGTGAAAGTTTTCACATGAAATATGCAGAAAATCTTCTGCAAACACCATATCCAGCACAGAGGGAGATGTTCCTGAGACAATATTCTTTCAGGGCAGGAACACAGAAAATTCTACATTGCCTCACTAAATTTTGTCAAATACTGGTTTTGTTTTACTATTTCACTGATGCACTCTAAATGATGAGCTCTTTTTGAAAACAAACTTACATAGGAAGGAAAAAAAAAAAAAAAAGAAATTAATGGTTCAGACAAAGCTTAAGAAACACTTAAATTTGTCTCCAGATTTGCCAAGTCACTGTTTGGGTGACTTGAAAAAAAAAGATCTCTCCCCTCTTACACAGCAAAAAAATTTCTGAAGTTAATTACAAACTATAAAAACAGTGAATTTATTACTTCTACTCTCTATTTACACATAAGCAAGTGCCAAGTCCTCCTTGATTCCTTCTCATTGAGTAATAGAAAAACCTTGGGTGATGACTAATTCAGTAAAGCAATAAGGAAATACTGGAGAAAGCTTCATATAGATCATGGTCAACAGCATGGTATATACATTTAAATACACAGGTAATGTCAGTTAAGGTCTCCAGTCGTCATCATACAGGTATCACTGAAGACACTTTGTGTAGCTGTTGCAACATAGATTAATATAACAGCCAAAGATCAATGCAATTAACTCATTCCAAAGTCACTGATATTCCGAAACAATTGCTAAAATGTCTTTCACCTAAGATACCACTATCCCAAATCTTTCTTTCCCTGTGCTAAGTCGTGTAGCTTAGAACACTTTCACCTAAGATACCACTATCCCAAATCTTTCCCTGTGCTAAGTCATGTCACATGATATGCAGAGCCCCCAGAGTGGGCTAAAGCAATCACAGGTCAAACATTCAATATCTGCAAGAGCAGCACTACAGAAAGAGAAGTCACTCAATTAACATACGGTCCAAGTATGAAAGGAAAAGAGAAAGAAGAAAGTATACCTGTGGCATGAGAGGCTCCAATCATCCTTCCTCGAATCAAGCCTTCCCGCTTTTCATTTCTTACCAATTTTGTGGTTTTTGGAAGCTGAGTTTTAACATATTCACCCAAGTCTTTCTTCAAGTCAGCTGAGAAAAGGAAACAAGTTCAACAACAGGATGGAAATTGTGAAGGCTTTGTTTAAAGTCCCAAGGTGTTCAACTCAAAAAGGGCCAGAAACTTGAACAAAAGCTACCCCAATACAGCACCAAATGAAGAGTGCCAAAAGGACAGTCAGCCATTCCACAGCCTACACCTGCCCTCCAATTCCCGTAGCCTTTTTTTGTTGTTTTATTCTCACATTTTCCTATTAACTGCTTCACTTTTTCCTGCTGCATTGTGGAAACTCACATGGACAAAGCAGTTACATACCCTGCATTGAAAAGGGCAATGGACTATAGGACCGAACCTTCGACAGCACACATTCTCGCGGACTAGTACTTCCTTATATTTTCCCAACTAACTTTTTATGTGCTGCCACTGTCTCAGGTTTTACAGACTGGATTGTTACAGTTTTGTCCTATTTGCAAAGCCTTTAGCATGATATGATTCAAGTTAACTGGAACTACTAGACTACGCTAAAAAGAATTACTGTTGGGGGGGAAAAAAAAAAGGCACTGTACAACAAAATAGCATTTCCAAATTCTTCTCATGGTGACTGTCGTTTGCAGCAGCAGTAGTGAAAGCCCTTTCACACAGGCAAGTGATTTAAATTACTGTGTTCCATACACTAAAACAAACGCCCTTTTAAAAAGAAGCACGAAGACCCTTTCATTATCTGTACCTGCTTAGCTGATACAATAGTAGATACAAAGAATTACAGCTCACTCATAGGTGGTTGCTTTTCTAAAATGCAAAAAGATCAAAGACACTGCTGGCAAGCAAGTACTTTCGAAGGAGAGCAAGGTTCACTGAAGTCTATAGGCACTACTGTAACTTAACTAACATCAATGGCAATTTTAAGAGTAATAATAATTTTTTCACCAGAGGACAGTGGTTTCTAACATCAAAGCAGGACCTCTGAAGAGAAGATGGACCCATGAAGACTGAAGTAATGGAAAAATGTAAGTTAATAAGCTTATGGAGAAATAAAGAGGAATATAAAATGAGGAAGAAAAACAAAAGCCAGCTGAGACTTCAGAGAGAACCTTGGTATAAAGAGGCAGACAGGCTTTCAACAGAGGATATGCTGGAATAAATATTATTATTCCAATGAATGTCGGTTCAAACATTAAAGTTGTTTTTAACAAAATTAAACGCCAAAGGAATATATGTGGAAGCCAGAGCTGTAACCTTCAGGGAGTACAAGAACTTTCAGGCAGGAAGACTGAAAAGGAGATTCCCGGGAGCAACTCCAAACACTAAGATCTCAGCCTTTGCACTGCGAGGCAGCATCATGTAACAAGAATGAGAAGGCACCACAGAGCAAACATGATGCTAGAGAATATTCTAGGGCAGAGCAAAGAAAAGTCTCTGGAGAGATGCAGACAGGATTCATCTGGGTCACAGAAATTCTCTCCCCGGTCTTGAATGTGACATCATATGCCAGAGACAATAGGAAAGGGGGGTTTTGCATAAAATCTCCTAGGAAGTTGATGAAATAAAGTCATCTCTAGGATGGTACCCAAATCTCTCATACCCAAATAAGCAGGACAGAAGGATTTGCAAATCTGAAATAAACTAGTGCTTGAATCATTCTTCACCTGATGTATCATAGCAAGGGAAAGACAGTCTAGAACTGTGGAAAACAAAGGGCTAGCAGAAAAGGTCAGTTATCAAACTCAGCACTTAGGGCAGATAAGGCTGCATGAAAGGACATACAATACAGCAGGAAACAGTTTTGCATGTGAGAACTTCTGAAAACAGAGTTAAAAAAAAAAAAGAGGTCATGTCCATAATGGTAGCTAAACTGGGACCACAACACGGGCTTGAGCAGCAGCATGTAAGAGCCAGTAGTACCTAATGGCTAGCATGCTCTCAGAATACAGTTTTGACCCAGACAAACTAGCATTCTGCTGGAAACTATGCCCAGCCATTGCCTCGGACTGAACATATCATGGACCATATCAGACACCTTTTGGGGTTTTCATTGTTGATGGGTTTGCCCATCATTGATGGGCGTGTCAGCTTCATGTCCACTGGGAAGACGGATTTCTTCTGACATAACCCAAAAAATTGTTTCAATACAGCCTGCCTAGAGAAATTTTGCTCCAAGGAGAGAATTGCTCCCTTTTAGGCAGTAGACAGTCTCCAAAAATTACTTTATCCATTATCTTGCTCCATATCTATATTATGAAGGCTCCTGCAAACAAGAGAAATCTAGGATGGGAGTCAGGGGTGTTATTATTTCAAAGTATTGAGTTGCAGGCAATTTGCTATTTTTCTGTTCTTCAATCTCTTTTCCTGTGTAGAAGAACGCCTCCAGTAACAGCCTTCAACACATCCTGTAGGCTGCTTTGTAACAGGTAAAGCCTAAATCAGGGAGAAAGAGGTTGTAGTATGAAAAGAAAACCTGCCTTGCAGCAAAGGGAAAGCAAAATATAACAGCGGGCTCAGCTGAGCCATGGAAATGCCTGCTTAGCTAGTAAGACTGTTGATGGTTCAGTGTAAGCAGCTTTTTGAGGCAAAACTAGATGCAAAGACCCAAGCTTTGCACAATAGCACTTACATGCAGCAGAGCTCCTATATCTAAAACAGAAGAAACAGGCAGAATTTCATCTAAGATACCATTTCAGTAAGTATGTAATGTAGAGAATATGAATTTAAAAAAAAAAAAAAATCAGAGGCGTAGAGATTAAGCAATTTGCCCAAGCTGACATGAGATCCATGGCACAGCCAAAGTCTTTGTTCCTCAGTCACTAAACCAGCTTTGCTTTTCTTCAGCTGTAAAATTCCATCCATTAAAATTAAGCCGCAGTGCAAACATCAGTAGGACCATCACCACAGAGAGCAGTAATTCTGTGTATAAACAATATATCCTTCCATCTTTGGCCTCAAACAATGTTCATTTGAAGTCAGAAAGGCAAATGTATCTACTTGAATGTTTTGAACCCAATTTGGCCTTTGAATTAGCAAAAGACCAGAAGAGGGACAATATTACTGCCTAAACATGGGCATTAATCAACCAAATGCATTACCATATTCAAAAGACTGAGTTTTGAAGTAAGCTTAGTTCTAAATACGAAGGTTACAAAACTTTAAAACAACTAACTGCACAAGAGACTTTGCAGCAAAGAGGGCGCATTGCTTCCCAAACACAAACCAAGCTTTTAAATATTACACATTCTTATCAGCAAGGGACAGCGTTTGATCTTTGTTCTTTCCTGTATCTTAACATTTGGTCTGACCTCTGAGAAATAAACTAGCTGCATAAGAGGAGAATTTCATTCTACATCATACATCTCTAATCAGTCTCCCAGAGCAAGTGAGACCTTAACCCAGAAACCAAATTATGAGACCGAGGGAGCTAATTATAAGTACAAAAAAAAAAAAAAAAAAAAAAAAAAAAAAAAAAAAAAAAAAAAAAAAAAAAAATTTAAAAATCATTTTAAAAATGCAAAAAGTTGTGGACTTGTACAGAGGCAAGCAGGGAACTTTCATGGTCCTGCTTCACTAAAACACTCCTTAACAGGCATTTTGCTTTTGAAATGCCAAAACGCTCAAATTGTGTGTCTGACTTTGCCTTGTCCATCATTCGCAAGAAAAATGCCCAAGCATCAATCTTTCAACATCAGTAAGCAATTCTGCAAGTTTTACCCCTCTAGGGTGCCTCCCAGACTGAGGGGGAAGATGCTGCTCCAAGAGCCAGGGACAGCTACTCCCAGGGTGGCCACAAGAGGCTGTGCGAGAGCCACGCAGAGCCCTGCCAGCAAAGGCTGAGCTTAGATCCCAGCACACCACCAGTCTGAACTGCTGAGCAAGTACAAAAAAAACCCAAAAAAACCCTGACACACTGTTTCCACAGTGCCACATCAACTTATTTGCAAGGCTGCAGCTGAAACTACGTGCATTCAACTCCTTTCAGATGCATTCACATTTAGCATTGGCCCACAAAGTTTACGGAAGGATCAGTGTAATCTGCTGTGAGCACCAGAGCAGTCCCAGCAAGGTACTGTCAAAAAAAGGCTAAACTATAACCAACTGCTTAATCACACCCTCCACAAATATACACTCCTCATTATTAGCTTTAAAATCTGGTTTTGAATATTCAAGTCTGTATGATACAAAGCTCATCACTAAAATGGCACCGGTGTCGAAGTGGATGTCGTCTTTGGTTTCTCAGAACATCATGTGTACTGGCTGGCACTTTTTGGAGATGGACTGCAGCACAAATTGGCTTTGCATTATGACTTTCACATTTTTATTTTGACCAGTCAAAAAAGCACAGGAAGAGACAGGAAGGTCAAGAAGTGTAAGCACTAACCAAAATATTACTGAAAGGTTCTCTCACCCAATTCACTGTTGTCATCCACCAAAATAATTTCATGAAGAAGGTGTGCAGGAGTGCGATCCAGGACACTGTGTACTGTGCGAAGCAGGGCAGAAAGCGCTTCATTGTAGAAACAGATAACAACACTAGCAGACGGCAGATCAGAAGGGTAGGACTTCTCTCTACATCTGCAAACAGAAATACAGTAGTTACAACTTTATTTTCAGTGGGATTTCCATAGGGCTAGGTCACTGGTGAAACTTCATAAATAACAAGCAAACATGAAATGTGTAGGAAGAACCCCTAACTTGAACATAAAGAGCCCAGGCGTATAACACCTATAGCAGGGCTCAGCACAGTAAGTTACTCTCCACATAATACAGACTTGTAATTGACATTGCTACTTCTTACAAAACAGAGGATATGATGGATTGGGGTGGGAGTGAGAATCACAGATCCTCAAGACATAAACAAGAGAAACTACTAAGGGCCTGCTTCAGCTGTCAAAACACCTTCTAGTACCCTCGGGTAGCTCAGACATATACAAAATGGCAAATATGACACGAGGCCTACAAAAAACCCAAAAGTTTATTGGCCAGCTGCTGGAGACTAGGTTGGAGAGCCCAGAATACTTCCAATGGTGCTAAATACCTATTTAGACAAGCAAGGTTGGGATTCAGCCTGCAGATTAAGACACTTAAGTCTAGTCACTGCTGTCAGTGGAGTACAGATAGCGTTCAGCTCGCCCGAAGGCTGACAAGTGCATTTTGTCAGCTGAAGAGCTCTGCATGCTCCATTAACTGCATTGACTGGATCTCTGCTAATTATAATAAAAGCAGAGACAACTGAATAAGATGCAGCTATCTAAATTTAAGCAACTTAATCTGCAAGCTGAACCCCACGCAAAGCAGATCATTCTTTCTTTCTCCTCATTTTTAAATTTTATCCATATCTCTAATAGGGCACAGTATCACAGATTAATGCCATTTGAAGATGTCAGTCATGAGGAAATCCAACAAAAATAAGAAACTATAAATGAAAACCCAGATATATACAAGAAAATACTTCACTGACTTGGAATGAACTTAGCTCTTGGAAGAGACATTTCAGCAAGTACGATTCATTACATTTACCCACACCAGAGAAGCCACTAGAAAAACAGATGCAGGTTTATTTATTTTTCAACTCAATGTTGGGTATTTTTGTTGTTGTTACAGTGGTGGTTTTCCCTCCCCCACATGCATCTGACAGATTGTAGAAAAAAATCTGCTTTTAACAGAAAGTATTCAGAGCAGTGCAACCCAGATACCAAGCAAGGACTTATAACTGAGAACAGAGTGTCTTTGTCATCAGTCACTCTTCTATCTTATACTCCATAAACTTACAACAAATGTGAAATAGTACGTAAGGTGAAAGTCTCTTTTTAACTTGGGCACTAGAACATTTAATATCCATCTTTCAAAGGTACCAAACAGAATTATAGCATCTCTTCTGGTAGTTTCATTACTGAGTATCTCAAAATGAAGCTTCAAAAAATAAAAACATTGTACCATGCTTTAAGTAACTAAGTACACAGCTAGCAAGGTGAAAGAGACACAGGATATGTAATCTTAGCATTGCTGGAAAGAAAGTTTGATTCTTAGGTCTTTTCCACACTGACTTTTATTTAAAATGTTATTTTCTGAATCTTGTTTCTATCAAAATAGCTGTCTGCCAACCCTACTACTCACAAAAGTTAATATGATAAAAGGCTGAATAAGCATATATTCAACCTGGTTCTTCATTAAGCATTCCTGAAGTGAGGAGAAAACTTTGCTTTCAGGGAGTAGCAGTCTTTCTTTTTTCCTGGAGCCTACTTTCTGTGGGGCTTTACCTATCACATACTTTTTCCAGCTGGCAAAAGATTAGATCTCCAGAAACAATATTCATTCAAAAAAAGACAGAAGAGACCAGAGAAGAAAAATCCTAACCTCAAGCACTCCTGTTTAAATAGCTGAAAGTCTGCCTTCAGCAACACAGGAGGCTGAAAGAATATCTAACAGAAATGTAACACCAAAAATGTTAAATACTGTATCAGGTATAAGTCCCTGAGCACATGCAATTATAGCACGGTCTCTCCAAAAATTAGTACATACTTTGCATCTCTTGTATCAGGCACCTCCCTGTGGTATCCCAGCCGATTACTGATAAGCATATTGAAAGCATGCTTCTGATAGCCCAAGTCTCTCACTTCCTGATCTTCTTCATTAAAAATCATTCCTGTGAAAAAAACAAATGAACAAAAAAAATCAAACCACATGCCAAGATTAGTTATCAGGCTCAAAAATATCCTTTGGAAACCATCAAGGATTGAAACATAGTCTTTAACCTCCCCTAAAACCCATTTTGTTCTTCAAAAATCCCTCTAGTTTTGCAAAGTGTATTTTTGTGCAACTATTACGAAATCATTCTGCAAAGACTGATGGCTCCAGTGTGTTTATTGCCCTACCAGACATACTCCCTTCACTTAAATGGCCTCTAATTCTTAGCACCACCTAAAAACCAACATCAAACAAGAAACAGAGGATAGACTTTGGCACACACTGCATCAGCACCTATCCATACAGATGAAGGGTCCGTGATGGGATTTTTGAGAGAAAATACATTTACAATGGTACAAAACCCCTTACAATAGCAGCTCCAATTTCATGCAGTTTTTTCAAGTCTGTAGTAACATAAAAATAGCTACGAAAAACTGTAAACTTCTTGCTTATATCACCTGGGACTTTGAACAGCAAGTAAAACAGCAACAGAGCTAGAAGGTTTTCTACTGATTATTTTAGCAGAAGCATCAACTGTTGCTAAGCATGGCAGAGGCAACAACTGCTGGTATAAATTAAGTACACTGCTAGAGGCCAAGGCTGAAATCCTCAATGCCATCCTGCCTGCCTTGACTCAGTGCCATGGGCTTCTCTCTCACTGAGCCATACACTCACCAGTGTGAATAGAAACAAAATATTATGGTGCTTCACTCAACCCTTCTACTGCAAAAAAGGAGGGAGAGGAGGGAGCTAGCCACATCTGCAACATTCCAGGTAGCAGAGCAAGGACTTTATCGTCTGTTCAGCTGGCTGCACAGAATGAGATGCATATGTCCTCCCCAGCTATTAGCAAGCTACAGAGGCAATTTCACTGAAATTTCAGTACAAAAAGGGAGCAAGGATCATGTAATTTATCTCCTTCCACCCTGCCCATCATCTCCATATGGTTCAAAATCTGCAGAAAATAATTAACAAGGGGGTTTATCATTCACATGCTACCATACATCCAGGGTAATATGTTTCATAGAATCATAGACTAATTTAGGCTGGGAGGGACATCTGATCTAATACCCTACACAAAGCAGATTGCTCAGAACTTGTCCAGTTAAGTTTTGAAAGCCTCCAGTACTCCAAGGATAGAGATTCTACAACCTCTTCATGTCCCTGTTCAGAGTATTTGATCACCATCACACTGAGAATATTTTTCCTCTTATCTAACAGAAATCTCTTCCTTGCTTTAATTTCTTATCATAATCCCGTGCACTGCTGGAAAGAGTCTGGCTCCACCTCCCATACAGCCTCCCATTAAGTTGCTGTTGATAGCAATAAAATATCACCCCTTAGCCTTCCCTCTAAGGCAGAATAAACCGAATCCTCTCAGCCTCTCTTCATACCTCATGTTCTCTAGTTTTCAACAGCTATGCAAAAGCCAGCTGAGTACAGAGAAAATGAGATGGGTTAAAAAACAGAATAGAAGAAAAGGTCATTTAAAAAGTTTTGAAGCTTTCCTCCTTTTCAAACAAGTAGTCCTAGCTGGCCTTCAGAGCACAGCTCTGCCACGACCAGTTGTGTTTCAGCAACAAAGACTGCCTATAGGTTTAAGATGACCTTCTAGAGGGAATTCTGTGCACCCACATTCCCACCACTTATATTTCCCACCCTGTCACCTTTAGTCTTGAGTACAGTGCAGCTGCATTGCCATTGCTATCAAACACCTCAAGAGCAGATGCCTTGACATTTGTGCAGGACCAAGTGGGAAGTGCTGGGTAGTGATATCTGGAAAAGACGTGGGCTATGCCCTTATAGTGTGTCATGTGGCAACTGATGCTATCATGCTCACGGATGAGCACTCCCACTGTAGATAAGTTGCATCATTGGCACAGGAATGAGGTCTGTTCACAGTGGCAGTGCCACTCTTCCAGCACCAGCAGTCTAAAGTGGTAAATCAGTCCTCCTTTGAGCCACATGCATGTCCAAAGTAAGGTTTCCAGCTTGTCAGTTCAGTCATTCATTCTTGGATACTCAGCGTCACAGTAACACTGTGCCACTGGGTCAACTTAAAACATTTTCTTTACACAAAGCATGAGCTTAAGAAACACATACCAAATGTTTCCTTCTACAATCTGTCCATAACCAACCACTAGCTACTTTTTTCTGATCTTCTGAATATAGACAAGAAGGAATGCTAATATTTTTAAAACATTCTCATGAAGAACAATATCCAAAATGCATGAAAACGCCTGAAAGATTTCAGTCTAAACAGCAGATAAAGCCCTTGGAAAGTAAGGGCCTTGCAATTGAAACATCAGTTTAGGCTTTACTTCAACAGTGTTACGTAGCTCTCCCAGATTAAAAAAAAAAAAAAAAAAAAAAAAAAAAAGAGAGAGATATTTGGGTTTGGCTATCATACGCCAAAGTTATTTTCTTTTTTTTGCTTTGTGTGTTTACCACTGCCCTATCCTAGACAGACATGAAGCCCTTTCCTGCAGCACCTGATCTAACCGTAACAGAGCGCCAGCTGTCTCCTGATGATTCATGTAGAATTTATCCTGGCACTAGAATTCCCCTTGGCTTTCACCAACCAAACCAGTCACTTGGTTTGAAGATCAAGGGACTTCTCAGTTAAAAAGGTCCGATTTCTTTCCTGGCCAGTACTGAATAGTTGGAAAGAAATGGCCATCTCTGGACTGGCCTTCAGCTCACTTGGCTCTAGTGCTTTTTGCAGTGAACGGATAAACATTTGTAATGCCACAGGGCAACGTGAATTGGCATTTTTCCCACATATTCACATAGGTCTAATGACCAGCTCTGAAACTGAAGTTTGGTAAAGCTATATAAACTCTTGAAGCTGGTGATCCAGAATTCATCCAAAGTAATGACAGAGGACTTCAATTAGATATGAGTATTAAACTCCTGGTTATGAAGGGTACTATGCCATAATTCCCAAAGCAGCAGACACTAATACCACAATACCCAACATCTGCCTCCAGATTTAAAGCAAATTTGCAGGCCAGTATGCAGCATGTCTCAGTTTGCACATCTGAACACAACAGCGAACACTAAGCTGTAAGCAGTTAAATATACAAAGCACTTTAGTTTGGAAGACAAACCCAAATCATCTCATTGATGAAATATGCTCCAACGAAACACACAGATCTCTGTTGGTGCAAAGTAAGCAGGACTTGGCCCTAACCACTGTCATCTCAATAAATCTTCCATTGTAATTTGTCACACACACACACATTTTTTGTAGATGATTTCATACTCCAAGGATATTCTCCAAACCAATGGGTCCTCTTCACTGTGTATTGCTATCAAGCTACTTTTAATTGCTGCATATGAGTAGAGTTTCTCTGTGGCTAATAAAAGTTCATGTATGTGAGCCCAGTCAACACACGAGTAAGATGTGAAACTAGCATATAGTGAACTTTCCAAGACCAAGAACTACACCAAGGGTAGACACCTTGCTGTAATCCAGTCCTCCTCATTAGCACATACAGCACAGTAAATGCTAGGAACAATATATTTTGCATTAAACACAACAGAATAAATGTCAAGTAATTCCTCATGAAGACAGCCACTAGTACCACCTGCGTTTTAACAAACAAAACTAATTCATTATACAATTTTCCCTGTGATCCTTTAAAAAACAAACCAACCAACCTTAATATCTCATTTCTTCTACTGTTTTAATAGTTTTGTCACCAGCACTGAAAACCACTTACCCATTTCAGGGGAGAATTCTACCTCCCCCTTAACTGGGTCCTGGACATGATTTCCAAGAGGATTTCCTATCTTACTCTCTTTCTGTTGCAGTTCAGGTATATGAACAGGCCCCCGTGTAAAACGGGGGTAGAATTTTTTTGGAAGTGGCCTCTGAGGTTCCAGCCCCTTGACGGGCACATTCTTGAAGGATTGGTTCTCTTCACTGAAGTTAAAATAAATGAAGAGCAGAAGCGTCCAGGTCACGGATGTGAAAAGGCACCCATAGCAGAAATAGCGAAGTGTGACACTTCCCATTGTAGACCTAGCATTGCTGAGGATCCATTCTCAATTACCTGAAAGAGAGTGAAAACACACTTTTTGAGCACGCTGCCTGTTACCTCATCAGGTCGACACATTGAAAAATGCATTCTATAGGTTGCTCTTCCACTACATGATTTTTGGAACTGGAACTTTAAGCACAGACTTTAAGAATGAAATTACTTTTCACTTTCCCATTCAAAAAATAAACATGACCAGTTTGCACATACTGTGTAGATACTACTGCTTTAAAATATGAAGCAAACAATCACTGAGCCCAGTCACACATCGTAATTAGCAGTAAAAATTATTTTTTTCCTCATAATACTTATATAAGTATCTCTCTTCCACAATAGTACATTCCTTGTATGCCTGCCTTCATTTAAACTTATCACTATTTAACTAAATATAGTTCACACAAGGAATTGATTCTTTACAGAATCACAGAATGGTTGCGGTTGGAAGGGACCTCTGGAGGTCACCTCATCCAACCCCCTTGCTCAGGCAGGGTCACTTTGAGCCACTTGCCCAAGAGTTTGTCCAGACATGCCCATTTTTATAGTTCAGTTCCTATCCTAAAGCAAGGAGTGAGAGAACACAGACTCAAAAAACTACATAGTTCAGTCCTTCTTGCCCCAAACTGAAGAACAGCCATCATGAGATCCCAGAAATTCCAGAAATCATGGGGTGCAATTTAACAAGACATAGCACCAAGATTGTCGCATTTACAGATACTCTGCTCTGCAGAAAAGAGGGAAACAGATATGGGATAAGGAAAGAGCAAAAAGCTCCAAGGTAATAAATTTACTGGGTTCCTGCAGGCCTCTGCAGACTCCAGAAGAGCTTCCATACTCCCTGGAGGAGATGCCCACCGAGAGCTGGAAGGAAGCAACGCTGCCCAGAGTTTTACTTTAGGCACCCATCCACTAACACAATTTCCCCGAGCTATACTGAAAATTACTATCATAAACAAATCCCTGAAGTGAAGCATATGAAGCCAGTGATAACATTTTATTTATGGCCCAGGAGAATCAGGCAAACTTTCTGGAGTTTTTAAAATCTATTAAAGGCTTCAAAAAAAACCCCCCAAAACCTATACAGCTCAGTTCCCACACACGAGAAAAACACTAATTCAAAGAAATAGATTTCTCTCATAATTATCTAACCACAACAAATTCTTTGCACAGTAACAAGAAGTTGGGAAACCATTTAATCACCTTTTAATTAGCAAAACATTTGTTTTAAGAAAATCAAGTATTGGGATAGGAGTCAAGGGTTTATGCTGATGTATTTTTCAGAGTTCTCATAAAGTCAGAAACTACCCGAAGTCTTCAGGTCATCCTGGTAAAGCACAAACCACAGCAACATTTATGAGTACAGATTATTCCCTTCTCAATATGGAAAACTACTAAACAGAGGTAGAAGGTGTTCATGATCCCAAAGAAACCTATAAAGATCCCACTTGTTTTGGCAATGTAATTCTGAGTCCTAAGTGACTTGCATCCAAAAAGACTACATGGCAAACTTCAAGCTCACATTTCCCAGACTGCAGCAGGTCATTGTCTCCTTTCCAAAAATAAAATACCCACAAAGTAAAATAAAGCAAAAAAACCCAAGCCTCCTTAAAAATAATTTACCCATTATTCTTACCATGTCAAACTCCCCTCGCTTCTGCAAGGCAACACTCTACGCAGCAGCTAAGCCCAAGGAGCTTAAAAAGGTCTTAAACGGGGTTTAAATCTCATGACCCTGTGCATACAGCTGAATTGTATGCTCTGCGGAACAGGCTCTTTCTCTAACACTGTCACACAGAAATCTTGCCACTTAACTGTAGGGCCATGAAATTAGTCAGGCAACAAATGCTCCAGGGGCACAAGTGATTAAAACCCCCCTCATTCTAGCTAGCAGAATGGGTTTGCCAGTTGGAGAAACACAGACCCCCAATCCCCAATGCCTGTGCAAACAGTGGTCAATGATCATAGCAAGGCAAATCTAGGCTCAGAAAAAGCATGCAAGGAGGCAAAGGAACAAGATTAGATAAACAGTTATATCTCTAATTATTATAATTCTTCTTGCCAGACAGTCTGCAGACAATTAATACTTATCCATAAAAGTAGATCTGGGTGCTTGCCAGGTTTTGGGTTTTTTTGCACAGCCACAAGGATGTCATCTGCTGTAAGACTTGTCCAAGCCTAATATACTGCTCCTCAAAACCTTCTAGAGTTGTTTTTCCATTTGCTATGGCAACAGAGACGCACAATCCTAACATCACGGCACATGCACTTACATTGTGGAACGGAATTGTTCTAATAAGATAAAAATTACTATAACAGAGAAGGAACTTTTTCATTTCAGAGCTGTAGCTTGCACAGGAAAACCAAAGATAACCCTTGCTATCTCAGGTAACAGTAGGAAGACAGGCACACAGCACAGAATTCATCACGGACTACATGTTTCCCCAGCTTCTTGCATCTCTTACAGCTCAGAGCTCCACCTTGCCGCTGTGGCACTTCTAGCCACCCCAAAAAGTTAAAGTTTTGCTGTGGCTGCCATCAGGCATACTCGGATTAAAGAGGAAGGGATAAATTAGTGAAAGAGTAAAAAGATTGCTGTACATCCCTTCCATCTCCCAAAAGCCCTCTGACCAGGCTGAAAGCACACACTTGGTTACCCTTGAAAAGGCAACAAATGCAAACCTGAGCATGATATTATTTCCACATGCTCCTTGCTAGAGCAGAACTGTTTCACCTTCTTTTCCCCTCCTTCACTGTTTTGCAGTTTTGTAGAAGGATACAAAGGTTGAAATCCTGCATTTAAATCAAATGACAGAAGCTTCACAATGCAGAAAACTAGGCCCTTTCAGTAGCTTGCTATTCAACCACGACACTTGGTAATACATTTGGCAGGAAAATACTGACTCACTATTTTCTTTAAGCACCAAATGTTTTGTTAGACACTTACTTTTTGTGCTTGGTTCGGACTGGGGTAGAGTTAATTCTCTTCACAGTAGCTAGTATGGGGCTATGTTTTGGATTTGTGCTGAAAACAGTGTTGATAACCTAGGGATGGTTTTGTTACTGCTGGGCAGGGCTGACACAGAGCCAAGGCCTTTTCTGCCTCTCACCCCACCCCACCAGCGGGGAGGCTAGGGGGGGCACCAGGCGATCG
>NW_009260479.1:4047854-4061236 GCF_000687185.1 Egretta garzetta | reverse complement strand
GGAACGAATTCCTTGGTTTGCTGTGCTTGTGTGCACAGCTTTTGTTTTACCTACTAAACTGTCTTTATATCAATCCAAAGTTTTCTCACCTTTACTCTTCCAATTCTCTCCCTCATCCCATGGGGTGGGGAGTGAGCCAGCGGCTGTGTGATGCTCAATTGCCTGTTGGGGTTAAACCATGACACTTTTGAAGGCAGAACGGAAAAAATTTAAACCCTGCCTTTGAAAAGCACATTGAGGCTTACCAGTTTACTTTATTCACCAACACATATGCATTTATACAACCACTGTCCTATGGATTTCAACCACTTCTACCATTGAAGCAGCCACAGAATTAAAAATCTGCGTCAGAGCTGAACACTCCAGTTTTAGACAGTTTTAGGCTGACCATGACTTCTTACAGATATTCTTACAGGGAAGAAGCCACAGTAAGTTTTCAAGTCCTAAGCAATGCCAGTCTTGCTTGGGACCTGCACTGAGGAACCAGGAGAACCTTTCCAGTCCTACACTTTTATGCATACAAAGTACAATCACATCAATACATCTCCACCTCTCCTCAATATACCAAGAAACAAGTACCCCTTCACTCATTTCAGCATGGAATGAAAAAATAACCACTTCAGTACACACCAGAGGGAGGGAGGGAGGAGAGAATACTTCAGCTGGCCCTTGATTCTTACCTCATCCGTCTCCTTACCCATGACTTTCTTCTGCAAGCCATCTGGATACAGAGAATAAAAGCCTTACCCTGTCCAGAACTCCTTTGCTCTCCAGTTACATGAAGTCTTCTAGCAAACACACTTTGCCAATTTACCCAACAACTGCCTCTGACTGCCTATGCATGGTCACAGTATCCTGATGTCTTAAACATCCATCCTCTCCCAGCTGATTTCTCCAAGCAGGATCTTGAAACTTAAGGCCAGACCATTCTTCCCCCCCCCCCCCCCCCTTTTTTTCCCCCCTCCCCCCCCCCCCCCCCTCCTTTTTCCT
This sequence comes from Egretta garzetta, assembly GCF_000687185.1. Lineage (NCBI taxonomy): Eukaryota > Metazoa > Chordata > Aves > Pelecaniformes > Ardeidae > Egretta > Egretta garzetta. Next base: position 4,060,246 of record NW_009260479.1, on the reverse strand, counting down.
CACCTTTTATTTTTTAATGGAGACAGGCTGTTCCTGAATACAGGAGATGCAAAGGATATGCCTTTCAAATCCTAAGCATTAGTATCTCTCTCAGCCCTGAAACATGCTGCATGAGAAAAACAGGTAAATACATTTTTAACTCAACAGCCATAAAGCTCTGCTAACACAAGCTGAGCTAGCAGGTTTGAACAGTTAGATAGAAACAACTTAAAGCAAAAAAGCAGAATTGCATTATCCAGATAATAATGTCAGTGGGCTAATAAGAATAATTTTCACCTATGCAACAAATACAGTAACACTAAGCCCAGTCACCACTAAATTGCTATTTGGACACCATAGTTAAAATTCATTTCTATTTATGTATTCAAATGCAAACAGAAATACTAAAAAAAAAACTGCCATAAAAAAAATCTATGATTTAAACATATCAAGAAAAATTGTTTCATAATACAGTTCCTCACAGATTTTACTGGTAGTTTAGACTAGGCTTGAAGGGTCTACTGTGTTTCTCCCCTTCATTTCTGAAAAGTGACACAGCAGCCAAAAGTAAGCTTCCAAAATACCTCAAACAATTCTCTTTCCCAAAAACTCACATAATGAAGAACATCCAGAATGAACAGAATACATTTCCTCTCCCTCAGTATGAGAGGAGCTTTCACAGCAAATAAGTGATAACACCCTGAAGTATTTTACAAGCATTCATTCACATCAACATTCTAGCGATACATGGGCTTTATGGCTATTTGCATTGGTGTACTAGGAATCCAGAGATACTTCAACATGGCAAACATAAATCACTCAAGGTGACAGAATCTCCTATATGAGGAAATTACAATCCATTTTGGTGGCCACTGGGGTGACCAAGAAAGGAAAAAAAAAAGTATCTTGGAAGCTGCCCACATCAGCTCAGAAGAAATCAAGGGTGAAAGGCACAGTATTCCGAGAATTTCTAACCAAGTATTCTGCCTTTCTGTCTCTCTCTTGTTGCTCTGTTTTGAATGTCATACATTTATTCCCTGATAGTTTTCAGCCTTTGGCAAAGCCTTGGAACTGAGTTTGCAGACCCGAATGCCAGAAATGCCAAGAGTAAAATATTCCTCTCTAATTTCCATGAATTCCAGTAAAGAAGTCTCAGTTCCTTGCACAAGTAGTAAATCATTGATGTTTTGTTTTTTGAAGAACTATAAAAGTTAAACGTAAGTAACTTAGTAAAAGTTTCTGAAAGTCAATCAATTGCAAAGCTGGAGAAAACTCCAGGACCCTACCTGCAAGACTCGAGCTTCAGTAATTACTGTGCAATACTGCTTTCCGTGTCGCACCAACTTCTCGCAGCACCCTTACACCACCAGCATGGCATTAATTTCATACAAACCCAGTAACATTTACATTCATTTAATAACTGGCCCAACAACGATACAACTCTGTTCTCCCAGACAGCCTGGGAGAGGTTTGTAATTAGTAACCTGTGCAGCTCTAACTAACATTGGCCCAATACATTAGCCTTCAATATTTTTAATGAAAAAAAAATGCCAACCACATTTCACAGTATTTTGGCTTGAAGAGCAGAAGTAGCTACAGGCTCTATGGCCAGCCACTGCTTAAACACTGACATCTGCTTGGATTAACCTCAGCAGTTTAGTAAACACACCGTATGACTAGATATTTCATGACTGTGCCAAAACCCATGTTTGTCAGAGGTCAAACAGAGGATCAGATTAACCTCAACGTTTTTGAAATAGGAGTAAGAATTATTTGAGAAAACCTTAAAGTCTGCTTGTAGTTTTTCCAAGAAAATATTTTGTTCTTAAAAAAAAAAAAGAAAACGAAGACAGGGATACAACTCATACTACCCAGATTTCCTGCAAGACTGCCTGTGTATTTTGGACCTATATTAAGGAAAGGAACATATCTGCATAATCTTCATTTTTAAAGAGCATTCTAGTAAAAAAAAAAAAATCATTAAACAAATTTTATATTTCTACAGAGTCTTAGGATAATTCGCTGCATGACTTTCTACAGAAGCTTTTAATTTTTATTATGTTATTTATTTGGAGGAGAAAAAGCCCCAGAAGATAAAGTAACACTACTTACAAATACAATTTTGCTCTTTTGAAAGCCTTAACTCCTTATCTATTTCTTGGCCTCCAAGAAGTCATGGCTGCCACCTCTCCTCTTCCAAAACAAGCATCAGCACGAACAGGCTTTCCGATTTTCTTGTTAAATCACTAGCAAACAAAGGCATTAACAGTATGATGAACAGAGGCCAGATAAGGAAGAAATAGGACTCCAACACACACATCACGCAAACAGAGATGCCATTCACAGCAGCTTCTGCACTTTCATGAGAATTTTTTTTTTTTCCAGGCATCCCTTATATTGCAACCAGTCTTACGGGAGAGTCACGGTTAATAGCCCAACAAGATGAAAAAGGGACACCCTAGGCAGCTTTTGTTTCAGACTCCAAAACACATCACTAGGAGCAACATCCATTGAACATACATTCAGAACAAAAGCCAGAGATATTTCCAAGTAAAAGCTTAAGTGTTTCATGTGTTCTAGAATCTAAGCGCCAACCCAGTTTAACTCCTTATAAAAAAGCCTCCTACTGGACTGTTCTAGCACTAAATTAGATCTACCTGCTAGTTTGTTTTTAGTTAAAAACAGTCATCAATTTTTTGACTTTACAGAAGGGATGGGTCATTGTACTTTTATTAATAAAAGTCACTATTTTTGACACAATATAGGCAGGTAACTACTCATGGAAAGACAGGGTGGGCGTACAGGAACCTACCTTGTGACATTCAGCAAGGACAAACATTAAGATCTGCACCCTGGGAGTGACAAACTCCCTGGCCACTGAAAAATTCCCTGGGGAACAGCTCTGCAGAAAAGGACATGGGAGGTCTGGCTAAACACGAGCCAACAGCATGCCCTTGCAGCAATGACAGCTGACAGCATTTGGGCTTATCAACAGGAGCACAGCCAGCTGATGGAGGGATGCAATTACACCACCCCACGCAGCACTGGTAAGACCACAGGCAGAGCACTGTACCCAGTTTGGAATTTGCCAGTGCAAGACCAATATCAATGAACTGGAGTGAGTTCAGTGGAAGGCCACCAAGATGGTCACAGGCTGGAAGACTTGCCCTGTGAGGAGAAGCTGAGGATGCTGGGCTTCTTCAGGCTGCAGAAGAGATGGCTTTGGCTGGGGGGACCTAATACCAGCCTGCTGCTACCTGCAGGGATGTTAGCAAGAAAACGGAGCCAGACTGTTTAGGGAGGTGCAAGGTGGGAGAATAAGAGTTAAAAAAAGACCAATATAACTCCAGTCACAGCAATATACTGTGGACCACAGGCTGTCCTCTTGCATAAGATCACTGTTCCCATTCATTTTAATGAGATGACACACTAAGATCTATTTTTAATTAGCCTCTGTAAGTCACTTCTAAATGCAACTCTAAAAGCTTCGAGAGCCAACAGTTTAGCCATTTCAGCACAGCTATGCAAATCCATGCCATACCACCTAAAATAAATCCTCCTGGAATGAATACAAATTTTGACCAAGAGACAAATAATCTTAAAACACCAATAATGTTCATTATACTTTACAGATAAAGAAAGGTACATAGATAGACTAGTTGCTGGAATTGTTGAAGACCTAAGAAACTATACTAAGTCTGTAAAGCACAAAGTGCTTTAGGAAAAATTTTTAAATTCATCTTCTTTATGTCTTTAGGTTCTCAGCCCTCACTATTTTACCACTGTCAAATGACTTCCTTATATACTCATTTCTATTTCAGTTTTTGGACTTTAACCAGAGATGTCTAAATATTGCATACGATCATTTTTAAATCCATGGACTATATATTGAAACGCCTCCTCTAGGAACATAACTTTACTTAATGAGCTTCTTGGAGTTTCTCAACTCCACTGAAAAACCTTTACTTAGCAAGCTGCCATACCAGAGAGACTGCAGACACCTTAGCATTTCTATAATAAAAATATGAAGTTCCTTCTTTACCCACCTCCATTTCAAATGCTCCCTTAAAGAAGTTTTAAAGTATCTTCTGAAGTAACATCCTTCACTTCTTTGTCAACAACACACTAGATTTTTTTTTCCTTACTGATAAAGGATACTTTTCTCTTCACATACTCCTCCTCTCCAAAGAGCTAGAGTATTTCAAAAGGGCTCTCATTTAAGGACACAATTTAAATTGAAAAAGCAGTTACAAGTTTTGGAAAGAAAAAGTTTCATAAGAGTCAGGATCTCATGTTAACAAATAACAGAAAAGAACACCCATTTTAGTTCTAACCAATGGTAAACATTGCATCAAGAGAAGTAACGTAATAGTCCAGTCTGATTAGAGAAAGCAAGTACGCTTGGATTAGAAACATGAGCTTACCAAAATCCTACTGCTCAGTACTGAGTAAATAAGTGCTATACAGTAGACAGTTTCACACTGCTGCAGTGTCCTCATTCCCCCCAAAAAAGCTATTGTTTCCCAAAGCACCCTTATAGACACAGAATTTTCTTACTATCCCCCTAACAAACTTTGCACCACAGGGCTGCTTGGCTGGATATTACTTTAAGCCATCTGGCATATAAATACATGTCATGCCATTCACGGAGTCCTAAAAATACCTTCTTCCTTTTTGTTGCTAATACTTTCTTCCAATTGAAACAGCGAGATTTTCTTTTCATTAGCAAAACCAGCACCCAGGGAAGCCAGAATGTTCATGCACCGTCTCCAAAGATGCATGCATTTTGTAATACAGCCCTTCCTTCTTCACAAATAGCTTAGAAAACAAAGATCTAAAACCCCACACTGACAAGTTGTTTTTCAATGCATCTCTCCCACTTAAAAGATCCATGTATCCAAATATTAGTTTAACAACCCTCCAGCACCATATACAAATGCAAAATGTAAGAGAGCTTACAAGGTCAACTACACACAAGTAAGCTGCTTAATACCTTTTCTAAATGTTCAAAATCTACTTAGCTGTTCCTTGCATTTTGTGTCTGCAAAGCTCACCAAAATAACAGTAAAAATACAGATGCATACAAAATAATTCAATAAGGTATACTTCTACGTGAACAGCTGAACAGAAGAATGCTCACCTTTTTCCAGAAGAGTCGGCACTAAAGAAGCAGTGCAAGGTTACATAGTGAAAACACATTTACTGCAGTAGCAGTCAAACCCAGTTGGTGTCTTCATTCTCAGTGAACAATAAAACGCTGAGCCTGAAACTTAACACTTTGTTGCTGAGTCCTGTTTGCAAGTCCTAACTGGGAATGGGGTAACAAACACAAGGTTCTCTATGACAACAGGCTAATTTGGATGGGTCTTAGGACATGAATGCTGCAAGGCTATTTCTCATTTGACAGCATACACTGCCCCAAGAGCACCAATCTGTTTTTTCTGTTTGTTTAGAATTGTTTTCTCTCTCTCTCTTTTCTCCCTCCTCCCCCACCCCAGCTGATGCACGATCCGTACAGATTCATGCACTTGGAAGCAAGACTGGTCATTTTACTGCCACTCACTAGAGAAGCGTAATCCATCAGTGTAGTTCCAAGGCATTCCTTATCACAGTATAAATGGATTAGACCATAGTAATGCTAGAGAAAACAATCACTAAGTTTGTACACAAATTTCAATTTGAAAAATTCCTTTACTCCTCTTTTTCCAAATCCCTAATAATTTTATAAAATTTCCACATTTTGACTGAAATTTTCTAGGTATGCTTTCTGTTCATCATAAAAAAAAAAAAAATCATCAAAACTGCTCTGGGCTTTTTTTCTAGTCTTTTACAAGCAAAGTGAAAACACATTTTCAATTCTAAAAAAAGAAAAAAGAAAAAGTAAAAATTTAGACTTCATTTGTACAGCCCTCCTGCCAAAAAAGCCGGCAGCAGATTTGGCAACAAAACAGACCTCACTGAAGTACTTTTGTGTGGGACAGTGAAAACTGGGGTTGACCAGTCTCAATTTTAAACCTGTGACTACTGACCACAGACACTGCATTTTGCACAGGTTTTTCTGCAAATCCCAGCTCTACAGTTAGCTCTAAGCAGACATCTACTGTCCACTTGTGCAGAACTCGGTACTGAAATCAACAGCTGTATGCAAAATCTACACTAAACACATTTGCAAACTCAGACTAGAAACTTCAAAAGACTATACTTGTACTTGTATGAAATGCAAAACGGCTGCAATTAAGTTACTACTAGTACTACAGAACAGGAAACGCTGTAATGCTGACAACGAGAATGGTTGCGTTGCACCTTATCCTGCAGAATCAGATCACAGAATTCATAGACCTCCAAGCTTACAAATCATATAAGGCTATTTCATTTATCTCTTTCTGCAGGGTTTTCCTTTCCAATACGCAGGAACTTGTAAAAATGTGTAATTTCTAATGTAAAAAGAAGTGCCACGTTTGGATCCCAGACATGTTACACTCACTTACAGTCAGGTATCAGAAACTGCCACAGGAAGGTAACACTAGCCCGTCAGTTACTTGCTGTAGCACTGCCCATCTGCCCTTGCAACTCAGTTTGGTTAGACCAGGATCAAACACATTCATAGAGCTTGAGTAACTGATACTAGTATACATAGGCATTATTTGTTTAAAATAAAAGAGATGAAACGTAGCACCAGAAATGTGAGTGAGGTTAAAACAAGTTACAGTTTAAATCCACAAGCTGCCTCTGAGAGGAAAATATTTAACCCATTCTAAACTGCTCAGAGTTCTTAAACTCCCATTATGTTTCTCCATGCTATTAAGAGATGCACTATCTTAGAGATTTGGTCAATACATCATGTCCTGAGTTTTCCTGGGTGAACGGCCATTGTTAAAAAAGTAGAACTGAAAGAAACACTAAAAGCAGGTGTTGAATTGAATTCAATGTCCATTTGCATTTCTCATGTCCAGAAACAAAGGTCACTTCAGGTTTTTCACTCCAAGCTTTAGCACAGAGTCTGCAGTATCCATGCCACTTGGAACAGCTGAGGCATGGGACTTTCATTGTTCCCAGTGAGGAACTCTTTTTCCTCAGAAAGACCAGAAAACTCTGCTGTCTTCTTGCTTTTGGATCCACTTTCTCAACAGAAGTTTAAAGTCATTTCTGTGCACAGGTTTCTCTCTACTTCCCTCATTAATATAAGAGGGGAATCCTAAGGATATACACTTACAACGTATTCTCACTACAACTCACTGACTGAACCAGGACACCTCTATTGTTATCCAATTGATCTGTGGGACATTTGGGTTGAACTATTTGCTCTGCTACAGATGTTGATGAGAACCTTGGCAACTCCCTGTCTCAGCTCACACCTATAGGAGCTACAGCTGAATGATGTGTTAAGGCAAATACATCAAAGGTTCTGATGCCACAATAACCAGAGAGGATAGAAATATCAAGCAGGGCTTTGGGTTAGGGCAGCAATAACTTATTTGTTCTGCTCCCTCAGCAAGCCTACTTCTAAATTATACTAGTAAGCTCTTAACGTAGGAAACATTCTTTTTCCCTTCTTCAGCACAATACAGTAATACTAACAAAGAGGTACTATAACCACACATACAGATGGAGTCAATGAAAACACTTTCACTTACACATCTAAACTAAGCTATCAATTTAATATAAGTTTATCTTGTCAAATACTGTATTTAACAACAGGGCATGGAGTTTTCCAAATATGTAAGTAAACAGACCTTCTATTAGCATGCTTCTGAAAAAAAACATTTTTGTGGACATTAACTGTTGGATTAGAGTGATAAATCACAAGCATAAAGAGATTTTACACTGTCTGTAGGCAGAACAAACTTCTGCAAGTCACGCCAAAAATTAGCTTTCTTTGTCTTTCATTCCCTTCTACATGATCTTACAGACTCAATTCTCTCCTTCTCCAAAGAAATCCCTTTGAGGAAAGGGTTGCGGACCACTCCTTTTCCATCCCCTGTTGGTCACTTTTCTTCTACTTATCTATTGCCAATGTTTCTAATGGGAAAGCATACTCAGGATTTTGATGTTGAAATCAAGGATGTTGCAACAGAATGAATAGCAGATCAAAAATATATTTTCCCAGTTCACTAGGAGCCATGCTTTCCAACACACTGCTAGCACAGAAGGTTAGCATGCAATCCACAACTTAGTCTTCTCTTGCTTCACAGGCGATGAGTCTCAGCGTCTGCTGACGCAAGATAAGAGATTTATGTTAACGGACAAAAATGAGGTATTCCAGGAAACAGAAGACTAAAGAAAACACTTCTAGAAAGCAAATTCACTAACAAATACAAGAGGTATCAACAGAAACAGTGACAGTTTGTTACTGATGCTACGCTTCAGGAATTAGCAAAATAGTCAAAATACCTATAAAGATTGATTCATAAGGGGACATGTATCAAAACAGAACAGTTTTGTGCTTCCTGGAAAAGTATCTCTATTCTAATTAAGGCCACCTCCAAGGTTTAAAGCATCTGATTTAATCCTTGTCTGCACAAGAAAATCTGTGTCATTTAGCTAAGCACTACTTGGACAGTTCTATATAAACTAAGACGACGACCTCTGTGAATACACTCCTAACATTGATTAAGTATTTGCTTAAATCAGTTTGGCACATAGCAATCATTTACTGAGGTACCTTCTTATTAGCATACCTCTGCAAGTTTATTAGCTTAACCTGTCAATTTAAAATTCAACTTCTTAAATGGTGCAGAGTCTCATAGCTGAAGCCTTAGGAATGACAAAAAGTTATTGCAGTTACCTCCCATCAGCCGCTCTACAACATTACTTCATGCACAGCACATACTCCTTCCCTCTTGTGCAGCAAGAGAAATGATTTTTCTCAAGGTAGCCTGCACCGTGGCAAGAGGGGTTAGAGCATGTGCGTGAACAGTCGCCATAGCACAGCCAATAAGGGATAAATTGTCAGTCATAGCAAACTTCAATCTCAGAAGCACAGAGCTTGCAATGCCACGAGAGAAGACTGTAACAGCTCACCTGCCCCCAAATGAATTCGGAGCCAGCAGCGACGTCAAAGTACCTACCTGTGAGCAGTATGGCATAGTGGGGTCTGGACTCCTCCCTACCTGCACACCTATTTCTCACTCATACTACAAGGCATAAAGCAGGCAGTAGGAAGTCCTGAGGTTCCCTGCATTCGGGGTTCCTAACTCGTGTAAACAGTGGAAAAGTTGATTCACCCCCAAGCACTGTATTCCAGTTTCAAACACGCAAAGTATCTGGCTGCAAAATCCCTAGTCTGCCAAGAAAGGGCTGCGATACAGCATGCCGCTCTTACGGGCACTTTGATCCATACTGAACATTTTGGTAACACCGTTAGTTTAACCTACAGACTTAGCATATTATCACATCTCAGTGAAGGAGTTCAGAAGTTCATACAACGTATCTGAAACTTAGTATTCCTGAAGTCAACTTTTGACTGAAACAGTATCACCACCGTCATATTTTTCCCCCTTTTGGTGCAGTGTATTTCCAATTTTTACAGAGTTTTAAAATAAAGTATTTACACTAATTATTAAAAAATGCTGACTCACATGAGAAACATGCTAGAGCACAGCTGAAGGATGCAGCAGATACTATTAACTCTTACACAAAATGAGCTGAACAAATACATTTACTCATGCTGCTAAACACTGGTTTAACAGCCAAGGCCTTTGTACTGACAGTACTTTATACATTAACTCAGTAGCTGCAACAGCAGATGCATTCATCTCCATAACCCACCATATGTTTTGAAAAGAAACCTTAGATAAGAATCAAGACAGTTTTTCTACCTCCCACACACAGTAACAGTGATTGAAAGAGACTTCACCTCTGTAATTTTTGAGAAAGAAAAAATTTATTTCTGCACTTGAAATACATGAGCATACTTTTGCTCTTCAACAGCAACAGCAGCATTGCAGCAGCTCTCCAAAATGAATGGTACTAAAGAAAATGACTTGATTTTAGGGATACCTGTAACTGTAGTACTGCCTAGCCAAACAGATGGTACTGTTTAGGAAGTCCATAAACTGAACCGTCACAGAAAGGAATGATTATATTTTTTCAAATTTTTACTTTTTCCCTTCGAGCTGGAAGTCTCCCCTTACCTCTCTGCTCCAGTAATCAACACACAGCTGCCACACTCAGCCTGCCAGCTGCTCAGACCACAACCTTTTTAAAGTACCTTCCAAGGTAATATAACTAAAGTAAGAAGTATCCTTCCTCTGTTCTTTTCACCCCCACAGTACCCTACTCTTTCTTGTTGGAAGATCTGAAATCCTCATTTTTACTGTCTACTGATACTTCTGATCTCATCTGCCTGACCCACCGTTTCCCCTGCTCCACACACATGCCCCATAACCGCCACCAAAACTTTGATCTCCAGCATTTACTATCAGGAAGCATGTTTGGTATGGACAAATCTTCAAAATACTAATAATTCATCTTTACTTCTCTTGCCATGCTCTTGCAGGGCTTCCTTCCTCCTAAAAAGCTTGAATCACACCTACTGTTACTTTACATCACTATGAAAATGATGAACAGATTCACCCACCCATTCTCATAAGCTGCTGCCACACAGCAGCTTATCAGGAACTCTTTCCATCTCACTCTTATGCATAATGGAGTACTGATTTGCATCCTCCGAGACAAAATTATTAGATAGCAGAAGATAGGCAACAGGCCCTGAAATCTGCAGTCAGAATCTCTTAAATCAGAACACGTCACAGCCTGCTGGCTTCCTCATCTGAGGCCAAGAGATGAAGGCCCATTAGAGCTGCAGAGTTATTTCTTGCCTTTCCTGCTGCAGAAGAGCTCCTAAAACTCTGCAGGAGCTTATCTTATCAGAGATGAGGAAAAGCTTATGCAGAAGACATGCAGTTCTTCAGAGACAGTTATACCAGGGGAGGCCAATTGCTCATTAATCAAAAGCCTCTTATCTGGAACCACCTGGACCTTCATGCTGTTCTAAAATGAGGTCTGGGAATCCCAGCTGGACTATTGCGCATATGCAGAAGTTCTCCACAGGGTCACAGGGCAGAAACATACTGTCAGGGAGAGGTCAGTACCATCCTTTCCTGGGCACAGCCTGCCCTTGGATCGGCTTAAGCTAATCAGAGATGTCTGGGAACAGTTTCCTAGGAAGATGAGATCCATATGAAAGAAAAAAAGTAGATGCTAGATCAGAAAATATTCAAGAATGTCACTTACAGACTACTCTTTCTAAGTAAGGATAGAAGGGATTTGATCTTATGTTGAAATACATCTTACAGAAAAAAAAAAAAAGCATATTGGCAGAGTGCAGATTATCCTGCCCACCTGCATAATTACTGTACTGGCATTAAGAGATTTCACCACTCTTCCAAACAGAAAGCAATACTCCAAACACACTGAAACAAACAGATAAAGTACAAATTGCTTACAGAGCAGCAACAAAGCCAGGTCATGATTTTTTTTTTTTTTTCCGTAGAAGAATAGGGGCTGCACTTCATATCTAGTTATACAATAAAGTTCTGTAAGGTTTACTGTGGCTGCCCTGCAACTGATACTGAAAAGAAGTCAGGATACAGTTTGGCAGAGATGGTGTACAAGACAACATTAGTGTTTTAATTAATCTCAGTGGCAGTTTTAAGGCTGACACCTATGAAGAAGCAAATGAAGGCAAAGCAGCTATCTGGAAAGGCAGCTTCTGAATGCAGCATTTGCTTCCAGTGCCACACTACAGCAGAGAAGAGTCCAACCTGCTAAGCCCCCTGCCATCAGCAGCACAGCGCTTTTGGTTGCTTGCTCAGCTTGGTCTGTCTTCTTGCAAGCAAGGGACCAGAACACCTTTCTTCTGCCTTGCAAATAACTCTGAGATGGTTAAATTGCTATCAGCATTTTCTGTTGCAGCTTTCTTTATAAGCTTTAACACACAAAAAAAAAAAAAAAAAAAAAAAGAAAAATACCACATGGCAATGGGAACTGACTAGAAGGGCTGGAGACCAGCCACATGGAATAACAGGTATTTGCTTAGAGGAAAAGGGAGCCTCAATGTTAGAACGTATACACTGAAAACCACAGGAACAAAAACGGAGAAACGCTTTTAAAATAGATTTCCCACTCAAAAAGATAAGAAAGCTTTAATACACCGCAGGGTCAAACAGCCCTCCAAAACGCAACGCCTGCCCTCGCCCTGCAAACGAATCAATGAAAGAAGCAGCGCCAGCAAGATCCCCACACTTGGGACTGACAGTTGCATAGTTCCAGTCTACCTGCAGGCGGGCTGCTGCTCCTTCACATGCATTTAAAGACTAAAAAAAAAAAAGAAAACAAAACCCAAACAATCATGTTGTCTTCCCTGCTATGGAGCAGAACCCACGCCGGCCCCAGGGTCTCTCCGCGGGGCA
>NW_009260479.1:4026061-4047259 GCF_000687185.1 Egretta garzetta | reverse complement strand
AGGGCTGTGGGGTTGTGGGGCTTCTGCTTGGCCCCATTTTGCTGAGCGCTGCATGGCCATGAAACTACGGGGCGGATTCAGGGCTGGAGAGCTGCGGGTGTGCTGCCTTCAACCCCCTCTCCCCTCAGAGTTGCTGTGCATCTGCCATCCCGCCGGGCGCTAGCCCCTCGGCTTGGAAGGCGTTCCCTCGCAGCTCTCTCCAAAGACTAAAGCCCGTGCCAGTCCCTCAAGGAGGTGCCTGCTTTGGGCTTTGCGGTCTTAAATGACCCCTGGAAATACGTGTCCAGGGGCTTTGAAGGGGAGAAAAGAGGTCAGGCTGATGGAGGATGTCTTAGTGGTATTGTCCTCGGCGGGTAGTTTGAGTAGCTGGAATGTGGGGGAATGGTTTCTTCAGCAGAAGACAGAGATAGCTGAGGGAAATCAACTGCAACTACCCTAAAATAACCAGAGCTTGGCAGTTAATGTGCATCTGTAGCGACAAGAGTTGACATCCTCAGAGGTGGAGAGGCGTGTTGAACCCTCAGATCTTTCATATCCAGAGTAAGTGATCTAACCACTGACTTAGTAGACCAAAAGGGTGGTGGGGTAGCTTCACCACTGATCCACCTTCCTGCTGGGCCTGACTCAGCAGGCATCCGTTTGGGAGGGAGAGTGAAACTGGAAGGCTTGTTGGGTTTGTAAACCCTGTTGAGGTTTAAGAATGAATTAAGTGTCAGATTTCCTCAGCGTAGTCAGGACTGGGAGCTTTTTTGTGAATACCCAGATGCAGAACTTGAGCTGCTGAGTGACACTTTGAAGACGGCAGGTTTTATTTTAGTAAAGTGTGAATTAAACAGGGTCGACACACCCGAGCCCAGTCTTTGGTGAATATTGCCCCTAGTGTCCAGAGATTATGGCCAGTGCTTTATAATAACACAAATAGAGCAGAATACAGAACTTGTCAGAAAGCTCTGGCTACAGCATTAAAGTACAGAGGGCAAAAAGGCAATATGTAATCAGAAGCTGCAGTGAGAGAAAGAGAGTGAGTCTGTGGAGGGGTTAGTAGGCAGATGACAAGGAGGTAGCAGGGATCAAGATGAAAGTAATGCGTGTAGTTAAATGAGACAGCCACATAGTCAGCATCCCCATCAGCCAGCTTTTCATAATTCCTGTTTCATAATGCCTAATATGCAGCTTTGATATCTCTCTCATAATAATATAGCCTGAGAACTGGAGGTGTGTGTTAAGCTCTTTTAGGGAAAAGCAACCTCAGCGCATATGCTATCTGCTTTCTGCAGAACCATTATCCTTGAAGTCCTTCTAATTTGGCCAGTTCTTGCCTACCTTGTAATTCCAGGTATTTAATCTACCCAAATAGCTATTTCGGTTCTTATCAAAAAGAGTTTTCCCTGATGCTTGGATTATCATCTTATTAGCAGAATTAATAAACTGCTGCTTTTTAGTGTCATTTACTGTAAGATCTTTGAGACATGTATTTAATTTCTCAAAATCCCTGGTAATGATAATCTGCCCGGCCCAATTGCTTAATACACGCTATGGTAACTCGTTAGTGTTAACTAATTGACCCATTTCCTATGTGCTCACAGCAAGGGACAAGAACTCATATGACAGTGCTGTCAAGAAGTCGTAAACCAAAGTAATCCTCTGCTGCTGTGGTCAGAATTTGGGATCCATGGGTACTCAAGCACTGCAATTTCATTTATTAAATGTTCCTGTAGCTGGCATGTCTCGGACAAAGAAATGACACAAGAGAAAGGAACATTGAGCTACAAAAGATATTCTTTAAGTCCTGTCTGATTTCTTAGGTTGGCTCTTCTACTTTGTGAAAAAGGAGGTGAATATCCCCAAACCCAAACAGAATGAATGTATATTATTTTTCTAAATCCAAATCATTCAGAACAAATTTCTCCACCTAACACGTAGAGCTTTTTGGCCAGCTGTAATAGAGAAGACTGGAGGAAACTCCAACTGTTTTTTCAGTAACTGGGAGAACTTGCATTCGTTTCCGTGGTTTCCTTGTATAATAGTTTGCCCATGGGCTGACCATGACTGAAGTCAGAGTCTGCACATCCCCTCATAGAGTTTCTATCTGATTATGGTTTTGAATAGAGTACACAAGCCCTTGTAAGTGCTGGACGGCTTATTTGGAGTATTTGAGGAGGCAGGATGTTTATCTGGTTGCTCTCAGACTTTTCCTTCCTATCTTACTTTTGCTGCGTATCACTTAATGTGGTTTTTTGCCTGCTTTCCAAAAGAAAGGTCAAATGGTAACTCAGAATTTGTATATGGGTTTGTCTGATCTGCTGTCTCTTCTCAAATACTTTTGAAATCTTGGGCCATATTCATCAAATTTGACAGTGGGCGGAGATCTCAAAGAGATTATATTCTAAATAGCTTTGCAAAAATAGATGTCTGAATAGAAGAAAGAGACTGTTATCCACTGCTGAGGAAAAGCCTGTGGAACAAGTCCATCCCACATACCCTTAAAATCATTAGGAGCACTCAGGAAAGAATCCATGGAGGTGTTGTGGCTAGTCTGTTGAAAACATCAGGTCTGTGCTTTGTAGTAGGTGAAAATGCAAAAACTATGTTAGGTATGTTAGGAATAAAGAATAAGATGGGATACTATTGTAAACCCCAAATGTACATCTTAAATATTGTGTGGAATTCTCCTTAAAGCACCAAGAAAGGTACAGAGAAAGGCAATGAGCTGATCAGAGGTATGGAATTGCTTCCTTTTAAGAAAAAAAAAGGAGTTTAAATACACTTGAATGGTTTAATCTGGAAAAGGACTATGAAGGAATGTGATAGTAGCATAAAAATCTATTGTCATAGAGAAAGTGAATTCTGTGTTTCTTATAGCACAGGATTTCAGAGTCCTGAGTGAAATTTCAAGGCAGTAAATTTAAAAGAAACAAAAGAAAGTATGTTTTTTCTTGAGTTACAATTGTAAATTGCTGCAAGTGTACTGTAGAGGCCAAAAGTATAAATGTGCTCATGAGTGGATTAGAAATGGAAATGAAAAAAACGTCCATTGAGGCCTCTTAAACATAATGCTAATGCAGCTGCCAGCTCTGGAAATCTCCAAGTAAAGGGGTGGGTTCAGCCAGCAGATTAAGAGATCTAAATTTGGGTTTCCATGTGTAGGTGTCTCCATGTGAACCAGATGTCTAAGCTCCCTTTATACTCGGTAGGGAACTAATGTGGGATTTAGTTACATAAAGGCAGGCATCAAATGCCATTTTAGGCATTGTGGATTTTTCTACCTGGCCTCCTGCTCCAAGAAGAAGCCTGTCATATCTGAGCTCTCATGTGGGAGTCTGATATCTCAGACCACCTCAGTTGTCACTAAGCACCTATGGTTGGCAAGCTGAACCCTGCTCATGGCTGATACAGCAAGCTGTTCACATCACCTTAAGGTAGATATATCAGTGTATTTTGAACAGCTCAATAGCTCTCAGCTTCATTAACTGTATTGAGTAGTTATCGGTTGACTGTGGGAGGAACGTACATTCAGATGAAGACATTTGCATGGGGACACTTCAGTCTAGGTGTCAGAATTTATAGGTTTTGCCAGGCTGTACCAGAGGGCACATTGCTTAGCTTTTTAATGCTATTTCCTTAAGTTTCCTTAGCTAGTCAGACTAACATGTTGATTCAGCTGGGATTAATTTAGGGGAAGAATACAGGAGATTGTGTATGAAAAACATTCTTAATATACTCAGATTTATTGATAATGAGGGTTGTGTGAAGGCTTAGATTTAGAGTGCATTGTATAATGGTGCGTTGATGTGTAGTGACACTTTGAACACAGTTTCATAACTCCCTAAGCCTGGAAGGTACCTGATGGCCAAGAGTTCTGGGGCAACCGCAGTTCTGAAGCCACCAGAATGACAGGTCATTAGATCCTGTAACTGAGGAGGTTTGGTTTGGCTTGTTGGGTTTTTTTTTCACAAAGGTAGATCAAAACTAATTTGGTTGGTGACAGGCTTTACACCCTTCTGTGAATCAGACCAGTTAGATCTTGTTAGAGTAGCAGAACTTGCCTAAAAAGAATTTGGACAAAGATGCAGGCCAAAGAAATTAGAACGAAAGGTAACTAGAAAATCTAGGTGATAATTAGATGAGTTTTGGAAAGCAGAATCAGTTTTTTCCTCAGTCTCTCGCACTTCAAATTATTCACATTTTCTAGTTGGAAAGATAAAACTTTTAGCACTAGTGCTGTCATCTTGGGCTGATGAAAGCTTTAACAAAACAAGTCAACAAGTCAACAAGCTCTGGCTTTTTTTTTATATATATATCTTAAAACAAGCTATGAAGAAGCCTTTATGCTTTTGAAACTGCATCGGTCACCAGTTGTGCTACTGCAGCAGTGTTCCCATTTGATATTTATTGACAGAATGCCTTGATAGTACAGTAAATGATAGAGACTCCCTCCTAGCATCACTGTTGTTAACAGAGCATCTGGATCTCTCAAATGTCCAGCTCTTCAAGACGGGACAGAGACAAGAACAAACATAATGGGCAGGCCCTCTTCCTTTCCCAATATAAGGGACACAGCTAAGATCTACCAACCAGCTAAACTTATTAACATTAACCCATGCTAATGAACCAAGAAAGAACTTGTGGGGTGCAATGATGATCATATGTAATGTGTCCCTGAAATCTGCAGGAACATGAGGAAGAAGCCAGTTGTATGAGTGACAGACAGTGCTAGGGAGAATTCACAGATCTAAGGATCTTGCCTTGTTTTGTCTCAGCAAGGAATTGCAGCACTGAGCATACACAGAAGAATAGCATTGTCATGCTCTATTCAGTTCCCTTCAACTTTCTTTCTTCAGTTTTCAGCCTTATTCGTGTTATTTTTCTGTACTTCTTAACACCTTTCTTCTGATGTTTTCTGTAGAGTCTCTCCAGAACTGTGGAAAAGTTGTGTTTTAGCTTTGAAGTGTTGCTGACAAAATTCCATCTGTTTTTGGTATTTAGAAGTTCTCACTCTTAAGATCTGGGAGAGAGATGTTGTATTTTCTGTCATTTCTTTTTACTGAAATAAAACATTCCTTGGAATCTGTGGAGGGGGTAATTGGCTAAACATTCTGTCCAGTGTTGCTCAGCTGTGCTCAGATCACTTCACAGTCTCAGGGTCTGGGCCAGCCTAGGTTGATTTCTTTTCCACTTTGGACTGTTTTGCAAAGTTTTGAGAATGAAAACAATCCCATAAAACTCAGAAATCTCCTCATTGAATTGGCTTTTCCCCAACAAATTATATTAGAACTCTACCAAGAGTTTCCTTCCATATTTGTTTCTACTCCCTGGTAAGAGGAGGAAAGAAGTTTATTTACAGAGGAGGTCAGTCTCATTATCTTCTTTTTACAGATGTGGAAGTTAAAGCACAGAAAGATGAAGTTGTTTGTTCCAGGTCATCCAGCAGAGCAGTGGCAGAGAGAAAAATAGAACCAAGTCCTTCAGTGCTCACTCTGTTGCATCACTCTGTCTTCCTGTTTTGATGAAAACGTCTGAAATGTAATTTTCACAGGTAAGTATGTGAGCAAGATTCAGACTTCCTGAAGCATGGAAACCAAAACTTTTAGATATGTTACGTAAACAGAGGTTAGAAAGAGTTCAAACTGAGACAAAGACTCCAATCCTGAGTTGTGGCACTTCTGTTGTACAGGTATATTTTTGGTAATGCTTTCTCATAGCAGGTATAATCTTCCCTGTATCTTTCATCAAAAGATACCTCAGTCTCTAGCCCCATACCTGTTGTACAACAGGATGCCGAACCTTTATTTTTTTTCATACTGCAGTTTCATTTTCTGCATTCTCTAGAATGGGGTTTTCACTTCCCTAGCACTGAGAAAAGCAAAAAAAGAAATGTGTTTAACAAGCAAAGGATGATTATCCAGTAAGACTAATAGTTTCATTTTAGCTCTATTTTTCCCATTGGTTTTACAAAATTTTGCTGATTCATACCAACTGGGGGCAGTTCCTCCTTCTCTGTAGCAACCTTACTATCTGTTGTCAGATCACAGTGCTTGTACCCCTTCTTCTTCCACCCCCCTCTCCAATTTGTCATTCTTGTTTGCTGTTTCTGTAACTCATCCTAAAAAAATTTCACAAATTTCAAATCATCATGAACAACCAGACAATCATTTAGAAACTTCTCCCCTAAATCATTTTTCTTTTTCAGAGAACTGAGATAATATTAGCAGTATACCTCATGTTTGTATTGTTTTTTCGAAGGATAACATGTGAAAATCAATAGTAGTTGTGTTTCCTATCTTATTATGCATATATGAGAAACTAAAGAGAAATTATATTCTTATAGCTAAGAGGACCAGTAGTAAGAGACACAACAGTCCCTCAAGGCTTCCTCCATAAGTCTGGACTCATTGCTTGATGTCTTTATTTGTTACATACAGTGTGTTGATAAAATTCTTACCCCTCACAACCTGTGTCTATTTAATCTATTTAGATTAGAAGCACTTGTGTCCAAACACAGTTTCTTATTGGGCAATTATGTGCCACTACAAACAAGGACAAAAAAAGCAGTGGGCATCAAAAGCAGTGTTTTTAAAATGTGCATTTTGGAAATGTCATAAACTTGATTTCAGTAAGTGACAAAAACCAATTAGAAAATAAGTATTCTAATTGGTCTATACAGAACCCAAGAGCAGTTCAGTTACTTGTAAATTTACTCCTTGTTTTAGCGTGAAAAATATATGATTAAAAAGCTCAAGATAATTTGGGGTCCTATTGAAAAATGCAAATACAAATAACATGACCTTTGTGTTAATGATTTTAATGAAGGATTAATAGGCAATTAAATGAATGACTGGAGGAAACTGTTATTGCACTATCTGAAAATGTCAAGCTCTGAAAGATGTATATTGCCTAAGGAAAATGGTGAAAATGGAAGATAAATACTGCTAAAATCTGTCCTGGATAGACATTGTGCTGTACAAGGGAATAGTGTAACATTCTGTACAAGTTGTGAGATGCCCCCTGGTGTTACAAACCTCAGCTGTTTATTTCTGTTGAGACATTGTACACGGTCAGAGCAGGATAAAACACCCAAAGTACTGACAGAAGGTAGGAAAGCGTAAAAGGTAAATGGAAGCTACAGAAGGCTACAAAGCTGCAGAAGAGGGATTAGTTGTAATGTCATTTAGGATCTAACCACCATTTACAATAAGCAGAATGAGCTGTAAGCTCCTCAGTTTTAGATAACATTTTCAGTAGCAGGAGTTAGAGGATGCTGGGTGGGGATCCAGGTGGGGAAGGGGTCAGCAGCATTTTTTTGGAAGAGGGGCTTGGAGAGGTTTTGGAGAGCCACAGAGAGAGGAGTGTCCTTCTTCACCTTTTCCATAGCACTGTGGGGGTTATGGGACCCCCCGAACCTGCCCTTGTAGCCATGTGTCTCAACTCCAATCACCACAAGCAACAATACACCCTCTCTTCTACTGCAATTTCTATTTATCTGGGGCTGCTGAAAAGAGGAAGGAGAAGCAGGGAGGGGTCAGGAGAAAAGGAACTATTTCAGCAAAGGGGAGGGGAGGAATAGAAGGTGCTGAGCCAAAGAGGAAGGCCTTAGAGAGCAAGGTTTTCTGTTCCTATTATTGGGGTCAAAAATCACTTCTCTGAAGAACAAGTGCTCTAATAATAATGCCTTTCTTTCAGAGACACAAGTGGTTGTGCAGACAGAAGGCAAGTATAGCCTGGGGGCGTTGATGTTTCTGTGTAGTCCAGAATCATAAGGACAGTCCCTGTGTCCCAAGTAGCAATGTAGCAATGCTCTGACTACTAGGACACAGTCTTACAGGAGCTCTAGCTGGAAACTAGGTAGTTCTACCTGAAAGGTAGAACTTTATGTAAAATATCACTATGTTAATACCTAGCAGTACCTTGAAAAAGATAAGAAGAGAAAAAAAAGTAGACATAAAATATTTTCAAGGTCTGAGATTAGGCTGATTGGCATCAGGAGAATTTAGAAGAGTCAGGATTTTCTTGGAATAGCCTTGTCAGGAAAGAGAGAAGAAAATTGTAATTAGGATAAATAAACTAGAATTCTGTTCTTGCCTCTAAATTAGTATGGCTCTTCTCCAAGCATAAGTGCTAGATGCTTGCAAGTGGCTCTGTGGAGATCGTTATCCAGGACTTTTCTGGAAATAGAATCACATAAACCATGTGGACCTAAAAATGTGTAGACAAGAGCAAAATCTAAGAGTTGGGGGCGGGGGGAAATCCTACACTATAACATAGCTATTTGTAACTGGGTATTCAGTATTTGCAGCGTTGTTTTGGGGGTTCTTCAGATGGCAAACCAAAAGCTGTTTACTGCTTCATTCAAGCAGAAAAAGAGTATTACATATTTTCAATACCAAATTAATACCAAATCTCTACCCCTTTTGTATGTCCCTGTGACGGAAAAAAGAGCATATCCTCTTGTGTCATTAAGAGAAGATACCAATTGTTTAGCCAGGTGTCTGATTTTAATGTCTCTTGTGGGTTAGATAAGTGAGGAGTGGGAAATGAGGGAAAAATCCCTTTGAACAGGTCAATATTGCTTGTAACAAAATTTGCAGCACTTCCATTACATAAAAATTTGTTATAAACCAAACGATCCAAGTGGTGTTCTTATAGCCTTTGTTGCCAAAAGAAATAAGGTAAGAGTTTCAGCTTTTGTTGTAATAAAAGCCTCCAGCCTTTGTGGTCAGAGGAATAAAACCTTGAAGATTTGACACATACATAAAATGATGGCTCATCCTATAAGAGTCAAATTAAAAAATAATAATAGAGACAAAGTGAAACATCTTCCAGTGTTTTTTAATAAAGCCTTTCTTCTGATTTTACAGAAATTTATTGGTTTTGTTAGTGCTCAGGCTGGTAATGCTGAGCATAAGTCCCAAATATGTCTTGTGGCACTCTACCAACTTGAGTTAAACCAAAATATATTATCCATTGTCCTAAATGCAAGCTTCTGCTGTGCCATATTATGGAACCAAGTTATCTCAGAGTTGCAAAGTAATACCAGATGGTGATTGTAGGTTGGCTGGAATTTGCGGTCTCTCTAGTCTTGCCACATGTTTCACCACTTGGAAGCTTCTAAATTATATTGTTCAATTATTTGTCTCCTTGGCTCAATATTCCCTTTCTTTCATTTCCTGGTTTGGTGCAATTCTTCATGCTTTCACTAGGTGGGTCCCCACAACAGCACACTGGGTTAGCAGTTTGTTGAATAGCCTGAACACATTTAGTTAAATGTTTCTCCCAGTCAGTTTTATTACCACTTTCTCTGGCAGAAGTTCACTGCACTACATGTTTCAATGTACAATTTAGTGATTTAAAAAACTGATGAGAGTGTTGGGAAGTTGTCGTAAAGGGACTGGACTTGGGGATCTTCCTAGGCCTATTGCCTTGAAATATTACCTATTTCAACTAGAAGTTAAAACAAATATGCTCTTCTTGTAGCCAGTCATGTATAGTCCTATCAAGTTTTGCAATTATTTTACCTTTCAAAGGATGATGCAAAGCTGGTTGGTTAGGAACATTACATATATTCTTCCTTTCCAAAATCAAAAGTTAGTCATCTTTAATGCTTTGCAACTTTCCATACTAGTCAAAAACAACAAAAAAACCCCCATCTTTTTCCGTGTGTGTTAGATATTTACTGACTACACAAGAAAAGAAAGACTTTTTAGCCAAAATCTTCAGAAATTTTCTTTCCAAGTACTACTATTTTATATTTGAGTGTGTACTTGCATTAAGAAAGATCTTCCCCCTAAACCTGACCAAAACAAAACCCAAGCACAAAACTTCAGTTCTCTCTGTCCCATAATGCCCCATAGAGAAGATTAAGGAGAAAGAAGTCAGAGATTAGCAATATTTTTTCATGTCCTGTTAGAAAGCTAGTCTAACCCAATGGTGGGTAGCATAAAAGCTAGACATACGTAGCTCTTGAGCCCTTTCTGGTGCCTTTTCCACCAAAGTCTGAATATGATTCTTGCTTGATGCAGCACCCATCTGTCACAGTAACCTGGGAGAAAACTGTAAGTCAGGAACAGGGCAGCTTTTGCTGCTAGTTGACACATAATACAAAATGATGGCTCATCCTACAAGAGTCAAATTAAATAATTAAAAAAAAAGAGACAAAGTGGAATATCTTCTAGTGCTTTTTATTTAGTGTTTTGTTTTTATTACCCTACTGGATGGTCTTTAGAAGTCATGGTGCTCTGAATGAAGAGGCATGTAGCTTCTTTACTGTCTCAGGTTGTGTCTTCACCCTGCAAAGACAGAGGATCAATTAACCTGCAGAGAGCTCTATACCATCATGTCCAGGCTTTTTTTGACATTCAGGCTTGTACACGTAAAGCTAGCTCTCTTTATAATGTAGTCTGTAGCACTGATTTAACTTTAGAATGGATAACTCTTACCTCTGGGGGGCTTATCTAAAGATATCTTTTCAGTGCCCACTGCTCATATCTTGGCACCTACAGAAAGAAAATCCAAACAGCCAATTTCAATTATTGTGAGGTTTGGTTTTAATTTTTCTTCTTTTGTTCCCCCTCTTATCCAGGCTCATTAAGCGAATCTATTTCATCTGCTTATTTGACATGGTAAGACAATTCATGTGGAAGTCTAGCAAGAAGTGCAAATTTTGTGATTTATGTTTAGAGGGCAAAAAAAGATTTAGAAAATTCTTGCATTATGTGTAACAAAGATAAGCTGAAAACTAAAATTGATTTTTTCTTGCTCAGTAACCAACTTACTTTAAATAAAACTGATAATTATTACTGAATATATTTAAACTCAAAAATCTTGGTCTATCAGATAATTAATGCAAGACAAGAGAAAGGCTGTCACAGTACACAGAGGCACGGTAGTACTTAATGGCAGAGATCTGTCTCAAAAGTAATCCTCAAGAGTGACTGTAACATCTGATTTCCTGTTTTTAGCAAGTAGGTACATAGAATTTTCTATGTTTTACCCAAATCAGTTTTAATGTTCTTCTTGTCTTCATTTTGATGGCAAGAATCCCAACCTGGAAAAAAATAGCTTCTATGTTGGTTTAGTTTACTTATTTCTCTAAGCGATGGTTATGAGCTCCAACAGTTCTCTCTTCATCATCAAGCTAGTATCAGTTACAATCTCCATTCTTCAGCTCTGGGCCAAATCTACATTTAGGCTGAGTGCAAACGCTCTAGGAATCCAGGACAATGAGGAACAGTGAGAAATTCTGGTAAAACTTTGATTCAGATTCGGAAAATTCTTGTATGTCTGAGCCTGGAGACTTGATCTGGTAGGGGGATCTCACGCTCTCCTGGATTAGAGTCACCCTTCTGCATCCCTGGGCAATTACACGAAGTGTAGTGGGTGTGCTCATCATTTCTACTTCCAGAGTTATAAACCACAAAGCCAGACATACCAGATGAGGTTGGTCTGCTCACACTTGTCTGGCACCATCATTTCCTCTGGGAAAATGGCAAAAGCAAATAGCAACTTGCCTGTTTGCATGTAGGCGTGATCCTCCTGAGAACGTATAATTTGGCACCATGCGCAAGTGAAGTTCAAACATCCTCAAGCTATGAGTTGTTGACAACATCTCTCAGAATAGACATATAAACTACGTAAAGCAGTTTTGGTGCTGCCTTATCTCAACATTGCCTTCAAAAACTGTAATGGTTCCCAAGTCACCCTGGTTGGGGAAATATGCTTACAGCAAAGGGTGTTAACTGCTTAACCTTTGCATCAGCCTCCTTGTCTGGAGGCAGAGGGTAACAACACTTACCAGCCTCACCAGGACCCTGGGAGATGCAAAGCATGCTTAAACATCTGTGTGCATTGATGAATGCTTATGTACTGCTGCCCCACAGTGGCTCTGTTTACAAAGGTTATAATCCTCACAATAAAGGCAATGGCAAACATTTCAAATAATAGCAGTTTCTCTGTTTATTAGCTGTGCAAAACAGGCATTGTGTTTAGATTGGTTCCCTGTTTACCTCTCAGAATTTGAATGCAGTTAAGCATAGCTGGTGGTGTCACACCTACATTACTAGTGATGGACCTGTCCCTCCTTTATAGGAGGTTGTAGGTCAGTGCCAAGTATCACTACTGTAATGAAATCAGAGGGAGGTAAATATACCATACAGATGTTCCACGGCCTCTTGAGACTGAGTGTCAGCAAGCCAACTTTGGCTACAGCACAGAAAATTTGAGGGTTGTTAATAAGGAGGATTAAAGTGCTAGGCATCCTCTGGGCTATAGCAGGATTTAACAAATGCCTGCAAATGCAATGTTCAATAGGACTCCAAGGCAAAGCTTGACTGTAACTTGGAGTCTGCACAGAGGGAAAAGAGAAAGCAGTCCAGGATCACGTTACTCAATGATTGCAAAGGGCTCTGTTTTCAGCGCTGCCCCCAGGGCTTTACCTGATCTATCCAAATAGAAGATGTCTGCCCTTCCCACCCTGCAATCATTCATACATAAACAACTCTAAATACTTTTCTGACTGTTCTGCCAGTTTCAGCTCTTCTTGCTTATTCAGTGCCTGCTCTCCTGCCAAAACAACAAACTGAGCTCGTGTGGGTTGTGGTTGGGGGCAGAGGCAGGCAACAGCGGTCTGCTCATTTCCTTTGTTTTTCACGTTTCTCTTTGGCCTTTCCTTGGGTAAAATCCAAGGGATGGATCATTGCTGGTTCCATCATGATGCAGAAGGAACAGACATCACTTTTCAAACAATGACAGCTTTATGAAGCCTAACAGTCTCAGCCAAAGTCTTGATGCTATCATCAGACATGCCTTTCTTCCCAGTCCCTGCAGGTGACTGCAGCTGGCAGCAGATCTTTTGACAGTCAGATTCTGTATGTTATCTCAGTTGGACCATGCCTTTAAATAATTGGATGGGAAGATCTGGGAAACAGATATGCTATTTCAAGGCATAAATAACATTGTGCTGAGTGCTGCAGAAAGCCTTTATTTAATTTAGTTCGATTTGGTTCAAATGTGGTCATCTGGTTTGGCATCCAACCAGGATTTCTGTAGGTGTATGCTGTTTCTTCTTAGACCACCAACTGTCACATACATATCACTCCTCACTTTGCCTCCATTCCTCAGCTCTTCAATGGGAATAAGATGTTCTTGACTTACAGGAAAGAGAGATAAGGAGTGGCGGAAAGTAAGTTTGTGAGATTTTCTGGTTTTCTAGTAACAGAGATCCATATAAATAACTGAAACACAGGACTGAAATGGTGAGAGTAGTTGCAGCTAACAACAGAGAAATGTGGAGAGCGTTGCTGGTACACTGTCATCAAATCATGTCGTATAACAGTGGAATCCATCCCTGTGAAGAAAGCCAGACAA
Source organism: Egretta garzetta (assembly GCF_000687185.1). NCBI lineage: Eukaryota > Metazoa > Chordata > Aves > Pelecaniformes > Ardeidae > Egretta > Egretta garzetta. The sequence continues at coordinate 4,033,900 of NW_009260479.1, read as the reverse complement.
TGCAAAGTAAAAACTATTTAAACTGTCAGAGTTAAATTGGAACTTAATTTTTGGGTACTCTGTCTGACAAAGTCACCATGATGGATTAAAGAAGTTTAATTCTTCAATTTGCTTATTGCCACTTGTGATGATTACTCAGAGCTTCATTTAAGGTCACAAAGTATTTTTGATAGTGATCAACTTCACAGTTTAATCTGCAGGTATTACCCCACGGCTATTTCTTTGCTTCCAACACACCAAAAGTATTTGGCTAAACAGAAAAAAAAAAAAAAAAGAACCTCGACAAAGTACACTCACATTCCTGTTTGTCGTTTTTATTCCCCCGCCCTTTTTTACAAAGGGGCAATTTCAGCTACCTGGCCTTTTCTGGAATGCAGTCTAGGAGGTGATTTCATTTTGCTGTGTAAAGAGGAACAGTGCAATCCTAGCAGTGACAGCATCCTGCCAGCTAGTGCTGCCACCAGCGTATCAGGAATAGCAATCAGTCTGAGGACTAGCAGTTCCCTAACAGCTATGGATCCGAGACAGCAAAGAAGCATTAGATGGTTTGACCTATGGCATTATAGGATATTTGCTTGCTTCCCAGAAGTCTGGGAGGCTCTGGATTCCTTGGCGTCTGGTTGAGCCAGGGAGATAGATTAACTGAAGGACTGTTACTGTTTTGTCTTGGGTGAGGCCTTCTGGGCAGCCAGCTGTTTTATTTTGTGTATTGCACAAAAGGTTGCTTTAAAACTGTGTGTTCTAGGGATGAGGCATTGAAAGCAAGAGAGTAAGCTGCAGGATATTTTTTTCCTTTACACAGAAGCCTTTGCTAGCCAACATTGTTGGCAAAAGCAGGCAGAAGAGAGAAATTCCTTTAGAGTAATAGTAAAACACATTGCCCTGTCATGCAAAATTTAAGCCAGAAGGGTCCAGTCCAATATAGTGCTAAGGGCCTGATTTTAAAATTGTTTAGCTGCCTGTCCCTAGCTGCTACAGGTTGCTTTTGGAGCACTGTAGTATGTTGAACAGCTCTGAAAGGATCCAAAAGTCTTATGCTGTAGCTGGGCTACAGTTACCATGCTTTTGTGTACACAGTGAGCTCCACTGACTTCAGTGGGTTTCTCCATAGGCAAAAGTGTTCACCTGGAATTAAATGCTTATCTGTTTGCCAATACTAGATCGTTGGTGTCCTGTGTGCTGTCCAGGAGAGAGCCTGAACAAAACCGAGAGAAACTGTAAGGTCAGTGATATTTGTGTAAAATACACGACATGTGCTTTCTCTGATCATCCTTTTTTACTGCAGTATAAACACAGTTCTTACTCTCTTCCACATTTGAAAGCAGAAAAATTGTTGTGTACTTTCTGCAGTATATCCCTTCCTGCCAAAGCTGACTCAGAACAGAAGGAAAAGACAGCTTTGCTGTTCCAGCTATGGCTTTTTAAAACATTTTTGTCTGATTCTGTTAGGCTCCCAGAGAATGTTTCATGGATGTATAGCATGTTATATGTGTTAAACCCTTCATCATTTCACAGCCCTTTGAAATTGGGAAGACTTGTAAGTCCTGGGTTACAAATAAGAAAACAGTAGCACAGAACTTAACCTCCCTAAGATTCCTCTTGGGCAAAATTCCCACATGGGAAGAGTCTGTTGCCTTCTTTGTTCTTGCCTCAGACTGCTAATATCAGTGATGGTGAATGAACCGTGTGGGATTGGGTCTATGCTGAGGACAGGGGGCAAGGAGATATAACCTGACCTGCTGTAGCTCCCACTTACTTCAATCAAAACTGTGAGCACATGGTACTCTCAAAATGCAGGTCTTAAATGATTTCGCAGCAGACATCCTCTAACTGCTTGTAAGAAAACTGACAGTGGACAGCTCAGTTATTTTGCCAGTTTGGTTTTTTTGTGGCCAGAAGATAGGGAATGTGGTACAATAGCAGATAGATCACCCAAATTGGGGTACCAAGAAAGGCATTATTCATGTGTAAGTCTTGACCTGCCTTTGTTTTCTTATGCAAATAATAATGAACAAAAAATATGATTGATAAGCATATTAATAAGTTAATGATTAACTTACTTAACAATGTTGGCCTTCAGATTGACATTAGGAGGCATTTGAGCTAATATAAAGGTCTCAGAAGTTTAATCTGCAGGTATTACCCCAAGGCTATTTCTTTGCTTCCAACACACCAAAAGTATTTGGCTAAACAGAAAAAAAAAAAAAAAAGAACCTCGACAAAGTACACTCACATTCCTGTTTGTCGTTTTTATTCCCCCGCCCTTTTTTACAAAGGGGCAATTTCAGCTACCTGGCCTTTTCTGGAATGCAGTCTAGGAGGTGATTTCATTTTGCTGTGTAAAGAGGAACAGTGCAATCCTAGCAGTGACAGCATCCTGCCAGCTAGTGCTGCCACCAGCGTATCAGGAATAGCAATCAGTCTGAGGACTAGCAGTTCCCTAACAGCTATGGATCCGAGACAGCAAAGAAGCATTAGATGGTTTGACCTATGGCATTATAGGATATTTGCTTGCTTCCCAGAAGTCTGGGAGGCTCTGGATTCCTTGGCGTCTGGTTGAGCCAGGGAGATAGATTAACTGAAGGACTGTTACTGTTTTGTCTTGGGTGAGGCCTTCTGGGCAGCCAGCTGTTTTATTTTGTGTATTGCACAAAAGGTTGCTTTAAAACTGTGTGTTCTAGGGATGAGGCATTGAAAGCAAGAGAGTAAGCTGCAGGATATTTTTTTCCTTTACACAGAAGCCTTTGCTAGCCAACATTGTTGGCAAAAGCAGGCAGAAGAGAGAAATTCCTTTAGAGTAATAGTAAAACACATTGCCCTGTCATGCAAAATTTAAGCCAGAAGGGTCCAGTCCAATATAGTGCTAAGGGCCTGATTTTAAAATTGTTTAGCTGCCTGTCCCTAGCTGCTACAGGTTGCTTTTGGAGCACTGTAATATGTTGAACAGCTCTGAAAGGATCCAAAAGTCTTATGCTGTAGCTGGGCTACAGTTACCATGCTTTTGTGTACACAGTGAGCTCCACTGACTTCAGTGGGTTTCTCCATAGGCAAAAGTGTTCACCTGGAATTAAATGCTTATCTGTTTGCCAATACTAGATCGTTGGTGTCCTGTGTGCTGTCCAGGAGAGAGCCTGAACAAAACCGAGAGAAACTGTAAGGTCAGTGATATTTGTGTAAAATACACGACATGTGCTTTCTCTGATCATCCTTTTTTACTGCAGTATAAACACAGTTCTTACTCTCTTCCACATTTGAAAGCAGAAAAATTGTTGTGTACTTTCTGCAGTATATCCCTTCCTGCCAAAGCTGACTCAGAACAGAAGGAAAAGACAGCTTTGCTGTTCCAGCTATGGCTTTTTAAAACATTTTTGTCTGATTCTGTTAGGCTCCCAGAGAATGTTTCATGGATGTATAGCATGTTATATGTGTTAAACCCTTCATCATTTCACAGCCCTTTGAAATTGGGAAGACTTGTAAGTCCTGGGTTACAAATAAGAAAACAGTAGCACAGAACTTAACCTCCCTAAGATTCCTCTTGGGCAAAATTCCCACATGGGAAGAGTCTGTTGCCTTCTTTGTTCTTGCCTCAGACTGCTAATATCAGTGATGGTGAATGAACCGTGTGGGATTGGGTCTATGCTGAGGACAGGGGGCAAGGAGATATAACCTGACCTGCTGTAGCTCCCACTTACTTCAATCAAAACTGTGAGCACATGGTACTCTCAAAATGCAGGTCTTAAATGATTTCGCAGCAGACATCCTCTAACTGCTTGTAAGAAAACTGACAGTGGACAGCTCAGTTATTTTGCCAGTTTGGTTTTTTTGTGGCCAGAAGATAGGGAATGTGGTACAATAGCAGATAGATCACCCAAATTGGGGTACCAAGAAAGGCATTATTCATGTGTAAGTCTTGACCTGCCTTTGTTTTCTTATGCAAATAATAATGAACAAAAAATATGATTGATAAGCATATTAATAAGTTAATGATTAACTTACTTAACATTGTTGGCCTTCAGATTGATATTAGGAGGCATTTGAGCTAATATAGAGGTCTCAGAATTCTTATTCCAGGTTCCTTGCACAGTTATCTGTTTGTACTGATCAAATTCTTAAGGTTTTCCTCACAGCTGTTAAGAGACAGAAACTTTACTCTTTAATAGCATGTATGCATGTGTTGTATGACCAGGTTAAAGTCCATACTGCTAAAAGTTAGGTATTTCAGGTTTCCAGGTTTATATATAGATTTTTTCTGATGCAACAAAAAATGAAAAACAAACTCATAAAGCACGTGAACCTGTGCCAAACTGGAGATGAACACACTTTAAACCCCAAGATAATATAAACAGAAAAGTGTTTGCTGCATTGAGCCTTCTGTCCTAGATTTATCCAGATGGTTCCAAACTCTTTGGTTTTCCTGTCAAGTTTCTGGATCTAACTAGATCCACCTGCATCTCACTATCGTACTACATGAGATTTGTAACATTAGAGAATCTCATCAGTATGACCTGAGGTGTAATTTAGATTGTCAGGTTAAAAAATAACATTGTAGTGGTGACCCTAAATCTCCAACCCCTCCAATTACTTCACTGCTTGCCAAGGAGACTTGGACTAAAACTTGCTAAGCAAGTGTTGCTTTTCACCCCAGGAACTTGTGCTGGCTGCCTGTGGCTCAGACCTTGCAGCTCAGTGGTAGATCACCTTCGTGACTTGTGGGAGTCCCACAAGTGGTTTGCAATAAGTATTGCAAGAGTTTGCTGTTCACCCACCAAGTAATAGATTCATGATGCTGAAAGGAGTGCTGTACTCATATGTCAGATGTGTAGAATCTGCTTTACCAATAGAGAAGATTTAGGGATAAACAATACCTTAAGAATACAAGATTTTCAATAATGGAGAAAATTACAAAAAGATCCAAGATGGGTCACTAAGATTATGTTTGGCAATAAAGCCCTTTCATAGCTGCTCCAACATCTGATCCAGTGAGAGGCTGACCAACTGATTAGTTTCTGCTGTCTATATCAGAGTTTGTTCACCTAGAAAACTTCAGTGTTACATCTTTCATGTTCTAGTGATAAAGAGGTTACTCAGAGTCTCCTGGAATAGCTGTTCTAGGCTAAAGCAGACTGTCGTGTCACCTACCCCTGGTAACACTTTCCCTTCTTATGTCTTATGATAGGACACTCAGACTCATGTTAATGAAGCAGATCAGGTCATTTCTGTACACTACTCTCTTTAAAGTGCCTAATTAATTTTTCTGTTGTACACTTTGATTAGAACACATTTGTGGCTTCAGTTTGTTTTGTTTTTTTTTCCCTTTACAGGTCCTTTAGATGGGATGCTAAATTTTGCAAATCATAACTTATAAATATATAATGTGCAATTCATAAATAATAAACAATTATTATAATTCCATTTGAAAATGCAGCTGAAATTAGCTCATTTTTAACAATTTAAATATGACACATGAAGATAAATGGATGGCAAAACTGAGAAGTGGAGTTTCTAGAAAGACAGTTTTAGGAACTCTTAGTTACAGGAGCCTTTTTCCTCCTGACCCCCTCACACCTCTGCTTAGCAAAGAGATGGGAGAGTTTAGCCACTAGATATATTGAATGTACCACTCCAGAGTTCTTTGGTTTTGTGTACAGGGTTGTGTATAGGAGAGTACAGTCCTCATACCTTTACACCTCTGGTGTAACCTTTTTCAGGTGTTTTTACTTCCGTAAGACTTTGAACTTGATACAGGATAAATGTGGTCTCAGCACAGTGTGATGACCTGTAATACAGTCCTCCTTGCATTAAAACTGCCTGTATCTGACACGGGAGTACAAAGTTCAGGTAGTTTGTTGAAGGTTGAACTGGACTGCTCTGATATGATTTCTTTATCTTATCAAAAGTCCCCCAATGAGCCAGGTGAGTCCAGACTACTTTTTGGTCTCTGGTTCCTTGGCTCAATCTTTGTCTTCAGGCTGCATGAGCCAGTTTGCTATTCTCTGGCTACCATTCCCTAATTTTCTGCCTATTTTTTTCTCTGGTCATTTTTACCTGTGACTATATGTTAGAAATACTTCATTCACAAAACTCTGACTTGTCATAATCCATCTCAGAATAAAACCTTTCTCTCTCACATTCTTCTAGCTCTGTCTCTGAATGTAGCCACAAAAATTTTGATTGCTGTGTGTCCTTTGCCTGGCCCTTTCAGGTTCCCTGCCACCTCATTTCCTATGCACAAAGTTAGATTATAAGTTGTTTGCTGTTGCCCCACTTACCATTTCTACATCCCCAAAATTATGATTGTATATTAAATAGCAATTGCATCTTCACAGGGATAGTCACAGCTGTGGTAGATACCAGTAGCCTGAAAAAGTGGGTTGTAAATTTGGCCCATTACATTTATTACACCTCTCTGATTTGAGAAGTGCTAGAATCACAGTTTAAGACTGTTATGGACAGTTCATCCAGACTTCAGTGAGGCTGGTGGGTGCATGTTGAATGCCAGCCTGGGACTGCTATGAAATGGAAATAATTTTCATATGTTTAGCTCCAGTTGTATTTTTCATTATGTGTGGCTAGTGGCTCATTTTTCTGAAAGGCCTCTCTGGTCAACTTACTTTCCAGTTGACCTTATAAGATTGCAATATGCATCTGAAAAATCAATTAAAAAAGAACTGAAATACACTTCTATTATATATTAACATGTGTCCTTGTAAAGAAAGGCCATGATCTGGGTATGCAAAGGCTAATAATTGACCAACTTGTGGTGCCATAATATTTGTTCTATTTATTTTCTTTGCAGAAAGCATGCAAACACTTTGGAGGGACACTAAAAAAAATCTGCAGAGTACTCATACCAGGTTTAAATAGGCACATTTTTAAATGTTGAGCAATGATTATCAATGTTTATCACCAAGGGCTCCGAAATTCTTCTAACAAAAGAGAAAATGTAGATTTTATGGGTTAATGGTAATGCATGAAAAATAGGTTTACTTTGGCTCATTGTAAGACTACAAAAAAAAGCTGAAGATCTGATATGATAAAGGCATATTAAAAGACTGGTTTGTGGTTTTGTGTTACTTGCAAGAGACAAGTTCAGCATTTGATTTCAGGAAGTTTCTGAGGGCTCCATGAGGTGCTCAGCATTTACACAACTGTGTCTGCAAACCACTATAAAACTGGAGCTGAACCGTGACATTTGACTCAGAGGAGAAGCTCTCAATGACTTGCAGTGTTTTGGGGACAAAGAGGACAATGCATTCCTGTGTCGATACCAGTGGCAGAGGGCATGTAGCCTGGGACTCTCATGTCCCATGGCAGCTGAGAACTGATTTGGCCTCCACCCTTGTTTGCCTTCCTTAACTTGTGTGCTTTTTTTTGTTATTCAATGATTGTACTCCTTTTCCTCCAAACAGAACTACCTTGTGCCCTGGAAGTATTTCACTCCCACAGATTTCATGCCACAGACTATTTCTTCCCTAAAATACTCTGAGCTATTATGAAAAGATTGCTTTCATTACAGTAATCTTTAACAGGCTAATTAATATTTGGTTGAGAAGTAATTTTGAATTGCTACGCTCATGGTGGTAACAGCAGATGAGGAGAAGGCTGAGGTACTCAACAACTCTTTTGCCTCAGTCTTCACTGGCAATCTCTCTTCTCACCCCTCCTGAGTCAATGGATGGCATGAGGCGGACCGTGAGGGTAAAATCCCTCCTGATGTAAGAGGAGATCAGGTTTGTGACCACCTGAGGAACATGAATGCACATGGGACCTGATGAGATGCATCCCAGAGTCCTGAGGGAATTGGCCGATGTAGTTGCCAAGCCACTCTCCATGATATTT
>NW_009260479.1:4013072-4025414 GCF_000687185.1 Egretta garzetta | reverse complement strand
GAGCCGGCAATGTGCGCTGGCAGCCCAGAAGGCCAACCATACCCTGGGCTGCATCAGGAGAAGCATGGCCAGCAGGTTGAGGGAGGTGATTCTGCCCCTCTACTCTGCTCTGGTGAGACCTCACCTGGAGTACTGCGTTCAGCTCTGGGGCCCTCAGCACAAGAAGGACATGGAACTGTTGGAGTGGGTCCAGAGGAGGGCCACAAAAATGATCCGAGGGCTGGAGCACCTCTCCTATGAGGACAGGCTGAGGGGGTTGGGCTTGTTCAGCCTGGAGAAGAGAAGGCTGCGGGGAGATCTGATTGCGGCCTTTCAGTACCTAAAGGGGGCCTATAGGAAAGATGGGGAAAATCTTTTTAGTAGGGCCAGCTGTGACAGGACAAGGGGTAATGGTTTTAAACTAAACCAGGGTAGGTTTAGACTGGATATAAGGAAGAAATTCTTTAAAATTAGGGTGGTGAAGCACTGGAACAGGTTGCCCAGAGAGGTAGTGGAGGCCCCATCCCTGGAAACATTCAAGACCAGGTTGGACAGGGCTGTGAGCAACCTGATCTGGTTAAAAGTGTCCCTGCTCCTGCAGGGGGGTTGGACTAGATGGCCTCTAGGGGTCCCTTCCAACCCAAAACATTCTATGATTCTATGATTCTATGATTCTATGGTGCCATACCTTCTTTGGCTTATGGTATTTCCAGAAGATGCCAGGACCTCTGAAAGAGTCTCATAATGTTCAGAACTATCTCACAGTCTGTAGGACTGTGGTAAAATGAGTCACTCTTATCCTTTCCCAGTGAATTTTGGGGGAACTCACATTTCCTTCTGTGCAAGCACATATATTCTGGGAAAACTTCAGAGGACTTGGATCATTTGAATAGTTCAGCTTCTAGATACATTATTGTAAGGGAAATTAGTAAATCTTTCATTTCAGTTTGTAACTCAAAATGAGCTTGATAGGTGAGCTAATCTGTGGTGCTTTCAACATGGGTTTTCTAGCTTGAGAGCACCAAGATTTTGGGGTTATTTTTTGTCCTCTGAATAAGAGGTTAGCTGGGAGCTATATTTGAACAGTATAATGGCAGGGCAGACTCAGTTGTGGTATCCAGCTGTGAATCTGACACTAATCTTTTGGTAGTCACACCTTGTTGGGCCTAATTCTGAGACTAAATTTTCCATCCTGCGTGGGAACGTATTGCAGTCACCTGTTACATTGTATATAATCCCTTTCATTAATATATTGCAGTTATTTTTTTACCTCAGTTTCTCATTGAAAATTCATTCCAAAGCTTGCTTGCTCTTATATATAAGAAACTTCCTCTAATTCCTGGACTAAATATATACATGCCATTTTTTTTTTTTTTTTACATTTGTTCTTGTGTCAACTTTAGATTTCAGCTTAACTGATTTGAGTTGGAGCTGAGAACACTTCCAGAGTCAGGCTGATGCCTTCTGAAAGAGCTTATAAATCTCTAATTCCAGTGCTCTCCATTTTCCTTGAGGAGAAAGTACGTGTTTCTTCCTGCCCAGTGATGCTTTGATACCAAGAGCTTTTTATTTGCTTAGAGCAATTCTTCAGTTTTAGGGGTTTGTTTTAATTTGGCTTTTGCAACTTGAAATGTCTTTTAGTAAACGTTAAAGAGAAAAAGAGCATGCACTACTCAGGATCAACTTTGTTAGTAATTGCTTACCCAGAGGATAAGTAATGAAGCAGCTTTACTGTGAAAAGAATTAATGAGAGATACCATTTTTTACAGATAAGAAAATGGTGTCCTTCACTCAACATTACTATTGAAGTTGTAATTTTTTGTGTGATTCAGTGATAAATATTTGTGTGAACTTTGGTATATACTTGTTTGGGTATTGGGATTTCCTCTGCTTCTCTTTTAGTGCTAATAAGCAGAATGGGGTAAAAATATTTTTGCTGAAGTTGCCCTAATTTCATGGGACATCTGTGTTCTGGTAGGACTAAGCCTTTTGCTAAGGGATTACTGTCAGATTCTGAAAAGATGAATGGGAAAAGTTGTCCCTTCATCTCCAAACAGCTTAAAATGAAATGTCTGAGTTTCCACTCCCAGGAGTCAAGTCTTGCTGCTGAGTCGGATGATAGCAATGATTTGAAGAACAGTGTAATTGTTAGTCCAAATATCAAAAAGTAAATTCTGAGTATCAAGTGCCTAAGAGTGGCATCTGAATATCAAATCTGAATATTCCACTAAATCAAACACATTGTACCAAGTACATTGCATTTTATTTTGGCAGTGAGATAATATTTGTTTAATACAGATACTGAAATCCTGATGGAAACAAAACTTCCATTATGATAAGATTGCAGAATTAGCCTCAACTTTGGTAATGAATGGCCTGCTTCCAGCAAAAAACTATCAACACTTTTTCCTCACTAGAAAATATAGTTACTTTAGGGCCAATTTTGTATGGAATGCTTGAGACCAGTTTGAGATATATATCCCACATATGCGCATATGTTTATTTCTGCATATTAGCAATTCTGTATCTTTACTTTGGCATTGCCCTTAATATAAAACTAGACCTGTTTATGGTGATTTTTACAACTGGATGGTTGTCCTATATTCTTAATTAGTTATACATTATTTAATTACTCTTGTAGTATATGCTAGTCAAAATACAGATGTGTTACAGTTCTGATTTGGAATTCCCAGGCACAAAATGCTTGCCAGTATAATCTCCTAGATATTAAATATCAGTGCAGATATTCATAATTCTGATAAGTCTGAATAACTGATAATTCTACTGTTGGTTCAGATAATAGAATAATGCTCAATAGAGCTTAATACTGTGCAATAAAAAGAAATTGCCCACATGATCAGCCTCATGCCATCAGGAGTAGTGTTGATGGGCAGGAAGAAATCTGACAGGAGAATGACTACTCTCTCCCCCCTTTCACCCAAACTGTTGTGGCCCCATGTCTGCTTACCAGGACACACCGGAGTGGAGAACCAAGACTCTTGGGACCCCTCCTCACCTCATGATCATCTCCCAGTGGAAATGAGTCTTGTGGAATGCTCATAGTAATGCTGGGGCATAATGATCATATTTCGCTCAGCTTAGAGAGTCTCCCACATTTCCCACCCGTATTTTTATGTATACCGTAAAATAAAATAAATTTATATTTAAAAATAAGACCAATTCCAGGTTATACTTTTCCTGTCATCTGGGAAGCTTGCAGAGATGCTGGCAGAAACAGATGCGGAAATTGTTTGCATCTCACCTGATACAGGACTTTAATCTTCTTGCTTCGATCTTCCTCCTGCTATTCATTCTCCTCCAGTACATAGGTTCTGTTCCTCTCCTACAAGCATTTGCTGATTTTAGTCTTCTGTCATACAGCAGTACCACTTTTTCACACTAGGAGCTCTGCTTTGTTGCAGGATTTTAGTAGTTCATGATACTAAGCATTGCCAGATCTAGCTGCTCTGTGACTAGGGAAGGGTGCTGAAAGAGGAGGAGACAAGGCCCTTTGCTTGGCCTCAGGCTGATCATGACACCCCATGCAAGTGCCCTGTATTAGTGATGCTAAGGGCCTGCTACAGTCCTTTCAGCCATTTCATTTTCCACCAGTTCTCCTGCTAAATAGACACCTGATGACTTTGTCTCTAAATTATGGCTCTAGCACATGCCCCTTTCTCAGGTTTGCTCTTAGTCTGTAGGTGGGGGCCTCTCAGGGCTGGCATTGGGACATTTTAGGACTTTATTATTACTCTTTACGTGCTATTTTGCAAGACTTTTACTAAGAAGCCACTTTCAGTCTGGTTGTCAGCTGTCTGTCACGTATTCCAGCTGGGAGAGCTTTCTGCATTGATTCTTGGCCAGTTTTCTCCCCAGCACCTGACCCCATCGCTCACCCTTGGAAGTCTGACTTCCTCAGTCTGTAGAAGTGGATATGACCTTGACATCTGGTTTTTCTAAGCAGACTTTTTGTATCCCATCCTTTCATGATCCTTCAGGCAATTGCATTGTATCGATCTGCATTATGTTTATTTATGAAGGTTTGTAAACAATATCCTGAAGTAAATAAAAATGGGAACAGGAACAGAATTAAACAAAACATACACAAAGGTGAAAATCTCTACACAGATGGCAATATGTGAGTAGTTTTAGAAAAGAGGTTACAAATAAGGAAATAGCTGTCAAAATAGGAGGGAAAGAACTATAAGTAAAAATAAAGAGCTTGAGTTTGAAACAATAAAGGTGGCAATCAGTGTAGGAAGTACAGAAAGGTGAGGATGCACCTTGAATACTGTGTTCAGTTTTGGCTCCTTCACTCCCAGAAGGACATGGAGGGGCTGGAACATGTCCAGAGAAGGGCAATGAAGCTGGTGAGGGGGCTGGAGCCCAAGGCTGATGGGGAGCGGCTGAGGGAACTGGGGGTGTTCAGCCTGGAGAAGAGGAGGCTGAGGGGAGACCTTATCACCCTCTACAACTGCCTGACAGGAGGGTGTAGCCAGGGGGGGGTTGGTCTCTTCTGTCAAGTAACAAGTGATAGGACAAGAGGAAATGGCCTCCAGTTGTCTCTGGGGAGATTTAGGTTGGATATTAGGGAAAATTCCTTCACGGAAATGGTTGTCAAGCATTGGAACGGGCTGCCCAGGGAAGTGGTGGAGTCCCCATCCCTGGAGGTATTTAAAAGACAGGCAGATGTAGTGCTTAGGGATGTGGTTTAGTGGTGGGATGGCAGTGTTAGGTTAATGGTTGGACTCAATAATCTTAAAGGTCTTTTCCAACCTAAACAATTCTATGAATCTATGATTGATACTTCCTATCATCTTCGACACTTGCCCAGCACTTTCTGTGAGCTTCTGACCATGTATTCACTAAAGCAAGAGCTATTCATAGAATCATGGAATCATAGAATCACAGAATCATAGAATCATAGAATGTTTTGGGTTGGAAGGGACCCCTAGAGGTCATCTAGTCCAACCCCCCTGCAGGAGCAGGGACACCGTGGTTGCTTCTGTTTGTTTGATTCTGTAAGCTGGCTGCTGAATAAAGAGTAAACAGCACAAATGGGGAAGTCAACTTGACTTAAAATAACATACATTCAAGACTGTTGTTCTCTGTGCTCTCCCTGCAGCACTGAGTAACCAGAGAGCTGGGAAGACTGACTGCTTTCTGTTGAAAGTAATTAAGTTGGCCTTAATGAGGACCTATCAGTTACCAGTTACAAAGGTAAGAATTTCTTTTTTTTCTTGTTGGTTTTCTTTTCATTTTATGGGGGACATTCAGTAGAAAAATTCTGATTGCATGGCCAGCATACCTCTGAGGATTCATGTTAATTGTACCTCATGCCTTTCATATGTTACTTCGTACCCTACCTAGGAACATTACCACTATGACCTCTTAATCGGTGACAGAACACAATCAATTATTTTTTTTTGTTTTGTCCTCTATCTGCAACACCTAGAATTTCTCCTTGAGCCATTCCTTTTCTTTAACTCGCTTTTATCCTACATGTATCTACTGAACTTTTAAGCATCTCTAGTGTTAGCTTTTCATTTTTCATTTAAGACTCTGAAGTCCAAGTACTTTGCATAATAAGACAATCAAAATTTTAGTCAAGTAAAAATTAATAATCTCAATGAAGCTACACTGAATCACACTAACTTGCATCTATTCGGAGCTCTTTGGGTCCAGGGTGGGGAGCACTTTTATGTTCTAGGGTCATCTCTAGACATTTGTTGTTTCTAAAACTCTTCTGATAAGGTCTTAGACCATCATCTTAAGAAAAATGTTGGTTATTTTGAGATATTTCAAAAAAAAAGTTCTCCCTGACATAACATTATGTTACCATGATTTTTCCCTGTCATTATTGCCATTTTCTAACACTGTTGGAGAGATTTAGAGCTATTCTCCTTGCTTTAGAATCTCAGACTGAGTTGAAAAATGAAATGTGTTAAATCTGCACTTTCTACATTATAAATACATACTTCTTTTGGAATTCCATCATTGCTATGATAATGCACAATCTGCAGTCTTTAACTGGATATATCCATCGCCATTCATTTGTCAGAATTATTTGCTAATAATTATGACCCTTGAAACCTTCACCAATATACACCTCGGTGCAATGTGAAGAGCATTCCTCCTTGTGTCTCTCATTTTTCTGCTGAAAACAGTAGTAAACGTTGTGTTTGTCTCTTCCTATGGAATTGGTCTGCTGGCAGGCATTGAAAAGACTTAGGAGCAACTTCAGTTTTGTTTGCAGATTGCCCAGGGATGCAGGGAAGCCAGGATCTAACATTTCCATCCCCTTGGCACAGGTCTAGGATGCAGATCTCAGGTGGTTTTCTTGCCCTGGGGCCAACTGGTACAGCAAGGCTTGTAGTAAAACTCTTACATGTCCAAGCTTCCTACTGGGAATGATCCCTGACCAGTGTTAATTCCTGAACCACTTAGAGAGTTGTAGTTGGCCTGAGCCAAAACTCTGCAGACACTGTGTGAACAATTTAATAATATGGACAGTCACAGGACAGCGCTCAGGCCCGTGCCTTGATGCTGTTTGATTTGCTAGTAGAGATGAAAGTACTGTTTCTGAGCAACCTTTACCAACATGTCACCTTTTGTTCTGGGAAGATGGCATCTTGGATCCTCATCAATGCACAATTCACACCTGCTCATCATGCTTGCTTGTGCTCATCACACATGGAGAGGCAATTTCTGCAGCACCTCAATTAGACAGAATAGCTAGCTGGGGATTTAATAATGTGTTGGCATCCATAGGCCCTGCCAAGAGGTGTAGGCAAGCTAAGTCTCGGTCTGTATTCTGAACCTCTGGAAGCTGTTGTGCAGATGAGGTTTCATATCATTCTGTGGTTTCTTCCTTTTTTATTCACTCCTCTGTCTCATCCATAAATGATCACCTTCATAGGTTCTCCACACATAATGTGATTTCTGGTGCTCTGCTGTTATTAGTTAATACCATGTGAGAAAATGTTTGAATTGTTTTATGCAAGAAATACTCTTAACAGGTGGAATTGTGCTTTCCCTAAACAGAGCCAAGCCACTGGCCTTGGGCAGAGGTCAAGTGGAGGAAGACTGCTACGGGTATGTTTTGGGACACTTTGCCACCAATACTTTGCAGCATAATAAATTTGAAGCTAAACATGCCAAAACTATTTTCTTTGAGATCTTACAGACCATCCTGGAATTGACTGCTTATGGTTGCTTTTGGAAACCTCACCTCTTTTTACATCTGCACCACCAAGCAGTAACAGGCTGATGTTTTGGGGCAGCCTCACCCTCTTTGCTCCAGAAGGAAAGCATTGTTACTGCCTACTGTACTGTCTGAGGCCCAACACACTCTACGCCAAGGAATAAATTCTGAGATTATCACACAGAGACGGCTCACAGAAAGTGCGTTTGTAATTCTTCAGCTCTCTGAATTCTTCCCAGTTCAGGGGAAGAACATGGAAGTATTTTCAGATTTTTACTGCTGAAACACTTTTTGTTCTTGTGCCCACGCATATCTGGTAGAACTATGCCTCTGCCTCCTTTAAATGCTCTTTTAGTTAATGTATTGCATTACGTATACTGTTGGAAAAGAAAATGAAAAGCAGACTCCTCTTGAAGCCTAATTGTACTTCTCAGTGTTAATTTGCAGGACTGACAAAAATCATGCTATATGGGAAACGAGTATTTTTCCACCGGTTTTGCATATAATCTGCTATATTAAATTTTGATTGAGGTTATCTGTCTAACTTGTAGGCCTATATATGCAAATCAAAAGCACAAAGTATTGTATCTGGCTAACAGCCAAAAAGTCTGAATCACAATCAGTAGAAAATACAAAAGAAATTTTCCTGTGTCAGTAAGGAGGAAATCAGATGGGCTTTGTCCATTTCTTCTGCGATTCTTTAGTACTAAGAAAACTTGAGGCTGAACAGCATCATTTCAGTTAATAGAAATTTTTTTTGTATATAGAAATCAAAATTGAAAAAGAAGATATTTATTTCAGAAGGTACTTTGATCATTGGAAGGCTCATCTGGCTCTCAGAACCAACAGAGGCTGTGTGAACCTTAAAAAATCAGCTTCAAGGTCTTTTATCAAGCTGTCGTGGTTCAAAAAAGAAAATGGCAAGCATTGCATCTGGCAAAATAGGGAGCCTCCTGCCAATCCTTGCACCAGTGCCCATGCCAACCATGCCACGGCTCTTTATGTACCATGGGCCTACTCATTTCAAATGAAGACTTCTGAAACTTTTTGATAGCCAGGATCAGTTGTCAAGCTGCCCAAGGTCTGCAACTGACATGCCTTTAGGAAAGAAAAAAAACCTGCCCCTGCCTTTGGCTGTTTGGAGAGAAATTAGCAGTCAAATTAAATTAGAGAAACAGCCTAGAAAGTTCCTATGAAACTGCTTCTCTCTCGCTTCCTCTCCTCCACCTTATGGTCCGGATGAGAAGACATCTTGCTGACTCAGTGGGTGAATCAGTGCCGTGGCTCTGGAGTGACCATCACACCAGCAGAAATGGTGTGAGCAAGAGGGAGAGAGCTGTAGGGCAGAATGGCTCAACCAGAGCACGGAGCTTTAAAAGAGCACCCTGTGCGCTGGCCTTCAGGTGATGAGAGAGAATTTATTTCAGTAACCACTTGTGTACAGGAAGGCATCTGACAGCCTGGAGACGAAGCACAACCTGACCACACAGCTCCTCTCTTTCAGCATAAACATTTGTCAGTCTTCGCTGCTGCTATTATGTTCCTGGGGACTTTCTGGGGACCAGAGGTTCCTCTCTCATTAACCTCATTATCTCACCTTACTTCAGCCAGTTAGGCTTTCCTGGCAGGCTTGCAATTTCCCCTGCAAATTTCCCCGCAGAAGACCATTTTACTTGCAGTTTTGCTGCAAACAATGCAATTTAGCTGTCTACAGATATTTCCTCATGTTGACTATATTCTACTTGACTTGAAAACTGTCAGCTGTATGTCAGCACGTAGCAGGTGAGAGCGTGAGTAGGGGCAGACAGATCTAGGGGTGTGTGTCCTCTCTGGCCTCTACAGAAAAGACTTGTGCATGGACTACTGCACCCTGATACTGCATTGTGTTAATTGCATTGTACTGGTGATTAAGTTAAGGAGCCCTATGCAGCAGGGTCGAATCTATTAAATGTGTTGAACAGAAACCCAATGATCGGCTTCATGCATGCTCATGAGAGTGAGAGACAAACTGGAGAGCAGAGAAAGATGGAGAACAAAAATGGAAGAATGAGAACAAGAGGTGGAATATGAAGCAGAGCAGAAAGGGACAAGCAGAAGAGGAACTGAAGAGAGCAATGTGGACAAAGGTTAGCATAAGAAGAAAATACCAAGAAAAACAGCTGTGATGAAGCGTAGTAGGTTCTGGGATACCGGGTACCAGTAACAGCCAGACAAATTCTTGGGCATCCAGATTTCAAAATATATTGATTTTCAGGGATTTGTCTTTGAATCCTGGAAACATTTTATAAAGGTTTGAGAGTCCCAAGTAAGAATATATGTGTACACATACCTAAGAAATAATGTGGCCAACCTGAGAAATGACAGTATTTATCCTGGTGTAATATAGGCATTATTTATAGGGGGAAATTTAGTCCCCAGGAATGGGAATTCTACAGATTTTAGTGGCTGCAAAATACTTACAGGTTACATGTGTCAAAAATCTACATGAAATGCTCATGGTAAGATTAATATATGTAGTCTGAAGATAAAGAACAATAGTTATTTTCATAGATAGGTTTTTCTCTGTAATAAAATAGGTAAGTGCTTGGCAATATGACTAACAACAAACTTCAAAGCATTAGCAAAAAATGGTGGTTTTAATAAAGATTTAAAAACCACCAGCAACTCAAATAATTCTCATGCACCACTTTTTTTAGACACATTTTTTCACTTAAGTTTAAAGTGTTAAGAAAATTTCTACATATTGCACGTCAAATTTCAGCACACAGGTGAGCTGGTGACATACTATTTTACTTATAGCAACTACAATTGATACAACCAAGGCTTAAAGCAAAGTTTTATGGCTATTTTATAAACTTAGGAATGTACTCTGGGAATTTATCATGGAAACATTGGCTCAACCTGTATTTATGGAATAACTGGGGCAAGTCCTGTGATGGGGCGTAGTCCAAAATGCCCGTGCTGCTCCTGCTGAGGTACAGTTATGGCTTGGTAATGAGGAGCATGCAGGTGGCGTTAAGGAGAGGCCAGATGAGGCTGGCGAATTTGCGATCCCCTTCTGCTGCCCTCCCCCTACCCCAAGGGTGCGTGAAACCTCTAAGTACTTGGGATGATATTCTCAAAAGTCTTGCGGCACCCATTTGTCTGTGAAATTAGTAATTTAGTTGCTTACGTGACTCTGAAAACACAGTTGTTAGTAGTCAGATTGATGGGATTTAATGTGGAAAAAATAATTTTAACTCTCATTAGAAGTATTTGCGATGTTGCTTGTTCATATGATGGCTGTGTTTGTCCCAGAAAGATAAAAAAAAAAAGGATAAAACCATGATTCCTTACTGTCCGAAATAATTGGTGATTCCTTTATTTTACAGCAAGGTCTTATTAACACTTGATTTTATGGGGAGTCAAGCTCATGAAGTCTAGCAGCTGTAGGAGGGTTTTGGCTTTGGGGTTTTTTTTTTTAAATGTGTCTCTAATCCTCAGAGCTGCAATGAAAGGTTTAAAAATATGACTGGAGGATCAAAGGTCATATTTGGGATCTTAGAGGATCAAAGGAGAAAAATATGAATAACCCCACATTGTGGCATTATTGAAGTTATAAATATGCTTAAGGCAATATCATGGCAGGGGGAGGCTGATTCATGGGGGGGGTTAGGTTTAGGAGTTTGGTCATGCTGCCTTTATGTTACTTCCTAAAGCTTATTTTACATTATCCGCCATTATTCATATAAATAATCTATAAGAAGAGAAGGAATTAATTTAGATTTACAAAACTAAATGTGGAAAATAAATTATATCATTGTAGGAAACAATTCTGCATAAATAAGGGAATTGATTATATATATATATATATGATAGATTCTATTCCACCTCAAATGTTTGTTAATTTAATAAAGAACACCCAGGAGATCCGCTAACTTACAAAACCTAGTGCTAAAGTCCTTCTAAAGAAATTCTACCTTTTTTCCCTTTATTTTTTAACTTTCAAGACCATATTATCAATGAAAAAGATCATGCCAGATTTTTGATAGACATGTTTATTAGGAATTTTCTCACTTGTTGGTTCAAGGGGTCAGTTATCATTCCCATATCCCTTCGCAGCACCACTTCATTGGCAGAAGAGTTTATATAAATGGTGGGAGAAAGTGGGTGTTACAGACCCACTCCTCTTTTTTGGGGGGACTCCCAGGCTGCCAGCTTCTGGGGGAATTCTGCTTCCTCAGTCTGTGTGCTGTTAATATCCCTTTCTGACCCGGTGACAAGGTTGTTCACCCCTGCGGTCTCATTTCTGGGTCTGGTTCCTTCCATGATGTCCTTTAGGAACCTGTAGGGCAGTTACATATACCATTAAAGGACAGGGTTCTTATTTTTATTTGATCCTGTATGGTTTTAGAGAAGTGGCTACAGTCTTTATACCTGACCTAGCTTTACATCTGTTCAATCCTGAGACTTCCATAGGGGGGGAAATAAATCTGAATTATTGTATTTCTTGAAGATAGCCATTGCAATCCTGTATTTTTTCAGAACGTAAGATTTTCATGGAAAACGCTTCCCTGTCTCCCCTCAATGCTTATAAATCATTGTTTTATAGAATCCTGTAAGATTTGTTAGAGGTAATTATGGTGTAGGCTCTGTGAGTACATACCTGCACAGCTTTGAACCCAGTGAAAACTTGTGTTTGAATGATGTGATCAGAGGTCTGTGGCTCTAACAGCTTGGTCTGGTTGCCAAATTCAGAGTAAAACGGCACGGAAGAGGAGTCACTTCGAAAAAAGCTCCTATTTTGATCCAGAATGTATGGTTGTTCCTATGTGCATGAAAACCACTTGCTGTTTTAAGGCAAAGACATCGCTTTGCTGTGCAAAAATCCCAGCCCTGAAAGCCCGCCTGGCACCAGGGGTGGCACTGGCACGGTTTTGCTCTGTAGCTGCAAGCTCCCAGCGCCAGCCACAGGTGAAGCTGATCCCGAAATCTTCTCGGTTTCTGAACCTCTGTAACGCCAGAAGCGCTCGCCCGCGGGGTGCGATCTGCCCCCCTTTGCTCGGCTGAATTTGCGTTCGCGCTTGAAGGCTTTTTGGAGGGAGGGAGCAGGAAAACCGGTGTTCGAGAGCGGACTGGAGCCCTCCTGGGCTCGGAACAAGTGCCCTGGCAGCAAGGCG
>NW_009260479.1:4012212-4012504 GCF_000687185.1 Egretta garzetta | reverse complement strand
TTGTGGCGTTTGGGTGTTTTTTGGCTTGTTTGTTTTTTTCTCTCTCTCTTTCGGGGAGAGTGCGGCGGGGCTGGGCGAGGGGAAGGAAACTTTCTCACCCCCCCAGGATGCTCCGGATATTTTTGAAAGGGCGGAAGAGTGAGAAAGCAAGCAGCGTCTGTAAGGGCATCTCATGCTCTTGAGAAGGTCCCCCCTGACACCTCGCTGCTGGGATTAAAGGCCGGAGCTGGAGAAACTCCTCCCCTTCCCTCTGCTTCTCCCATCCTTCCCCCTCCCTCTACGCTCCCTCCCT
>NW_009260479.1:3993838-4012053 GCF_000687185.1 Egretta garzetta | reverse complement strand
TCCCTAAGGCCATTAAAAAAAAAAAAGAAAGAAAAGAAAAAAGAAAATAAGGAGTCTGGAGTAACTGCGGCCGGTGGGACGGTGGGAGAGAAGCCTCCCTCTCCGGATCCATCGCCCAGCACCACGCCTGTGTGAAGGGATGGGAAGCACTGCCATGGACAAGAAGAAAGATGCCTCCAGCAGCAGGAAAAGCTCCAGCCACAAGAAACTCATGTTGCGAGTGCACATCCCCGTAAGTGGCTCCTTGCTCTTCCTCCCCTTCTGCAGCTGGCCTGGCTTGGGCACTGGGGCATGTTTTTCTCGGGCACGTAGCGCAGCGAGAGGCAGGGAGAGGTGGTTCCTGCTGCTGAGTTTGGAGGATGCTGGACTGGGGGGTGCAGCCCATAGGTCCTCCACATCTGGGGTGGGTGCGTGGGGGCTCCTCCGGGTCTCTGCCCCCCGTGCAGTGCTGGGAGCTCAGGGTGCTCAGGGAGCTCCGTCCGTGGCACAGAGGGATGAGGATAACTCTGGCTGCCTCAGGCTGTGGGCTTGGTTTGGTGTTGCTCAGCCACTTCACACATGGACTCACAGTGCGGTTTAGCGAAAGGTCTGTTCACCCCTCAGATGCTGGTCCCAGGTTTGGCTCTGGGAACTGTCCGTGCCTTGTGGCTGAATCAGTGTTTAATCTGACTCTTCCCTCTCTCAAGACTAATCTACATCTGAATTTCCCAGGGTTGGGGAAGCCAGAGCTTGCTCAGATTTGGACACAAGCGGTCTGTTTGTTGCCAAAAGAGCAGGGACAGTTGTAATGCCATGGTGGAGCAGACTAGTGAGCCATGCAGCCTGTTCACTGACTGTTCTGGTTTGTGTATTCACACTATAAAGAAACATGCGAGAAACTACACTATATAGGTCCAGAATAACCTCAGACCAAAAGTTTCTCTATTCCCAGTGAGTACTAAAAGGCTGGCTGGCTCTGTCTTCAGAGTTTACATGGCTTTCAAAACTTTATTGTTTTTCTTTTACTATTGGGATGTTCTTATTATCTATGTAACTATTGAGTTTTTTATTCTCAGTCATGATGTGCTTTTAGTTTCAGTCCTTCTGGGAAGAAATGGCAGAGTCCCTGTATCTTTTTTCTGCGCAATCTGTGGTTGTTTTTTTTTTTTTTTTTTTTTAAATCTCATTATATAAAAGTGGGAAGCAGTCCTACATGTGTCTCTGCCAGGGCACCAGGGAGCAAAAAGATATTTCTGCTTCTAAGTTTTTCCTTTGTTTTAAGAAAGAATAAGAAGTCAAAGCAAATTTATTAGGTGTCTTGAGTGTATGGAATAAAATGGAGGAGAAATACATGGCTCTTCTGCAGATTTCATTTTTCTCTGGAGAGGAATGCAAGCCCAGGAGCCTAAGCCAAACTTCTGGAGTTCTGAGTGCACTCAGTACTAGGAGAAAAGGGTCTGTTTCTGCTAACATGGGTGTTGCCTATGTGTTTGTGACTGAAATTTTTAGGCAATAATCTTTGCCATGTTACCAGTAATACTTCACGATAGGGATGTAAAATACCAAGAAAATAAAATGTACCACACCAAAGCACCACTCATTCTGTGCACCTTACTCCTTTCCACCCTGCCTGCTGCATTGTCTCTGCCATCTCTTTCCGTAGTCTCCCCACCTCTGCCTCAGTCTAGCCAGGAACTTCGGTGCAGCTGGATCTCCACCACTGTTCCAAGAAGCTGCATTTTCTGCCTGCTGAAGAGCCATAGGGAGTTTGGGAGATGCTGCGGTTGCTGCAGGATTTTACAGGATCCATCTGGTGCTTTTGAAATACCTTCTGACCACCAGATAATTCTGACCACATCAGTACTTACAGCAGTTTTCCCCATTTTATGGTTGTGAAGCTAAGGTGGAAAAAGTGCCAAAGTAACTTGTTCACACTTAAGCATTACTGACAGAGGAGGGCTAATGCTTTTTCCTAATTGCCTCCCTAAGCCCATAGACAACCTTTCTTCACAAGTATTGCCTTAATTCTGTCCTGGATGGAACATCATTAGTAGTGGGCCATAATTTTTCGTGTTCGTTAGTCTCTTGGCTTCTTTGCTATGCAGTTTGTCACCTAGGTAGTGGTAGTTACTCAAATACAAGCCTGCAAATGCCTGATGTCGTGTGGAAGTTGACAAGAGTTTTATTGTTCACCCAGTTGGAAGCAATTCAAGATTTGGTAATGAGATAACACCTTCCATCCCTCCTCTCCATCCCCAAAATATGATCCGTCTGTTCCATTCTGCATCATTCTAGCATTCCTGAAATGGACTATTGGGCCCAGCATCTTTCAGGTTGTACTCACATTTTTGGTGGTTTTCTGTTATCTGGCAGAGTTTAAATATGACTGTGCTATAAGAAAGAACATTTTTCTCATTCTCCTCATTTGACAGTGGAATCTGCATTTGAAAAGATCCATTTAGACTGTTTTTTTTTCTCTTTCATAACGTTTTCTTGGCTGTTGTTTTGCAGCATCGTTCCTATTATTTCAGTGGCGCCTGTCAGTGTAGCTGTAGTTGTCAAGGGAGCTTTCACCAGACAGTAATTTTAATTTTGTTCATCCTCTTCTTTGTTTTGCTGTGAGATCATGTTTATTGCTGAGACATGTAATTCTTGCTCATTGAGATCTTCAAATTAGGAACGAGGGAAGGACTAACAAGGTCTGAGTAGGAGGGGAGAGAGGAGTCAATTTTGAAAGAGAAAGCAGTGGGACAGAAAGGTACTGTTGTGACGCAGGCTATCCTAAAACATATTTATTAGTCACGTAGAAATGCTGACTGAAAAACTAATGACAAATATTGTGCAAAAAAAAGGTACATAATGCAAAATGCACTACAGTTAGGTCAGAGGATTGTGGAATAATAGGCATGTCTGAAAATGAAGTTGTATGCTTTTCTTCCTTCTCTCACATATTTTTATTTTTGAGGTTTGCCTGTGACAGTGGGAAAAAATGGATCAATTTAAGAAAGCTGGGTTTGTGTGTTGCAATGCTCTGGGGCATTTCTCAGGTACATCTTTCTCAAGCAATAACAAGACATGATACAAAAAGTCTGGAAACACTCTATTTTCACCTTCTTTCTGTGCTCAGTCTCCTTCAGCACAAGTGGATGCTGCCCAACCCTTGCTTCTGCGAGTGGTGGTAGACCACTAAGTTCCTGCCAGTTGGGTTTCCTAGCTGCTCACAACTTGTCATTCAGTAGCCAAGAGTAAAGTGAGGGCCACTGTATTCTGTTAGCATGGCAGGGAAGTATTTGCTACATTGCTGGACTGATTGAACAACTTTTTGTTTTGTTTGTTTGTTGTTTTCTTTGCAAATACATAACTGACTAATAAACTAGCAATTTAGATGGACCATAATATAATTGCAGGAGCCTTTGTAAAGTAGAGGGCATATCAGCCTCTGTCTTTCCCAGCAGCACATTCTGAAGCCTTGAAATTAGAGATGCCTAAATGGAAATTTCTGGTCCAAATATCTTTGAAAGCTGCTGCAGATTTGAATAGAAACCTTTGCTCTCTAGATGCATCACATCTGTAATATGAAGACATTAGTGTTATAAAATTCCTTTTTAAGCCATTAGAAGTTAATGCTT
This sequence comes from Egretta garzetta, assembly GCF_000687185.1. Lineage (NCBI taxonomy): Eukaryota > Metazoa > Chordata > Aves > Pelecaniformes > Ardeidae > Egretta > Egretta garzetta. Next base: position 4,008,445 of record NW_009260479.1, on the reverse strand, counting down.
GCACATTGCTTTGAACATTTTAAAAACTATTCTAAAATGGGATGCAATTTTCTGCTGAGTAGGAGCTCACAGCAGTGAGATCAGTATGTTCTTTTGTCATCTTGCAAAACTGATCTGTTCTAATATTAATGTTACCATTGTAATCCCGTGTTGCTGGGGAAAAAAAAAAAAAAAAAGGAGAGATTCTACTCTTGCTTACTTTGAATTTCATCTGGGATATTTCAATCAGTGCCAGCGAAGTTATGTTGTGTTTACATTTGCGCAACTGAGGGCAGAACCTATCTCAAGAGTTCCACCGTGGCAAGTGCCAAGCACCTGCTGCTCCCAGCAGGTGGAAATTGCAGAACCTTGGCACTTCCTTGGATTTTTTTCCCAAATGTATCACAAGGTGACTTTTTATTCAAAAGAACAAAGATTTTTTTTCACAATAAGGACAAAAATAACATCTGCAAATGAATATAAAAACATCTTTCAGTTCAGTGAAGTGGCTGTTGCCTCTGGTACTTCAGCCCTGACAGCAGAGTTGATGCACTAGAAGGATGCTTTTGGAGATCATGATCCTTTATTTTCAATGTCACACAAGCAAACAACTCTGCACAATCTCTCCCATTTCTTTGTCAACCTCTACGATTTTGAACAGACTCTTCAATGTGCAAATTTATTGCTGTTTCCAGGCCTGTTGTTATGTCGGGATGCCAGGCTGAAACATCAGATGGCTTAAATATTTCTAACCCGATAGATGACAATGATGTTCTGACAGCTAGTGTTGGCTCAGGCTCTGCCCCTCCATCCTGCTTTCCACACTTGCAAAGTCATTAATGGCTGCATGCCTAATAAATCACTGTGAAATGATTTTGTTCTGTCACAGTTTTTGCAGGGTGCTTCTTGTCTCCTGGTAATTGCTGGATGGGCTGATGAGAACAGCACTTCAGTCTAGGGACCGCTTTAGGAAACTGCAGATGAAGAATAAGCTGATCAAGTCTTTCAAAGGAGATGAGGGAATCAGCTTCCAATGTGATCTAGGAATGAAAAAAATGTTTGTTTTCTTGGGAAAAGGAGGTGGGGGGAGAGGGAGACAGCGGAGAGAGAAATGTTTCCCTGAAATTAAATCTGCAACTGTCCTCCCCCTTGCTCTCATAAGGCAGACTCTGAGTTGTCCTGAGCCTCTGTGGCCTTGAAGTTTAAATTTGGATTCCTCCCTAAAGGGCTGATATGTTAAGGGTCTGAAAGGCAAGAGGTATTTGCTCAGGAGTGTTGAGATTGCACTTTGAATCTATCTGAAGGAAAAAAGAAAGGGTTCATGTTTGAAGTCATAATAGCTGCCACTGTAATTAAGGAAGCTTTTAGTCTTTTTGATTTTAAAGCATAACACAGGCTGATCATCAGCTTTTTGAAAAATACTGCTTCTTTAAAACATCACTTTTTCTGGTAGGAGATTCTGTTCCTAAATTATCTCATCCAACCTCCTTTATTTACACCTGTGAGCCTGTGAGGACTGTGGGCTGAGAGGAATGTGAACTTCCTTGGAGGAGTAAGTCATGAGTGTGGAAGGAACCTCACAGCAATGTGGATGGCGAGACTTTTGGCCTCAGGGAAGGTTACTCACACCGTGCTTGTATTGGGAATTACTCAAACAGAAGAAAAGGTCGTGCTCCTAGAGGGCTCAGGAGTGAAGTGGAAAGTAGCCATCTCCACCTGGGAGGTTCCACTACCTGTTCACAGACCTGCAAGGTTCAACTTATGCCCAATTTCACACATTGCATCCAAGGGAGCTGCTCAGATGTGACCAAAAGCAGAATTTGACCCTGAAGACAGGATTTAACAATCATTTGGTTGATGATGCATGGACAGTCATGGAAGTAGGTTGGTGTGCTGGTTTGGCAGGGCTAATGGGAGTAGAAAGGAGCCAAAACTGTGTCAGCATGGCTGTTGGTAGACCAAATTATGGACATTATGGTGAGTGAAGTACCACATAAAATTCTCATTCCTCTGAAGAAGAGCTGAATTTATATCAAAAGGCATCCCATGCATAGGGAATAATGAAAGAGCAGAGTTGGTTACTAAAGAAATGAAGCATCAAGGAAGACATCAGTAGCAGACAGGAGATATCACAGAATATGTCTGTCTGACATGGAACTAGACCCTTTGTGGGCTACGTTACCCTAGACTGATCATGAGGCTTTGACAATTAGCCAGCTTTCAGGGCCTGATCTGGTTGCAGAGGACTGCTGTCTCAATTTTCTACTATTGTTTGCACTGTAGACACACTGGAGAAAGTGTTATCACCTAACGAATAGAGAGAGTTACGCATGTCTTCAAAGACAAAAAGAAAAAAGCAGCTTGAATGTGTCTTGAATGGAGTATGTTTTTTCTCCTGGAAAGGAGAACTTATGTATACATACAAACATAAGATGCCATCAATAAATATAAAATATTATTGGTGGTTTGGTGATACAGTGCTATGCTACTACTGAACTATTTCTAGCTAGTGAGTTGAACAGTGATGTTTATGACAATTTCTGCTGCAGAATGATTTTTGTGTTTATCCTTTAGGTAGTTGTAGAAACTGGAATATAATGCTTCAGTTTAGTGTTTGCTTCTGTAATACTGTCTCTCTTAAATTGCTTGCATCTAACTACATATGAAATCTTTAAAGCATGAAAGCATTATATTTGCATGGTAGAGAACCAAAGCATAACATGGTACTTCAGTTTTTGACATTGGGGATTCACAGAATGGAATGTAGCATCCTTTAAATTTTCATATAATTTAGCATGACAGTAAATTATATTATGTAAGCATGACTTAGTGAGATACACAGCAAATGCATTGCAGTATCTGTTTCATGGTTGTCATTTATGTCACACACCGTGATTGTTCAGACCTTATGGTCATTATTGCAAAGGATGTCTGTGACCTGCTCCAAAAACAGAACCCATGTCATAGGCTGAAGACTTAATCTATTTTTGCAGTCAGGGTGATAGAGCTATATGCCTTTTTTAAGCTGCTGGAGAACACATTCATAGATCTGGAGTTTCATTAGGAGGACGTGTGTGCATTATAAGCATGATCTGCCATGTTATAAAGCCTTTATCATCATTTATTCACAACAGGCTTTGTGAAATTTTCACTCATCTTTTCATGTTGGTAATGCTGCTGGAACAATGCAAATAAGAAAACACTCAGCTTCTGCAAGCTGAAGAAAGAAAAGCTGTCTGAGTGGTCAGAGAGCTCGCTTACAGCACTACAAAACAGAGAATTTTCCTCATTTGTAGACATATTAATGGTCTTTTATGAATGTCTGAAGTTGGGATATGGTTTGTGGAAGCTACGTGCCTGTGGATTCCTTTAGAATAGTTTGGAAACATGTTTTCCGTGGAATTAGAGAAATCAATACTTGGTGAGCTGGATTAGCGCTAAAATTTGAATCCAAGCATGAAGAAACATTTCAATGAAGACAAGCTCTCCATAGAAAAGGTATAGTTATAAGAATGTGGTGGACTAAACAGGTGCCGTTAACATTGTCTATAGCCTGTCTAGGGGAAGAAATGGAATGTTATCTGCATGCCACTTATTTTGAATGGACTCTACATGGAAATTGGGGAAGACAGCCAGAATTATACACAGAATCCTGAAGTGTATCACAATGACTCTATTTTTGCTACCTAGCCATAATCTTTGTCAAGTTTCCAGATTCAGGACTGTTCTATGCCTTTAAATAGTTGTGCATTTAATATGTTTGCTAAGCCTGTGATGTAGCCTTTAAAAGGTGTAACTGCTAACAAGCATTTTTACAGAATCAGGGAATAGTTGAGGTTGGAAGAGACCTCTGGAGATTGTCTAGACCAATCCTCCTGCTGACCCTGCGGTCAGCTAGAGCAGGTTCCTCAGGACTGTGTCCCATCAGATTTTAAATATCTCCAAGGATGGAGACTGCACAACTTCATTGCTCTGAAATAATGCATTTGGGCAAGTGAGTGTTCCTTGAGATTAAATATTTTTCAGCCATTACACAGGCACATTGAATTTAACTCCACAGCTGGTTGGATCTTGTCCCAAAAGCATAGTGTCCATCTGGGGAGTGAAATTGGATTTGGCCATGTAGAGACTTCTGGGAAAAGCATGTTCTGAGATGGGAGTTGAAACTGGAAGCACAGTAGTCCCAAAAAGGCTTGTGGAAGAAAGGGACAGTAAGGAAGAGATAAAAAAAGGTGCTTAGTCAGTGTTATCACAATATGTATGGGAGTTTGCCAGCTTTTCAGTAGAGCATTGCATCTTCTGAAGTGTGGTTTTCATCATGTATTGTCATTCCTTTTGCATAAATTAATTAGAGGGGGTTTTGCTGTTACTGAGTATTAATCATGGCTTCTGTGTTGGAAGTGTGATCTAAACCAAGAGGCATGAGGAAAGACAGTTCAGGGACAAGAGCGCTAAATCATCACCTAGCTGTCTAAATTGCTATCTATCTGCTGTATTGCCTGAGGTTGGGCAGAAGAGAGTCCATGATGTAAGCTTTGCATCGGTGAATGGCTGGAGCTTGAGGTCCACAAAGAATAAACTTTTAAAGCATCAGTGTGCCACACTGCCACACTGAAACATCCTATGCGATGTCCTTTCCATCCATGACTGAATGCTGTTGAGCTAGACGTCTATGCATGCGTAAGGATACATACGTTAGTAAAGACAAACTCTCTGAAGAATTTAAAGCCTTGATAGATGTTATAGACAGGAGGCAGGTGAGAGGAAATGATGTTGTCCCTGCAGTACTGATATTCAACTGGACAGTTAGAGCTTGAACAACTTGCCCCATGTTGTACAGGAGTGTGACAGTTGGACTCATGAAGTCTTGAGACCTAGGTGACTTAACCACAAGCCCAAGCTTCTTCCTGTGTTATTTGTCCCATAAGGATCCATGTACAAGCTCAACCTAAGTCAGCAATGATGGAAAGTATTTTTCCTTTTGCTTTTTGAAAATACATGTGAAGTGAAAGGATTCCAGTCTAATGTCTACAGACAGTTGTGCTGTGTCCTAAAATAACACTGTTAGGACTCTTTTGGCAGTCTGATCAGGAAGACCAAGGATATTAGGTAAATTAGAGGAGACTATATTAACTTCCAGCATCAGAAGTGATACTTCAATGAGTGTGCCTCATTATCGCACCCTCCATGTGGTTCCTGTGGTTGTTGAAAGTTGTGAAACATTAGGGTTTTTTTCTGAATAGCTGGTGGCACATCAGTTGTAGAGTTCTTTGAAACAAGGCATCTGCACTCGTTGAGCATATAGTCATCTGTAAACTCAAGCAGATGGGGTTTGGGACATCTGAAACAGCACTTTACCAGCCACATTCAACCTATAGCACCCTCCAAAGTGTTTCCAGGTATCCTATCTCCACTCTTGCACTCCACTGACATGTCCTTCCAGTTGCTGGAGCTAGGCATTCCCCAGTACTGCTGCCAGCTAGTGCAGGAGAGAGAATACCAACACGATCTCAAAACTATTCTGCTTGGATACTTCTTCTAATGCTAGATCAACTCTACATTTTTATGGGAAAATGGAGAGCTTCTGCCATCTGAAAAGTTGAGCCAACTTTGTTCATAAACATAAGATTTAGAGCCTGAAATGAATGGGAAGTAGAAGATGTTACTCAGCTGTTCTCTTTGCCCTTTTATTTAGGTAGATGATGTTAAAGGTAAATACTAATTTAATTGACTTCTTTTAGTTGGGTGGTGATTAATTATACATTTTCCTTATAGTTTTTATGGTTTTGAGAGTGGCTGTACGTGCTCTACAGAGGCAGGAGAGTACATGCCAGCATTTTTCTTTATAAAGTAATACCAGTAATTCAAAAATGGCAATTACTTCAATTCCTTTTTCTGTGTTGTGTACTTAGAGTTCTGGCTCCTTTCACCGTGGCAGACCTGTGGAGGCATCATCAGTTGGCATGCAAAAGTTGCTGTTACATGAGCTCTTCTGATTTTCAGCTGTGAAACATTGAAGTCAGTAAAAGAGGAAACATGCCTTACTTAGCCATGTACAGTAGTGGGCTAGTCTCCGTTAGTAAGACAAAAATATTTTTCACTCAGTATTCATCAGCTGTCCTGGTGGACCTCAATCAATAGTTACCAAGGCAAAGCAAGCTGCTGTTCACCAGATGATGTGCATCCTCCTATCCCACCACAATGCTGAATAAAATGTTGCCTTCCGATGCCTTCTTAGTTAGCCAACATGTTTTATTTTCATGGTGTACATTGTCAGATAAAACAGGCAAGTGGTAACTTGGTAAGCCTTGGTAACTCATTCACTTTTGATGTCCATCTGTCTATAATCTGAGATCCAAAAATCTGAGAACAGCAGATGACTCAAGTTTACTTGAAATGCCATTCACAAGATTGATCCATGAGAAAAAAAAATAGGTGCTAAGAAGCCTAGTAGTTCAGAGAGATAGGATTTTCAAAAGCATTTAGGCACGGTAGGTCCCTTTGCAGTATTTGAAGATCCTACTAGTCCACTTGCATCAGGATGTCCTTAAATACATTTGAAAATAAAGATTTACATTTCTCAAGCTTTCAAGATGCCATTCTTCCCCCTCTGCTGTTTATACCTGTGTTACAAAACAGAAGCTGCTTATCCAACTTTTCCACTCCCAATAGCATTCTCTTGCACCTGATAGCTAAAATGGAAAAAACCCAAAACCCAAACCAAAACCAAAACAAACCCCCTAAGTCAGAAGCTTGTTTTTTATGGAACAGAGATTGAAAGTAATACTAGGAAGTAATTTGGGAAGAGATAAATAGCAGCTGTTCTCTCGATGATAAAGACTGAAACCAATACTGATACTCAGTGCAGTGCAGTCCACTGGGACACAGGATAACGTCTATGTATGACCTTATGTTTGACTGAGAATGACCAAGTATTACATATGATAAAGTCTTCAGAAAGAAATTCCTTTTCCGTTCCCTCCAACTTTTCAATGTAACTTGAGAAAAAGCTGCTATCATTTAAAATTTGTGAGGATTTTTTTATCTATATATTTTTTACCTGTGTAAACTTTTAAAATTTTGCACACTACTGTAGGCATTTAATGTGTTTAGACTCACTGTGGACAGTTATTTCAAATTTCCTTTCAAATATAAATTTTTAAATGGAAAAATATATTTTTTTTATATAAACTGCATATACTTTTTGTCAGGATGTTTATGAAGCAGAGGTATTTGGGTTTAAAGGTATTTGGACTTCTGCAAGTCAGTGTCGATATTGCTTTGTGGGCTGCTGCTTGTTGAGGTCGAGAGGTGGGAGGACACAAGGGAGCTCCTCAGGTTGTGAAAAGCTGATGGGGTAACCAACTTAGTCTTTGAAATTTCTCTCTATATATCAATTGTAAAACAAGCTTTTAGCTTTGACTGTATTTGGGTTGAAGTAACTGAGGAAGAGGTACACATGTAAAAGCAAAGGCTAGTAAGATCAATGGCAGTGATCAGTACATGCGCCTTAATGGATGAGAGTTGGAACACATACAGGCTGAACATCTGGGAACATATGTCTGGGAGTCACCTTCTCTTGCAGACATGGTAAAATCTAAGTTCTCTGGACTTTAACAGCAAAACGAGAGGAAATACTAAGTATACACTCTAAGAAAACATCCCTTTTCAGAGAAGATATTTCTAAGAGTTCATTTCCAGAGAGCAATAGGTACCTTTGGTTATGTTTTATGGTCTTGAATGTTCTGTGCACTTGTCTAGGTTAATTTAAAAAACATGCAGGGACACAAGTGCAGAGCCTGTGTGTGTGAAGGGAAGCTGCCCTGTGTGCAGCTGTTTACTATAAACTGAATACATTCAGTGTTTATGTACAAGCTGGCAAATTGCTCATGTTGCAGAGAAATGAACTGTGATGGAAAGTGCAATAGATATTTAATTACTTCAGAAAAAAATACATTATGAATATGCTTCTTCCTGATGTTAAAACATCTGGATTTAGTTTCTAGCTGTACTAAGACTCTTTTCAATTTCATATCCTGTGTTTTAATGTCACAAAACAAATAGAACAACGAGCTGACTTTGTATCTTGACCTTTAGGCTGTTTTTATTTCTGGTGTGGTTTGGGTTTTTTTTTGGTTTACAAGACTTAAGTAATTTAAAGTCCAGTCACCTGGGGTATTGTGCTAAAAGATTAATGCATAGTAATTTAAGTCCTACTGTCCCAGATAGTTGTAACCAGGACTAACTTTCTTCTTCCTTGTCTCCGTCTGCTTCCCTGCATACGGCCGTTGCTGCAGAAGGCCTCCAAGTCATGTCATGTCAAATAATGCATGGTCTTCAGAGCTCACTGGGGGAGAGAAAAGTCTGGGAACAATGTGAACAGGCACAGCCAGGCACTTCCACTAATTGTTGATGTGGACGATGGAATACAAAAGCAGAAGGAGGGAGGGGGGAATGGAAATGTGTCTTGGTGTGGAAATGACTGTGTAAAAACAAATATGCCTGGGCTTGCTCATTGGGAATGTACATGTTACGCAGGAGAACTCCCACAAAAGGAATCCTCTGCTTTAGTCTGCCCCTGCCAGATAGTTTTAGAAGGTTTATTTTTTTATTTATTTACCTATAGAGGTTTTCTTGGCTATTTGGGGATGTGGACTTCAGCCACCATGAATTGTAACGGGTAGTGGCAATTTACTGCTGAACTAGCATGAAATTATCTGTTAATTTTTGGTTCTATCTATTTGGTATTGCCTAAATATTGGGAATGGGAAATTTATATGAATTAATATTAATGTAACATGCTATTGAATCAGAAATAGTGTGACCAGCAGGACCAGGGAAGTCATCCTTCCCCTGTACTCAGCACTGGTGATGCTGCACCTCAAATGCTGTGTTCAGTTTTGGGCCTCTCATTCCAAGGACACTGAGGTGCTGGAGCATGTCCAGAGATGGGCAACGAAGCTGGTGAGGGGTCTGGAACACAAGGCTGACAGGGAGTGGCTGGGGGGACTGGGGGGGTTCAAGACAGGAGGGTGTAGCCAGGTGGGTGTTGGTCTCTTCTTCCAAGTAACAAGTGATAAGATGAGGGGAAATGGCCTCAAGTTGTGTCAGGGAAGGTTTAGGTTGGATATTAGGAAAAATTTCTTCACCAAAGGGGTTGTCAAGCATTGGTATGGGCTGCCCAGGGAGGTGGTGGAGTCCCCATCCCTGGAGGTATTTAAAAGACTGGTACATGTGGTGCTTAGGGACATGGTTTAGTAGCGGACAAGTACAGTTGGATTTCGTGATCTTAAAGGTCTTTTCAAACCAAATGCTTCTATGATTCTGTACTAGTGGCATTTCAAAGTATATTCTGCTGAAGTGGAGTTTAATATCTAGGTGACTCTCTTCCATACTGTGTCCTCTAACCCAAAGCAGGCTGAAATGCTTTGCAGATCAATTATATAAAATAGAATAAAATTACATATTTGGTTTTTTTTATTCACAGTGAAAAACAGAATTTCCTCTCAAGAACTGTTATGCTGAAATATCTACACTGTATTTTGCTTAAATGCTGAAAAAAATCAGGTAAAGACAGCAATGAATGGATGACCATTTGGTAGGATGAGTCTGAAAATGAAACAGTTATCCTGTAGGATGGGAGCTATATGAAATTATGAGCAATGGAAAATGAAGTTAGTAAAGTTAGTGAGATTAAGAAAGTAAAATGAGTAGATTTATACTTTATTACACAGTGGAACTCTAGCTATACAGGGAAACTACCAGCCCATGCTGGGATTCATCAACCCCTGGAGATGAAAAGACTCTTTACATCAAGGGAACAGAAAACACAAGTGGCACACAGGGCACTTCCATGTTCATCTATGCCTGAAAGATCATCATACATATGCTGAAAAGTAGGTATTTCAGCAGTGAAATGCAAGAGCTGCAATTAGTAATCAGCACAATGCAACACAATTGGTAAAAATCCAAATGATTACTTTATCCATTTACTAAATAAATCACAAATGTCTAACTGAACTGAGAACTATCATGGAGGAAAGGGAATAGCCAGCAGAAAGACCAATTTGTTGATTATATAATGGACCTTTCGTTAGTAACTTGATTATGCCAATGCAATTGCTTTTTCTCCAAGACAGATACTTGTTCCTACCAGGGCTGATTGATCTTGAAAAGCAGTCTGATTATGCCAGAGTGTGTTTCAAATGGAAAATGATAACAGAGTTAAGGAAGACGGAAAACTATTTACCAGTAGAAATATGATTGGTGATAGCGTTGCAGAAAAGTGGGAATGCAGAAAGATAAGATGGTTTATCCAAAAAGTTAGATTTATTCCTTTTTAGCTAAAATTATGTAAATTCAGTGCTGTAAAAGTTACCATGAGGACAGCCCTGAAGACTGATTGTGGCTCAGAGCACAAATCAAGTTCATCATATAAAATTCCTTGCAACAGTCCATTGTGGCACTTCTATTTTGACAGGCAGGACTGGCCTTCCAGCAATTACCACCAAAGATATTTATCATTGTAGTGTGGAAATCCGACTTCCTGGCACTGGGCTGGGAACTTCATTTCACAGCAATCTCCTAAACATCTTTGCTGACTAAGACTGATTTTGAGCATGTTGCCAAAAGCTCTTAGTTTCTCGGTCTTCTTCCCAGCTTTCCAGTTTTCACATCAGATTTCTCTTCATTATGTGTTCCTATTTTTGTAATCCTGTGATTTCCAAAAGTCAGGCTAACCTCCATGCAAATAATATTCCCTTAGCAGTATCCCCCCAGCCAAAACCACTATCTGCTATCTCTAGATACAGTTTCTAAACCCCACCACGATCACAAGGTACAAAGACCACCAAAATCAGTCTCACAGAGTTCCATGTTGAGTCTTTATGGAAAGGATTTTTAGTTTTGTTTACATCCCTGAGACATGGGAAAACTTTAGGGATGACTGTAACTTTTTTCAGAAATTTTGATGACTTGGGCTGCCCAAGGATGGGATACTTAATGGTAATAGGAGCCTCAAGGTTCCTGTTGTTTCATGGAAGATACCCACAGTTAGCATTTTAGGGGATTTAAAGAATATTTTTTTGGCTTAAGTGACCTGTTCAGCTCAGAGTGGGGAACGGCTGAACCTGCTGCAAGAAGTTTTTAGCTGTATGAGCTGCTCACCACTAGATTTGCTGGATGTGATTCTACCGTTACTTGCCTTAGCGGGAATATTTTCCCTGTCACCACTGAAACTGCTGTCATCAGTGGGGTGGGAGCTGGATGCACTATTTTTGCATGAGATAAAGATGTTAAGGTTTTGTTATGGCTCTCTGCAAGTTAGGGGAGATGGGAGAAGGAACCACCTGAAGTTTGCGAGTATATTAAGTGTAAATGAGCAAAGCCAAAATGTCAGTATTTTTTTTTTTTCAATTCCATAATAATTCAATTTGACAAACATCTAAGTTTCTTCTGGATGTTCTGCTTAGATCTTTCTCTCCTTGCAGACAACTTTTACAATGTTGCTTACCACAAATCTTACCACATTTAACAGGACTGTGCAAAATGCCCGATATAAGAGATCTGAGATGGAGATGGGAGAGTGAAACCAGGCTAGAGTGGTAGTATATGGCTAAAGCTATGATTCACCCTCTCTGCTATTCTGATTTTGTTACAGCTGTAATTTTGTAGCTGTGGTTTCTTCCAGTGGTCTAAACAGGGAGGCAGGTAAGAGGTTGAACTCAATGTGAGACAGAAAACTTAAAATATCTCTATGAGTGTTGGCAGGGTGCCCAGACCAGAATAAACATGTTCAGCCTTTCTCTTTCACATCCCCCTTGTAGAGACAAAATACAAAAAAGGCCAAACAGAATTCTGACAGACCGTATTTCGTTTAAATAAAGGCCTGGTAACTATAGGAGATCAAGAGACAGTTTTAAGGCTAAGTTCTATACTTTATATGGATTTATAACAGTAATTTAAATAAAGTATGCCTTCGTGCACAGGCTGAGGATTGGTAAATTCAAACTGTTTTATGGATGTGTGCATAATATATGAGGTTTTTTATGTGTAGTGCATATATTTGGCTAGATTTTTTTTGTTGGAATCAGGGTGATTTAGTTAATGTTGTTTACTTTTCTGAGCATCGTGTCAGAATTTATGATGATCTATTTAATAGAAAAAAACATTTTATCTGTCCCAATTTGCACACAAGTCAGTTTCAAGGAAAGCTTGACTTTTCTGAGAAGCTTCCAGAAGTTCTGAGAAAGGTTCATTTCCATCTGGTAACTAATTAAAAGTAGGCCTTAAGAAGTTCATATTTTCCTTTCTAGTATATTCTGTTATTCAGGCTTTTCAGCACTGCTGTCCATGAGTCTGACTGTGTGCCATTTTACAGAACAGCTCAGAAAAGGATCCGTGATACCAGTGAAGGGATGGGACTTACCTCCAATGGCTGGAGCTGGAGTTCTTGTTCTGGCACATTGGCTGGACTGCACGGAGGTTATAAATTTGGGAAGGAAATTTAATTATATGTTCTGGCAATAACCTTAATATTTTCTTGCTCTTGATTTTTTTATTGTTGGGAAATTACATGTAAAGCAACAGTGACTGGTGCAACATATTTTTGTATTTTATGTATAACTTCAAAGCTGAGCAAGTATGAAGGTTCATCTTGATGAAGTCTTTTCCAAGTATATGTACTCATTAAGCTGACCATAGAAATTCAGTCAAACATAAACTCAGGTATTGCTGGTAATTCATTAATAGATTCATCTAAAACTTTGTCCAAAGCTTTAGTTTCTGAATCAGGTCATGAATGTCTCATTTCCTCAGCAGTCCAAAAATACACAGTCAATTTGATGGTTAAAGCCAAGTCTAGCCAGACTGCGAGCAACAGTGTAACCTTCTAACCACAGGCTTGCTTTATCTTGGATCCAGCTGTGCTTCTCCTTCCACATGTCAGGGCTGTAGAGGAAGAGGATATCCTTGAAGTATAAAACATGGCAGTCTTGACCCTAACACCCCGATGGCTTTGTTTTTGATCTTGAATGCAGTGTGTAGCCCAAACCAAGCGCTCGCTCCACTGACCCTCTGGCAGTTAATTAATTGGCTGGGTACAGAGTATGTGGAGTAAGCTCTGGAACTGATACAAACCTTCTCATATTAAAAGCTCTGAAGTGCTTTACAAATTATGTTTTGCCATATATGAGTGATTTATAGATAGATCTGGGACAGAGATCGCTAGGTGTTTCACTGGTGCTTAGCAGTACTAGGAAAATTTATGCAGGAATTCAAGAAAATTACTTCATCTGGAATATCTGATAGGGAGGACTTTGCCAAAAAATGCAATGTGTGGAACAGAGTTTGGAGTCAAAATTAATTTTCTAAAGGAAAGTGTTGTGAGATCTTGAATGGACACAAGTGGTTTTCTTCTCTGTGTCTAGAGAAAAACATGTTTTTATTCATTCCATGTAAATGCAAGTGTCTCTGTAGCACTTTGCCTGCCTGCACTGGCCCTGGTTTGGAGGGGTTCCTAAGTGAACCAAGTAATATCAATGCCCTGAATCTGAAATGTAAAATATCACCAATCATCAGACTGTCGATTCTTGGGTATATGCAATATCCTGATATTCCCCAGTCTCATCTTGTTATCCATATGCTATTCAGTTTATCCTGTGTAGATTGTAGCTCTTATCAGACAAGTGTGCTCTCTAATACCAACTTTCTGTGCACTCAAGTTTTCACTTACACCTTAAACACAGGGAGACCTGCTTTATTTGAACTTGCCAAAGAAGTGGACTCTTGGAGGATATCCAGGTTTTTATTGATGGGGTATTTGATCCAAGTATTTGTTTTAAAACTCTCCTCAAAAGAAAGCCTGGTGAGAGAGCCAACATAACATAATAACCCTAATGCACTGCCCTCCTCCATCTCCTTCCTTCTGCAAATAGTAAAATGTTTAGGAGAAATGGGTGAGTTACTAATACCCATGTTGCCCTGGAAGTATCATTATTTCTGATTTAAAGCTTGGAAAGCAAAACCATAATGAGTAACTTGCCCAGGTCCATAGCAAGCTGGAAAGTAGTGTTCAGTGGCTCTCTAGTCTTAAACATAAGCTAAAAAAAAAATTAAAAAATCATTGTTCTAGGTAATTCAGGACTGGCAGATGTCTTGGCCCACTCCTGATTCTGCTCTGACTCTGTATGGAGCTTTTCATATGTAAGATCAATTATAATGAGGCTGCCTTTGGCCTCTGGAGTTTACCTGTGATGAGGTCTGTTGCCAGACTCCTGTGTCAGTCAATAAATTTACTGCCATCAATATGACCCAGTTGAGGCAGAATCAGATAGCGCCGTGAGCCTAGGGCTCCCCATAAAACATCGCTTCTCTACCATTCATTGTTATTCATGCTGATGGAAATAAGCCAGTGTTAAATAAGGAGTGGGAAAGTATAGCCTTGCCTTAAACTGAGTACAGCTGCTCTTTTGTTACTCAAGTTGTCTGCAAGGGCAAGCAGTATTTTGGCATGCTCTTGGCTCCATAAAAGCACTGCTGAGGGAGCAACGGAAGTTACTCCCACTATTTTAAAAGACAGGTCACCAGACTCCCAAAGTTACAGCAGCTGATGCCTCTGGAGAGCTGGCT
>NW_009260479.1:3979911-3993793 GCF_000687185.1 Egretta garzetta | reverse complement strand
CTGTGGTTTGAACCTGGAAAGACGGTGACAGATCAGCTCAGCGTTCTCCCAATGAGAGTCTGGTTTTTCTAGATGTGATAAAAGCAGTCTTCCAGGTGGCTGAGACAGGTGAAAGTAGGGACCATGGTGGTGGCTGGTCAAATGCTTGAAATACCAATGCTGTATATTTCTATGTTCCCTTTCCCATCCATTTTCAGGAAAGTTTTTTTTTTTCTTTTCTTTCTCTGTTTTGTTTTACTTGTAATTTCACTTTTAAAGTTTTTCCTTCCTCTTTCTGAGCTTCTCTTTTAAATCTGTTAAAAAGAAATTTCTTTCAGATTTGCAGAAATCGTGTTTGCTTGCTTGTTTGTTTTTCCAGGCTATTCAGTAGGTTATGGAGATAATTTCTGCTTGTCATTTAGTTTACATAGGTAGGATCATCTTGATTCCCCTTTGGAGTAATTATACGGCTCTTCTTCAAATCTTGGAGCATCTGAGACTTTTGTATATGCAGATGATACATTTTTATGAGTAGTATCCCATGTTTGCCATGTATATACGTATATGGGTGTGCCTGTGTACACCCATATTTCCATGTGTATTTTTGCATATAATCTTTGCAGCACATTTGATGTGAGGTTTTCAAGAAGGACCAGAAGCATGGCATTAGGGAGCAAGGACTTCTTATGACAAATGTAATATGTTTTGATGCAGGTTTAGCAAGAGAATATGATTGGCATACTCTGAACACTGAAAGGGCCAGTCTGTGACATGTAGCCACATATTGTATAGCAGTCTCTTTCCAAATTTGGAAAACAGTTCAGAATTAACCTTTTGGAATCATCCTATATTTTTATGTTGACCCTCGCATTACACATAGAATGACACCTTTCCAGATGTCCGCAGACTGATCTTCCAGTCATTAGACATCTGAACTGTTTCTGTTCTGCAGATCTGTCAGCTATTGGGTCTCCACAGTAGGAGCAGAACTTCTTGAGCCTAGAAAAAAATGCTAGAATAATTATTACTCCTGTTCTTTCTTGCTCTAGAAGATGCATAAAACAAGAAGGAACCATCTTTAACCTGCCATTTATTTCCATTGCCTGCTCCTGTAGGAAAATCCTGTAGGCAGCCCCATCATATCTTTCCTGTAAGCAACTTCTTCAGTCTGAAAAGGAGTGATGTTTCATGTTCTCTTTAGAGCTTTTCCTCCAGAATTTCACTCTTTTCCCTCCCTAATTTCCAACTTAAATTTATTCACAACCAGTCCCATTTTCTAATTGCACCCACAGTGTCCTTTATCTCTCTTCTCCCTTGTTCGTGTTTCTCTACCTTATGTAACTTTGGAGGAGGATTGCGTACACTCTCAGCTGTCAACTGTGAAACAGTGAGCCAAGCTCTTTTAGTCAGGTCCCACAAGAGAGACTCTACGTTTCTCTCATCGTCAAAATAGTCTTTGGTGCACCTGTTCCCAACTGAATTAACCTTTCCTGAGCAGATGACCAGAACTGCACACATTATTCCAGATGAGTTTTCACAGTGCTTTTATATATATACATATATATATATATGGTATTAAAGCTTTTTATCTGCTCTGGAGGCTTCCTGATGCATGCTCTAATCACACGTGCTTTATCCATAGCAGCATTAAAATGATAGCTCCTAGTTAACCTTTTGAGACAGGTACACTTCAGTTTGTCTCTATCCAGCTATTGAATGCTCAAGTTTTAGACAAAATTGTAGTCTGAAAGTACGTAATTTAGGGATTAAACTGAATTCATTAAATTGATTAAATTAACTTGATTTCTGTTCCTCCACTCATTGATGTTATCCAGTCCTTCCTCTGAGATATTCTGGTGCTCCTGTTAGGGCTTGAGCCCAGTAACTTGGTATCGTCACCCAGGTGTCTGGCTTAGCTTAAATATATTGAGGTTGTTTACCTAGGTTTCAGTAAATTGTTTAATGGAAAGATTATTGCTCCTATTTTCACTAAGGACTTGGAATTCTGTGTTGTCTTCCATGCTGCCCAGGGTGCCAGCAAGAGAGAGCACAAGAGCCTCCTCCTTACTCTCAGCTCTGATGGCTGGCAATTGAGTGGCCCAACGTGGCAAAGAGAAACAGCAAGAAGACATACAGGGGGTAACAAAGGGCTTGCTCTGTATAAATCTTGGAAGAATTTGCTAAGAAATTGAGATCTCTCCCACAGCTGTGGGATAACTGATAAGTAGGCCAGAGTTTTTGCTAAGAAATTGAGATCTCTCCCACAGCTGTCTGGCTTATCACTAGGCCAGAGTGGGGCAGAGTCTCACAGAGACGGCACAAGACAGACCTGTGTTACCCCATGAGACCCTACCAGATTTCACGGTCATAGTGGCAGTGATAGATCTTTCTGATTGTATTTTTTTTTTTAATTTGGCAGTTTATTTTTCTAACTTTGCCTTTTTAATCCTGATCTTAGCTCAAAAGTAGCGTGAAAAAATGTACATCTGAGGGGAACATCTGCCAAAGTTTGTCGAATTATAGCCCACTAAAACAGGGGTTGTGTTTGCTGAGTATTTGTTTTGTGTTTGCTGTAGGTTGTATAGCCTGTAGACCTCTTCTTGTAGAACTGTGAGTGAAAGTAGATCAGCTTAGTTGAGGAAGACAAACTATCTGACCAAATTAAACGTGTTTCATTAGGGCTACTTCTGTCATCCTCGACAGCAGTAGTAGCTGTCGAGAGCTTTAAATTTACAGTAGAGAGAATGATTCAAGCAAGTGGATGGGGCAGATGTTTGGTGGTTTGGCTAGAACAACGTGACCTTTGGAGCTAAGCTTGCTTATACTTTGGTCTCCCTCTGTTTAGGGTAACCTGCTTTTCACACTTGTTTTATTGATGGTATAGTTCTTGAGAGATACGGAGCCCATGTGAAGTAGTTACTCAGACTCTGCTTCAGGGTCTTCTCCAGCTGGCTTGAGAGGCTGATAATGCTTGGAATAATTTTTAAAGTTTTGTTTCCTTTTTCTTTCTGCTACATTTTATAAACTTTTCTTATTCACTGCTTCCCTTTCTTATTTTCCCCACACCCTTCCCCCCACTTTGCTCTCTGTATTCTCTGGTCTCTTTGCAGGGTGTGAGCTGTCCTTTTTCAGTGGTGATATTCAAGGGAAATAAAAGGTTAATATAAGATCTGGGCAAATAATGATTCGTTTCCAGCAGTGCTACCAGCCGAATTGGCTTTCAGCTGCGTTGTGTGCTGAAAACTGATGACTTACAATTGGCTAAAGCTGACGGTGGGGCTGGAGCAGCTGTAGTATAGCAGGACAGCAGAAACTTGCAGAAACAACTGCTGGTTTCATTAAAGCTGAAAAAGAATGTTGTTTTCCCCCCTTCTTGTGTAAGCAGAAGCTTGGAAGGCTTTCTTGTGCTGTTAGATATCTGCTGAGAAGCAGCAAGACTTCAAGAACAAAGCTGTTTGCATGTATGTAAACTAAGGTAGCAAAATGTCTAAGTAATTTATTTGGCAATGCTTATGCTTTAGTAAGGATTGTTTTCTTTTTTCTTTTCCTATGGATTTAGCACTTTTGGAAAAGTTGCTGGATTAACATCCCTGTAGCAGGTCATCTATCCAAGAGGGCAGGTACTGCCTAGCCCCTGGCCTGGCATTGCCTTTGGCTCACCTCCCAGTCTAGATCCCCTTGAGAGGATGCTGGTGTCCATTTCGGTGTCTGTTCACCCCACCACCATCCTGTGAGGTCCGAGAAGTTATGCTTTGCTGAAAGCTGTGATAGTTTTATGTTGCAGACTATGGACCATTTGAAATTCAACCAAGTACAAATTCATCTCGTGGCAGTGAATCTGATTTATGAGGGCACATTCTGGGAGGGCTACATGGCATTTGCTGTGCCAAGGGAACTGTGTCTCAGTGGCTGGTGATTCTGGAGAGAAACCAGCTGCTGCTCTCTGAACTAGTATTCCTACCAGCTCCTCTTTCTGCTCTGCTGCTATTAAGACCAATGTAGTTTTACCAGAGAGGATTTTCTTCTGGACAAATGTGGTTTTATACTATTACCTGGAGTCTTTGCATCTATGCTAGCAATGTTACTGCTGCTTCCCCCAGGGCTGCAGCACATACCCTGAAATGCGTCAGTGTGTTGCCATAAATGCTGAGTGCTTCGTTGTTTCCTTAATCCATGCTGACTCCATCATTTCCGGGTATTATCAGAAAAGTGCTCACCTCGGTAGCAATTGCATATGGTCCACTAGACTTCGTGTTCTTGCCTGCGTCATCTCATGAAGCGGCGTTAGAGCTGGCTAGATCTTTCCTACAAAGAGAGGAGAAAACAAAGGGGAAGGAAGAGCATAACTGGCTCTTCTTATCAGCAAAAAAGAGGATTTGTTTTCTCGCAGACTAAGCTGCTAATGCTGAATGACATAAAGAAAGAGATAAGAGAGCTGCTAAGTCTCTGAGGAGGACCGTGGGGACAAATTATGCTCTCCAAGGAGGATACAAAAGACAAAACAAAGGAAAACCAATGCAGTTATGGAAAGAAAAAATAAGCCACTCCAAGAGGAAGCTTAGCAAAGACAATGGGCAGCAGGCAGCAAAGTTATGGTGTCTGCATCAAGGAACCCTGGGCCAATAAAGGCTGGTGAAGATCATCCTCCAAGTAATGGATATAAGATCCATAAGCAACAGAAGAGAAATTTATAAGGGCAAGGGGCCTAATTTTCTTAGCTTCCTCCAAAATAATTTACTATCACTGCACTGCTTGGAAGAGTTACTGCATTGGGATGGGTTGTTCACCTGTGGGTGCTGAAGGACTACATATGGGTTTGAGTATTTAGCTGAGAAGCATAAATCATCTTCACAAAACATTGAAAGCAAGAAAAAAAAATTGGACTGTGATGACATTATGGGAATGGAGAGAATGCCATGAAATAGAGATGGCAGAAAATCTGACCTTTGATTTTCATTGAGTACCTAACAGATTACCTATGGAAAGAGAAGCTCCCAGTAAAAGTTGTGACGTGATAGCTTAGTGTTCCTGACAAATCTAGGAGCTTCATAAGATCAAACAGGGTGTTTTGAGTATCGGCCAAATCTTTGATGTAGTGACGAGTTGGACATTGTGAAAAGAACTGGTGGAAAAAGCAAGACCTGCTTGCTTTAGGTATTCACCAGGCTTTCTGGTGTTGGTGATGTCTGTTAATAAGCCATTTCACCTTGTTTCTTAACTTCACCTAGTAGTGGTGGAAATGGAGATCTGAAACAGCCATACACAGCCTTGTGTTTTCTGGTATTTCTTCCAAATTAAGCTTGTTTTAGTGAACTGAAATTTTAGCATTTCAGAGAAATAGAAGTGCAACTGATTCCTGGCATGATCTACCCTTACTTCTTGCCATGGATTTTGCTATATTTGCTGTCTGAGCTTCTCGTGTGCTGGACAACACAAAGCAGGGCTGCTTCAAAACAGAACAGTCGACTTGTTATTAGTAGCTTGTTTGTTTGTCCTCAGGCCTATTTATAAAAACAGCCCCAGGCAGGGAATTCTGCCAGCAGCCCAACCGCTAAACAATTACAGATCTTTTCTCGGAGCACTGTGTTTAAATCTATGCAATAATTCAGCAGCAAACCATAGCCCCTGCTCACATGTGTATGAAAGTAGCCATTTTTGTGTGTGGCACTTTTTGAGACTGTGTTTCTATTTAAAAAAAAAAAAAAAGTATCCATGTTAATGCGCAGAAAAATACAAAATTTAACTTAATGGGGATCACTGCCAGTTTTGTGAAACGAGGCCCATAAATAAGACATGCAGAACTCAAAAGGAAGTCAAAATGGCCAAATAAATATTAATCAATAACTATACATAGGCTGCAAACTCAGACAAAGAATTCAAGGGACTAGTAGTCGCAAAGAGCCAGGCTTTCCAGCTCCCTCTGGTTAGGTTTAAGCAAAAAATAAATGGAAACCCCTCTGCGAGGGAGAAGATTCATCTCGTTTTGACAGGACACAGTAATATCTGGTTTTATCGGTGGTAGGATGCTTCACATATTTCAACTCATACGTGTGATAGATAGTTGATTGGTTTTGTGATGCAGATGGGATGTGCTCTTTAATTAGTGGATGTAGAACTATAGGGACCAAATGATAGTCCCTTGGTGGCAAAAATACACTGAAAGTAGAAGGGGGCTTAAACATTTGGATCTGGCTTTTGGTTTTATTCGGACTGCTGTAACAGCACAGCAAGAGGATTTTGTGAGAATAGTGTGTTGAACAGCAGACAGTAAACAAGCCTAGTAAATCTTATGAAAGGTGGGAAATGTCCAAATGACGCTTTGGGGGGAAGTCCTCTCCAATGGAGATTGCAAACTTTGCACAAGGCTGGATCACTTCTCAGTACGAAGTACAGAAGTCATGAACCAGAACATCTCTGCTTAGAGAATGTGCATTTGTTAACCAGATTGGTTGTATTTCAAGGGTTTGAAATGTTCTTTCTGAACTTGAAATATGTGTCTGTGTTTGCTAGATGTGATGCAAGGCTTTGACAGTTTTGCATTTGATTTATAATTTAAGCCTTAAGGAAGACCTAGAATTTCGGATTTAAGCCCAAATCACTATGGAACTTGCTAGATCTTTAGGTACTGGGGTTTTAAGAACTGGTATTTTTTTATTATTTTACTTTATTCTTCCTTGGAGAGAAAACAAAGCAAACCTGCCTGGCTGCTGCCATGGAGAGGTGTGGCAGTGACAATCTATCTGTCAGATAACTTAGGCCCGGATTATATAAATACACCTTTGAAACGTTTAATCCCTCCATTGATGTCTGAAGATTGAGGCAAATCCTGAAGTAGCTTGAAAATCAACTGCTGTGCATAGGACAAGAGCTGGAAACTCACAAACCCCATCTCCTTTTCTTGTGTATGCATATTGGTGGAAAACATGCTCTATTAAAGGTATGACAGAGGCAGTCATTCATCTCCAGCGCGTAGAGCAAATTGGAGGGATACAGAGCATGGATGGTGGAAGCCCACAGTGTCGTCTGCTTCTCCTCCGCACAGCAGCCTGGTAATGTGAATGAGGAAGATTGTATTTTAGGATGTTGTATCCCTGTTCACTCTTCGGGTTAATGAGAAAAGACTAAAGATGTCAAATTTTGGATACCATCGTTCAAAAACGAAGTCATCCAGTGTTAAAAGTGTATATACCTCTTGAACTGGGAGGTGAGGGAGTTGGAAGGAGTCCTGTAGAATTTGTGTAAGCTTTTTTCTTATAATTTGTTTACTTTGTCATGTGCAAGCTAATATGTAATATTAGATTAAGAAACATGCAGATTTTAACTATAAAGTGTTAAGTTCTGCAAAGTTAGACCTACTGTTTCTCTTATCTTTTTTCTTTTATCCTTTTCCTTTCTCTTTGTCTTCATTACAGTTTAAAAATGGGTAGCTGAGCAGAAATGTAGCTCCCAGTTTCAGTTCCTCCTTTTTGCACAGAGCCCTTGCTGGATTGCCCTGATGTCTCTTCCCTACAGATTATTCAGCCACTGTTCTTTATATAAAGGGTTAAGATCTGATGATGTTGAAACCAGTCTCCTGTTTACAATCATTGCAGAACTGTAGTATGGAAATTTCCATCTGCAGCAAGATTAAAAAAAAAAAAAAATCCCTGCTGATTTTGTGAACATTTAGATCCAAATAAAGAAATAGTGGCTGAATCAAGCATATTAATTCTGATTAGCACATACAGTGTGTTCAGCCAAAGAGGTCTAAGCTAATGGCCCCCCACCCTCTGAAGAAATGAGCTTGCTCTGCTGCTAGAGCCGGCAGAAGTTTTTCAGTATCAGCACAGGAACCACAGTTTCACTTGCAGAGGTACCTGAACTGCTCAACTCTGATAATTTTTGTATTGAGGTCTTCTAAAGTGCAGTGCTTCCTTCTTTAGGGAGATATGATCAAGGTAAAAAATTACTGACTGTTGCAAGCAGTAGGTTAATTTTTCTTGTGCTTGTTGTGCTGACATAAATTATTCTTGCTATTTAGCTCTTTCATCTGTTTGGGCAATCATAAGTACAAGGATGTCAATACTTTTGGAGACTAGAATTCATAGTGGAAGATGTCTGTGATGGATGTAATTCTACGATTTGATTATTTTAAGAAGGGGAAACAAAAATCTGTGAATCCTACAGGCCTTTTGAAGAAACTAGACAGTTGCTTAACTTCTCTGAAAGTAAGACCAGTGCTGTCCCTGTTTCACATGCTGTGTTAGACACATTTCCAGAATTACAAGGGGTTTAATTTCACATGGAAGTTGTGCTGGACTTTCTGTATCAGTTCTGAGCATGCACTAATAAAGCACCTATCTCCCTGCAACCACAGCTACTTCTCCTGCTCCTTCCACAGCCCAGCACTGTGACAGTCACGTAGTGTTTGCACAGTGCACAGAAGAGTACACTGCTTATATTTAAAACACTGAAAACTTTAAAGCTTGCACCAAAATACTCTGATATTTTCTACTAACCCTGGAGTTTAAATTATTGTTGCTGTGTTAAGTTCCTGACAGCAGCAGATTACAAAAAGTGAATTTTATGACAAAAATCACAGCTGTGGTTTTGGGAAGAGGATCTTCCCAAGTTGATGCTTTTCAGTTGTGTACATGTTAAGGTTTGTCACTGGGCCAGTCTGCGAAGAAGCATTCAATATGTTTGGGAAACTGTATTGCTTGTCTGTGTGCTGCTGAGAGGCAGGAATCAACTGATCTGTTTCTTGTGGGCTGTGTGCTTAGTTGCTCACTTGAGCACTCTTGTACGCTGGCGACTGAGCTTGGCAATCTTGGCATCTTCAGGCTGCTCTAAGTGACTGCATTTTTTCATGAGAGCAAAACTGGGGGTGTTCCACTTCCTCCTATTTTGCTTTTAAGACAAGTAATAATTAATCTCCTCTTGCCTTTGTCAACCCCAGCCCAAAGTTCTGCAGAAGCAATAATAATCAGAGTTAATAATTCAACACTGTAGTGATTTGGATTTTCAGAGGTCTTTTACAAGCATTACACAGTTCACTGTCACAACACTTTTGTTGTAAATGAACATTATGCTGATTTTTTAGCTGGCAAAACCTCTTGCTGAAGTGCAGAGCTGTGTTGGAAGCATGAGTGAAATGACCAGTGGCATTGGGATGGACTCCAGCAATGTCTTTTGCCAAAATAAATTGGGATGCCTTGGGTTTTCCTGGCAGGGAGGAGTGTATGATAATGCATAACCTCTATACTTGATGGAAAGAGCAAGCATCCCCAGACAGCATCCAAGGGGGCTGCACCACACGTGTTTTTAACAGCACTGACAGCTGTGGATGATCTGTTGGAATAGTGTGGAAGGTGGTTCCTGGGTCTCTCTCTGTTGCTGTGTTGATCACATGTAGAGGTTTTGGTCTTGCTCGCTAGCTGGCTGGTGCAGGGCACACTGGAACAGTCAAGCAGGATTTGCCCGGGGGAATGAGGAAACACTGTAAGAATCAGCATCAGAATTTGTTTTTAATCTGACTGCCTTTGGGCTTCTGGTCTCCATGTGAAATATTATCTGTGGCATAAAGAATGATTAATGGCGCTTCCGTGATTGCTCTTAGACTGGTTTTCTTTCAGTCATGGAGTTGTTCCCCTGTTAGCATACTTGTGGGAAAGGTAAGTGGACCTTAAAAAGGAGAACGTGGATGTCAGAAGTGCAGATGAAATGCTGATGTGAACAGTATTCCCACCTCCGCACTCACTTGCGTCTCACAGGCACTGTGCTTGTCTCAGGGTGCTTTTCTAAAGGATGCTCTGCAAGCTACTGTGTCTCAGGAGAACACCCTTGTGCCATTATTGAAGATGGAGCATGGTCTCTGCAGCTTCACCAGTGGTGGGAAAGGCAGTGAAATGGGAGGAAGGCTTCTGTGTTCCTTGCTATTCCTAAAGCCATGGCTTGAAAGACCAGAAAAATCTGTTTCACAGCTTTTTTCCCAGACAGTTCCATTGTTTTTGCTTGCATACACAGTCTTCCTAATTTGTACAGAAAGAAAAATCTACAGTGGAAGAAAGAATATCTTAAAAATGAGACAAAACCCACACACAGCTCTGGGGGAGATCACAAAAAGTTTTCCAGGCTTTGTTGTTGCAGAAAGATGCACTCGTAAGATACATCTGGGTCTGCAGGCCTGGGTTTTCATGGTAAAACACGGGCACTTCAGATTAGAGGTGAAATCCTGGCAGTGGTCAAGCCAGTGGGATTTTTGCCAGTGATTTTAATCAGAACCAGAATTTCACCCTAGGTCTATAATCTTGTGTAACCTCCCTTTGAAGTCACATGGATTTTTAACCAGTGATTTATATAACACCAAAACAATTCACTATCCACCCAATATTGTCTATTTTCCTGTGTAACCAAAACCGAATGTTCCAAAAACTGAGATGATACTGAATTAAAAATATGATTTTTTTTTTTTTTTTCCTTTTTTGCAATATGGGGTGTTTGTAGAGTCACTCCGATGGTGTGGCCATATTTTTCTTTTAAACCCCTGGTCTGACCTCATAGCTAACCATGCTTTAAGCTTGAGGTTGAGATAAAGATTTATGTAGATCCCTTCCAACCTGAACTATCCTCTGATCTTATGGTCCTGTTCTGGATCTTAGAGAAATGCCTCTTAGACTCATCTGCTGGTTAAGAAACTGATAGGCTTCTGAAAATAAAGTTTGTCTCCATAAAATGAATATAATTATCTGCCATAGTTCCAAGGAAGAATTTCTGAGTTTAGGTTCATATCTCCGCATGTTTGGGGCCCTGTAGCCAGGGACTGGCTCTACTGAAACCTGAGGGGACTCCATCTCCTCAGTTTACATGGCCCAGAATTTCACTCTATCATCAATGCAATGTCTGGGGTTTTTAAGACTGCAGATGTGTTTTAAACCTGCTGGGTTACAAGAGAAGGTGAGATGGAAACACCTTCAATACAATCGTAGAATGCTTCCATGTCAGAGTGAATTAGAGGAGTATCACACAAAAACTTTATTCTGAGGCCAGAAGTTCTGTGTTGCTTTGAAAGGGGTTGTTTCTTTCAGATCATCAAAGGTTATGAAGCTTTGGAGGTTTTCAGGACAAGACTGGCTAAAGCCCTGTGCAAGCTGGTTGGAGTTCACTGTTGACTTAGCAGGAGGAGGGACTAGAGACCTGGAAGTCCTTTCCTCTTTGGATTGTTTTATGATCTTCAATCATGCACAGATCTCCTTGAATAAGCATTAGTAGATCCTTGTCAAACATGGATTATAACTTATCAGGTAGTTATCAGATAGTCTTTCTAGCGCAGATTGTTTTTAACTTCTGTACTCATGGAGGACTGAAAGCTGGATTTTTGCTTTATATTTAAATTCCTCGTCAGATGTTCTACCTGTAGTTAATGTATTTGAGGCTTCAGTGCTAGTTACATTCAGAACTGGAGATCACCAGTGGAAGGGATACAACAGGTCAAACACAAGTGCTTGGGATTAATGGAGAAGTTACTGTATAACATTCCTTGTCCTCTGCAGAATTCAAACTCAGCCTTTGAGGAATTTATCAGTCTCTCTTTGTTGCTGCTTGCATTAAGGTAAAATCCTGGTTCCTCTTGGTACTAGGCCCTATACAGACATATAGCGAAAGACAAATTTTGCTCTGAGGCATTTATATTATTTATGGTCAAAGCTGAGGAAGGGCTTCAACAGAAACAAACACAGGAGAAACGACTTGCCAAAAGTCCGAGAGTATGTCAGTGGCAGAGATGACTCTTAATTCAGTGTCCTGTTGACTTGATGATGCAATCTTCCAGGATTTAGGAATTGTAATCTACATTCAGGAAGATTTTATACTCCCCAACAACAGCATCTTAATTAAGGAGTAAAATTGCTGTTGACCTGGATAGGTTTATACACACATATTTTAATTTGCAAACAGTTGAGGAAAAAATTCTGACTATATTAATTCATCTATATTGTCAGTTTAACGAGTTACCTTTTTCAACCTTATAGTTATACCTTGCTATTTGGGTTTTCACTAAAAATAATCAGCTGGCAGTTCCTGTTTCTTTGTGGCTTCTTCACTTATGTGATTTTTATCGTAGTAATTTTTTAACCTTTAATTTCCTTTCAATTCTTCCCATCTTAAAAGAAAAACCAGTCAGGTATGAATGAACTTGCTGACTCAAGCTAAATTTGCTGTAGAGCACATCTTTCTTTTTAAAGATAGGAGTTTTCTTGGGTGAGGATTAACTTTATATTGCTTTGACTTGAATGTTCCAGCCTGGGAATTGTTTCAAGTGGCAGATTAAGAGGTTTATGAAGAGGTTTGTCTAAAGTACTTAGGAATGCAGGATTTGCAATAGCAGGTGAAATAATTTGTCAGTTAAGTCTGGTAACCTGCCTCCAGCAGTTGTCAGTCTCTAATGCCATGGTGAAAATTTGTTCTTTTTCTCAGCCTCCCTTGTACAATTGGGCTGGTTACTTGTATAATGCATTATAGGATAACTGTGGGAAAACACAGATTGTGTTTTAAAAGAATAATTAAGCTCCTTACACTGCAAATTTGACCCGTATTTTAAAATTTTGAATTTGGTACAGAAAGTTTCAGACTGTAAAGCTGGGTTTTGTTCTCAAAAAAAATGAGACAGAAAGCTTTACCTGGGGCCTGTTCTCTAATTTTTCTGAAGTAATGTGTGTTTTTCTGTAGAGGTCAATATAGTTCAGAGCAAAAGAATGAATTAGGCTTGGTGATGTCCCCAAGGACTGCTGTAAGACAATAATTGGTAAATAAGAGATGACCAGAGTTAGAAATTAGTGGATCAAAATTTGTTTGGTGGAAATAAGGTCCCGTTTCTAAGTAAGAAGATAACCATGCTGCTCACTACCACTTTCTGGCATCTGCCATTGGTAACCAGAGAGTTAAAATCTGCATCTGATATGTGGGGAGCTGGGGACCAAAGGAAGCATGTCCTGCTGTCATGACTGCCAGCCCACTATCCTCCACCTGCCCGACCTCTCACCACGCTGGCCCTTCCTTGTTGTCATCCTGAGGAGTGTCTCCATCAGTCTGGAAAGATGGACGTATGTGACAGTACAAGCTCTTTGTCTTGCTCCTGAACTCCACCTAAACAGGAAGGTTTTGGTTCCCCCCATCCCTCTTTTGTTTTGTGCTTCCAGAGAGCATGCAGGCTGTGATCAGTCACGTGGCTTTTCTTCTGCATCGTAACTGTCAGCACCTGAAGGAAAACCTTAAATTGCCAAGCACTGCTGTAAACTGGACAGGTTACTGCATGGCTGGTTGGGCATTATGCTGTGCCTGTGTTTCTCCAGCTAAAAACAAAAGGAATAAAGAACTGTGTTGAAATGAAAGCTTTACATTGTTGGCTGTTTCAAATTCTCTTTCTTCACTTCTGCACTTGTAATAAAACACTCTTAAAGATAGTGTTTATTGCTTTGACACTAATCAGGCCGATGTTTCTGTACCTTGAAACTCCACAACTTACTTAATTATCAAATGTCATACCGTGCCAGGGTCATATTTCACCCTTGCACTCTCAGCACCTATTTATTATATAAATATTATCACAGCAAGCATGCTATGGTAGAACAGGGCTTTCATCAGTGTTACCCAGACAGCGTATGAAGAAAAATCCATAAACAGCAATGCAAACAAGGACAATGGTGTGACTTGGTGTTACAGTACCGTGACGACCGGTTCACCTCTCCTGACTCCAGTCTTCATCTTCTCATGGGTTATGGAGCTGGTTGCAGATGAGTGTGTTGGCTGAGGGACATTAATGAGTCAGGATGCTTTTTGCTCTTGAATCTGTGATTGACTTTATGGGTAGTTTTTGTACTGTGTTCTCACTATAAGCGAAATGGAAAGTACTCGTGTATTTTGCAGG
>NW_009260479.1:3963112-3979883 GCF_000687185.1 Egretta garzetta | reverse complement strand
CAGCTTGAGCGGAATTTTAGCCTGGTTGGAGCATTTTGCAATGTAAACATGAAATAATAATAAAAAAAAAGATCAGAAAATCTACTTGACCTGTTTGTGAGTTAAACTTTATACTTTTTCTGGAGCTGTCTTTCCCAAAAGTGATCCCTGGGTGTTGCTGATGGGAAGGTGCAGTTTCTGCCAAAATAATGCTGTGTTTCTGGCACCAAAGAATAGGGATTGTGCAGACAAGAGGACTTGAGAGACAAAAAGGTTGGCACCTACAGGACCTTGCCTATTCACTGTGGGAGCAGAGGACTGGCTAAAACCCACTGTCCACCAATCTCCGTTAAAGGTCTGAGTGCACAGGGAAAATGGAGTTGATGTGGTTGAAGGAACAAATGAGAATGGATACCAGTATCTTTGTGTTTCTTCATGTGCTTCAGGGGTTATTTTCTATGTTAATTATGTAATTTGTTGAAAACTACAGCCTTTGCGTCGAATTCTGTTTGTGGAAAGTTGTTCTCTAGCATGAACAATTTCAATACATAAGCACTGAATGAAAGGGAAAAAATTATTACAAATTTTATGATTGTCAGAATATGCTGAAGACTATAGCATGTGAGAGACCTAGCAGAGACACTTAGGACCAGGACTATTCAAATATATTTTTTTCTTGCCATTTGTGATGTGTGATGAAGGGAGCCAGGTCAGTGTTATGAAAACTATATTTAATGCCGGCTGTATATCAGCAGACAGCTCATAATTATATTGTCTGGTGTGGGAGAAAACAGTTGAAACTAGAATGGATTCAGCCTTTATGAAATCAAAGCCAAGGTCTTAAGCCCCATCTCTGTGGCACACCTTCTGGAAGCATTGGCTTCCCATGCTGGACCTTAGGAGATCACTCAGTCCAGCTTCTTGCACTAAAGCAAGATAGGTGTAACAAGACTGGATTGAGGTCATGGATGCCTGATAGGTCACACGGAGCCAGCAGGACCAATGAAAAAAGGGAACGCATGCTTAAGCAGCACATGGTGCTCCCACAACCAACCCTCTCATTCTGGTCCTGCACACAGACAGATGTACAGGGTGAAGGGCTGCCTCTGCTGAATCCAGATAGAAGGAGGAGATGATGTTATGGCCTCCCTCATCCAAGACTACCCTCTCCATGCAAGTGGAGTGTGTGGGTTGTTACAAAATTCAGATCCAGCCTCCAAAGCTAGCAAAATCAGGCCACCTCTAGCTAAGCTGTTTTTGATAGAAGTTCTTACTAGTAGGGCTTGCCACCTTCCAAAGCAGCAGGTTCTGCAGCATCCCTTGGTAGTCTCTTAAGCTTTGTCATCATCTTCACAGGAAATTATTCCTAGAGTCCAACCTACATCTTATTGCCTGAAAATTAAGTTGATTTACTTTTTTTCTTGGCTTAGTGACCATGGACACTATTTGACCATTGACATGTTATTTCTTGTCTTCTCTTTCCTAGTCTTGAAACCCCAGTTCTATCAACATATAGATCATTTTTGATAATCCTCCTCTTGTTCTCTGGACTGTTCCATTTTGGGGCACTGTGTTTTGAAGAAGCTCTGGACAAACAAGATGTAGAAGGGGATTCACAAAAGTCTTCTGAAGTGGAAAATTGACTCTAATGCTATCAGACAGCTCTCCTAGTGTACCCGTTGTGGCGTTTGTCCTTTTTTGCAGAAGTTTCGTGTCACTGATTCATTCTCAGGCAGTTATCCTTTTTAGCAGCCCAGCTAATAGCCAGCTGTTCCCTCTTCATCTTCAGGCATTTCCTTCCTCCTTTATCTAGCGTTTCGTATAGTGTTTCATTTCATGGATGAGGATCATTTCTCACTTTGCAAGGTCATACTGGTTAGTCTTGCTGTCCCTAGGAAAGCTCAGAAACCTCATGCAGTCTAAATGAAATTATTTCATAATTATTATGAAATATCTTCTCTAGTCTGTTATCTAGGTAATAAATAAAAGCATTGCCTACAACCAGGCCAACAGTAATGCTATGCAGGAGTCTTCCAACCTTAGTGGCAAGCCATTGCTAGTTGCTAGTTCCCCTTTTTGAGGGCTTTTTGAGAGGGGGGGCACTCTCACAGTGATTTTTATCTATACCTTATTTCTCTACTTTGGTTACGAGAATGTCCTGTGTGGCAATGTAAGAAGCTTTACAGCATTCAGGGCATATCACATCTGCTGTTTCTTCTTGACTCAGAGGCTCTTTACTGCTTCAGATTAAATTAGATTAGTTTGTGATTTATTCTTATCCTACCCCTGTACAGGGTGATATTTATCTTATTCTCATCTGGGTAGCTGCAGTAATTCATTGATTCCCCCAAAAGAATTTTAAATTATGCAATGTGGTTGTGCCTCCTGCTCTGTAATTCCCTCATTTGGATGATGAAAAGTACTAGTCAGAGAGAGAAAAAGTGCCAATGCCATCATATTTACTTTATATATACTTTTAATACATATTTTTGGATGTTTTTGTTTACTGCCTGTATACAAATTGAGAAAAAAAGAGTTTCCTCTGCAGACCATGGTGGTTGCACAGGTCATGGTACGGCTATTATTGGAGTGGGTAGAAAGTGCTTCTCGTGCTGGTAGAGAGCAGAGCGTTATTTCCTTTGGCGACAGGAATGTTTAAGAAGCTTCTACACACTATTTTTTTTTCACTGTCTGTGCTTAAAAATGACCAAGCTTTGTATTATTGCCATTCTAAGACTGTTCTATCATGTACATCTCTAGAGATACTCCCTAACTTATACAGCATCTGTGTGTAAAACATGTTTTCTCGACTAGCTTTATTTTTTAATTCCTGTGTAACACACATATGCCATTTATAAACTTCCACTGGGTCCAGGTAAATAGAGTAAGGGTCTCAAAAAGACAGCCTTGTCTGTTGATTTGTGACCTTGGAAGGTCTGGGATGTGGAAACAAACCTGGAGAGGGGCTCTGGTGGGCAGTGGGGAGGACAGCAGCCTTGTGCTAAGCAGGTAGGCAAAGTGGGGTTTGTGGAGCCAAAATGTCACTGTGTAGTCCTTCCCTGCATTGATTTTAGTTATTTTAGGTAAAAACCCAAACACAACACTTGGCTGTTAGTTTGAACAGTAGTTTAACTGTATATATTTGTGTGTGTGAGATAGGAACTGCTGAGCTATCCTGCCTCTGAAAGTGGAGTCTTGCTGCTCAAGAAGAAAGTTGCTGTTTCCCAAGATCTCCTGGTGCATTTTTGCCATATTGAACAAAGAAATAAGGAGCATGCATATATCTTCATCCCTCTGGGCAGTTCTCAGCCTTCACTGAATTACAAGCTTTGCTTATAGTTTTGTTTGAAGTCCTTAAGTCTGTAACAGTCCCTAATCCTCACATTTCCAGTTATCCAGGTGTGACTATTTTTACTTGGAGGCAGCCCTATTAGCAGCACTGAACACAGAATATTTGCATTTCTTTAGGAAACAATGCTGCAGAAGGAAGAATGCAAGTACGAATACACTTCTTTGGGAAAGCAGCATCCGTGTAGGCAGTAAAGAGTTGTTGAAGTGGAACAATGAAGTAAACCTGACGTTGATTGGATTTAAGGCTCTAATCACTTTCCCTTGCACATGAGTCTCATATCTGTTGTTAACTTTAATGAGACTTGCGTGCCAAGCCTGCAAGGAGAATCAGTCCTTAATTCATCTTGTTGCTGAACTGTTTCATTAGAAAGTATTCCCATGTCTTTCTGGTGAAATTTTGGTTGACAGTATTGACACAGGAGCAGACCTTACAATGAGGAATTCGCCTCAGATCTTGGAGCTGCGGTGGGAAACAGTGCCCGGGGTAGATCCGGGAGACATGTGCCGACTAGTGCGTGACTAAAGATCAAAAGCTTGTTAGCTCCTGCTCGCTCCCGCAGTGACTCTGGGTAATTGACTTCCTCTGGTTTTCTTTCCTTAATTTCTAAAAAGGACGAAAATTTATCCTTATCTCCTTGATAGAGCTATTGTGAAGATGAATTAGAACATTGTTTTAGAACTCTCTAGGTGTGAGAAGTTTTATTTGCACGTTATTGTGAACTCCGCTCCTTATTAACTCAGTCAGCATTTCTCTGAACTTTAACATTAAACTTTGGGCTACAAATGTCTTACGTGATTCCATAAAAATAAATACCAGGTGAGCAGCTTCACCAAATATTTGCAGTGGCTTAATGAGTATATTTACAGTAACAATCTTATAAACCCAGAATAATTGAAGAACAACCCACAGATCAGTCGCAGCCTGGAAAATCCTAATTTGTGACCACTTTCTTCCTTCATCTTCATAACATTTTTAATTTGTTGCACTTCTTTTTCATGCTAATTTGCAGTGTCTTGCAAAAGCTACTTCAGCCTGTTGGCAGCTTAGGAATGGGAGCAGACCTGTCGCTCCTTGGCAACAGGTGAATGCCTTGGTCCTTGAAGAGCTTTCCAGATTCATGTTTCCCTGGCAGCCAGCCGTTCAGCCAGGCCTTTTTGCTGCAGAGCTTTTCTAGGGGAAATTCCTAACTTATTTTCAAACTTTTGAACAGCATTTTGGCTTCAGAGTTTCTTTCTGCTCTCAGCACCCCAGGGGTTTGCCTGTTAGGCTGCCTTGCCTCCAGAATTTAGAACTTTTTGGCTTGAAGGTGGCATTATTTAGGAACTGCTCAAAAATCTTACAACCATGTGGGACAGGCAACCAAGAGAAACAAATTACCATTTTAAAATGTTGAGGTATTTGAGGAAGGTAGGATGTCTTTCCTGGAGTTATTCTCAATTGGTACAATTGATGTAAATATTTCATTAGTTTTATGTGATATGCCACTATTTGTGTTCAAAAATATGAAACGGCCTGTGGAGATTGCTGTTGTTGTCAATATGATGCAGGTTCTTGACTGCTATTAGTATTAATATATGATATTTGATAGCAAACAGTACTTGAGCATTATCAGTCATTGGGACGTCTGCTGTGGGTTGTTTTGGGCTGGGTTGGCTCTTTCACTAGCAAAGCTAGTGAGCCTTATCATTTGGGATAACATTAATTTGCATTCTCTAAACTAACCCTGCACTCTTTCAACTGAAACTACAATTATCGTGAGTTGACTTGGTGATAGCTCTTTGGCAAAAAATTTCATTTTCATTGATTACAATGCTCTGAGATCTCCTAAGTGAAACATATTGTGTTATATATGGGCTGTCAATCATGTTTTCCTTTTCCTGTACTCTTGCTACATTCCTACTTAGAAAAATAAAGTAAATTATACATTGTCACTTCCTTTGGTAGATCTCACAAGAAATGTCTTCAGTCAATAGTTAGTACAAGTCTCAATTGCTTAACTTCTGGCCAGTAATGATGCCTATAAAGCATTAAGTGGGTGCCTGAAGTGTTTCTCTCAGCTTGCATTGTTTTTGTGGATATAGAAGATAAGACTGGGGGTTTGTCTTGTTTTTCTCATATACAACTTTACTGGGGTGTTTGGCTTAAGCAGCCATCCAGAGGCAGGGAAATTCTGAGAGTGTTTCTGTAATAGTTATTGGCACGTATGTATTGGAGCAAATGATAAATGTGGTCATTTCTGAATGGTTTTGCTCTGTTGGTTTACATCAGAGTAAATGGTGGATGAGGTTATGTCTTTGTGAGCACCAATTCAACTAGTTGGGTTAGTTTTTCATCAGAATACAGAAGGAACCTCTAGAATCACTGGGAGATGTCCTAGAACTACTCTAGCACTCCCTGGAGTCCTTGAGAAGACGCTGAAAGCAGGAGCACCTGGATGCCACCAGGAAGGCCTGACACACTGCTTGTGTGGGAGCCATGTAGCGTTTTGTTGTGCTGTTGGCAGGCATGAACAGGAGGTGAGTCCAGCTGAAGTAGCTGATGACTCCTCAAGCTTTTTTTGATCTAATCGGATGTGCAGACTTCCAGTGTCCTTTCAGCTTTTCTGTAGGCCGGTCTATGGGGTGGATGGGGGACGTGCTTGTTTGGGAATGCCTCTGTGTGGGCTCCCACTGGTATGTTGGGCCAGGTTGCAATTGTCTTCAAAGCTTTTCTTTTGATGTGTCTGGGGAGCAGCACGCTTCAGTTGGTCGTGTTCTCCCTCTCCCCTCGCAGTCCTCTGGAAGTAGATGTGTGAGCTTGAGGTTTCAGCAGAGGTGGTGATGAGAAAGACTGAGATTAAGCAGGATAACCCTAACTTTCAGCCCCTGAAGGAAAAAATGCAGAGTTTACTGCATAGGCCTGACCTACACTGAAACAACACTGAGACTGGGAAAAGATGTAATCGTGTTGAAATATGTGCATTTTAGGATGTGTTTGGGATAAAGTGTATGCTATATGTGAAGTGAGCCTAGAGTATGAGACTAAGAGATGGGGAACTGATATCTAATGAGGATGAAAGTTAGAGACTTTGTATTTTATATGTGTGTTAGTTGGCAGAACAAAATGATGAAAGGACAGAAATAAGAGGGAGCAAAAGAAGTGATGATGAGAAATGCAGGCAAATGTGTTATTGCCAAAATTAGCCAGCTGAACTGATAGCAGTGTATCAATAGACTAGCTAAATGAAGTGCTCCCTAAAGTTATGTGACCTGGTAAAACACAGTGCATCATCACCAGATGAAGCCAGTTTACATACCCACTATTGGTTAAGGCAAGGATGGCATCACTGATATAACAACTTTGTTTCATATCTGGAAAAAAATCCTTTATGATGCTGCTTGGAGACATCTGCTTTTCCCACTGTGGGGAAAAAATATGTGCTTGCTAATGGAGTAACCTAGAAGAGAAGATGTGTTCCCAAAGTAACTATACAGTTTCTTAAATAATTGAGAAATACTTTAAAAAAATGTTAAAAATTTCTGTAATACACCTTCTAAAATTTTGTAAGAACTGTGAGAGATTTATAAGGCAATTGAAATATGGGAAGGGAAAGAAAGAGAGAGAAGAGACATCAGAGAAAAATGATTCCTGGTTCAGTCTTCGGGTCCCATGCTTCTCTCTACTGTTGTCTGTTTTTCTATCTCATCTTGTTCCTCCAGTGAAAGCAACAAATCAGAAAGTTTTGGTCAGAAGAAATAGCAACAGATTATAAAAATCAGTTAAAATATCTTAAATGTTAGGACAGTTTTGGGATAATGCACTGGCATTATCCTAGGGATATTGTGGGTTTTTTTTTTCCAAGGGCATCTGTACATTCCCACTTAGGGGATCTGGCGTGGAGCTGTGAACTTCTTACTGAAATGTTACACAGTTACAAAATTGGGCCTAAAAAGCTGAGGTTGTTGAGGTGGCTTTGATTTAACCTTTCTGTATGTCTGATACATATAGCAGAAACGTGGAATTCTGTTACTTGTGAAATGACAAACCTGCTTGTTTCTGACTCTTCTCTTGTTTTCCGCCCTCTGTATCTTGCCTCATATTTTTTCTCCTTCCTGTCCACTCCTAGCTGCAGTGCCATTTTTCTGTATCTCTGTATTCTCCTGTTCTCTTACTTCTATTCATTTGCACTCCTTTTGATTTCTTTCCATGCCGTGCTGTTATTTGCCGATCTGTCCCCTTCCCTTGCCCTTACTCTTTGGCTCTTACGATATCTCTGTGCCTCTTTTTCACTCATATGCTTTCCAGTCAGGCTTCATCTTCCTGCTCTTTGTCTGAAATCAGCAAGGGAAGCATAGATAAAAGATCTTTTTGACCTCAATTTCTGTGTCTGGGACTCCCCTGATCACAAGAGTTGTGAAGAGCAATGTAGAGGTAAGTCCTGGCTGAGTTCTGTATCCCCAGGTTGGGATACGCAGACTAAACCAAATGTTATATTTTTCTCTTGCAGTTGTCTAATGAGCATGTGTGAGCAATCATTCTTTCTCAGTGAAGATGTTTAGCTTCTCCTTTCCTGAAATGCATGATTTGTTCTAGCTTTGGGTAGATCACCAACATTAAACATCTCAATTGTTTTCCATGATTGAGGCCAGAGCTGGCAAAAATACAATTGGATACAGTCTGGCAGGACGTTTCATCTGCTGCTGTTCTTAAGGGCTTCTTCAGCCTAGATGTGTGGTGTGTTGGATCACCTGAGTGTGGAGAAGGTAATTTCAGTGCTCATTGTGTAAGCATGATACATCTGATCGTGTGAAGAAGCATACAGATATGTGCCACTTAGTGTGATGGGGCTGCCTATATGTCAGTCATCCAACAGGAGAGGGATTGGGACAGACTGCCCTTTAGTGGCTCTGTGAAGGTCCACATAGCCCATCCCTGCTGAAAATGAAACAGTGTCTCCTTGCAGGGGGAAAATTTAAGCTTCTGTTCCCTTTCACGATTAGTGTCATAGGCTCTTAGGATTTTTTTTCCCCCCAAAATAAACTGATAAGCAATAAAGCATCTGCATCTTTTTTTTTTTTTTTTAAGCTAGCTGACAGTTGATTTCCTTCCTCTTTCTCTTTGAAGATCTGAACTCTTCTTTTGTAGTTGTTTGTTGAACTGTTGGCCCAAGGACTAGTAAAGTTCTCAGACCTTTGCAGCTTTGTGGTTACAGAATGTATTATAAGATCTCAGGAACTGCGAACTCATGCCAGAAAGTAATCAGCTATAACAGCAGTACAAAGAGCAGGATTTTCTTTATTCTTTTGCACACAGATTGCTGATTGCCAAATATCTGCATCAGGTTTGGGGCCTGAAATGCTTCATCTTATGTTTGAGATTTCAAACAAAAGTTGTTCGTGGTTAACATAGTGCAAAACAAGTTTGTGTTTCCAGTTGTTCTCTTCACTAACCTTTTTGTGGTGCTTCGAGCTTCCTCTTTGGTCTTCATAAGTTATATAAAGAGTTTTCAGTGAGCTTTGAATTCCTCAAGCACAGGGAAACAGGAGACAGAGAAATGAAGCTAGACTGGCTTTGCTCTCGGTGGCAATCTTGCCTTGCTATTGGCTTTCAGAAACCATTTGTTTGACCATATTTGTCTTTAAGTCATTGGGAAAGCCAGCTCTGGGGTTGCTTTAGTTGGCAAAGGTACCTATCAGTAGAGAATATGCTGTGCATTATGTATGCATAGTGCTGTTTCATTGACTATTACAAATCAGAGGATTTGTATGAATTTCATTAGATGCTTCTGACTATCCCAGTCCAAATTAATATATAAGGACTTTATATAAGCATAAGCAAGAACTGTTGAAAGAATATTGGTAAGGTTACAAAGTCAGCTCCTCAGAAGTTAGGAAATGTTTGGATACAAGTAGCTTGTCCAACTTAAATTCCTTTCTTTTCTGCAGTTGCATTAAGATGCCCATGTATAAGCCTGTAATATAACATTGGAGTTGTGCTAAGGTACCCTGCAAGGCCTTCAGCCTCCTTGTTGGCACATACAGACATGGGGCTACCAGCTTCTGTCCTGTCTTTGGAGTGGATATGTCAATCACAAAGAATATCAACATATTTCCTGCGAAAGGATGCTAGGCAAATTGGTGAAATGTTCTCCTGTAGAGCGCAGGTGATGTGTAGGTGCTGTGACAGATGTCAGCCCTGTGCCTCGTCCTCTGTTGTCTCAGCTGGCAGTAGGGAGCTCTGCTAGGCAACTGAATGCCACCCTTAATATCCATTTACTACCCGATGAGTTTAAACATGGAGACAGCTACAGTGAGACACCTGAGTTTAGGTGTCTTAATCTTAGTTGACTCCTGCCCATAATGTCCCATGACCCTGTCCTATATCTTTACTTTCTTCAGGAGGAATTGATTCTGTTTAATTTTTTGGAAGTGGGCAATAGTGAACAGACTCTTCTGCCCATTCCCAGCAAAGCTGTCTCGCTCCCATCCTATGCCTTCAGCCTGTCCCCTTCTCTGCACTACCTCTGCCTCACGATTGCTGCTTAATCAGAGTTTCCATTCTGTGGATGTCTGAACTTGATTTCAATCGCCTTGCCCAGCAAGTGTTAGATTCTGTCCTCTACTTCTCAGTGCCTTGCTCCTTTTGAGATATTTCCAGACACTGTAGCTGCTTACTAGCTAGTCTGGCTAAATTCTCTCCCATACTCCTTCTCTTCTTTCTTCTTTTGAGGATGTCAGTAGTACAGTCCTGCTGCTGCGAGTGCTTGTCCAGTGTAAGTGTCAGACTCCCTGTATAAAGTAGCTGAATTTAGGTGCATTTTTGTAAGGAGAAAAGTTTGCCTGATGCAGTCTGCCCTACCAAATCAAGACTCTTTGACCCAAACCAAGGAGGGGCTAGAAATCTTCCTCTAACATTCACCAGAAGATTGTTTTTTATACAGAAATGACATATTTTCTGCAACATTTTTTAGAAAAAGCTTGCATATTTTGGCTGCAGTTTTCCCAACCAGTTCCTGTTTGGGGCAGACGTGGCTTTGGAAAATTTCTGCCCTTTCCCATTACAGTTTGGCAAGGCTTAAAGGCAACTTAAAACAGGTTGTTAAAGTAGGAATTGCCAAATAGTAGATTCAGATGCAATCCCTGTTTTGAGCATGTGGCTGTAGCTGAAGCCGTATATCAAGTTTATGACTTTACAACTAGTTTTGTAAGGTAACAGAGCCGCTGACTTGCTGTGCAGCTTTCTGAGTAGCTGACACAGGAACTGCCTCCTGGTGATTTTTATAAGCTGAAGAAATTTAGTAGTGGGGTAAGATCACTATGGACTGCTCTGTACTGTCCTGTTACCTCATTTCCTTGGTGAAAATAAGAAAAAACAAAGAAATTATTTTGGCCTGAGAGCTTAGTTTAAGCAGCTGAATGTTTGCGGTTACATCTGGAGGAACAAGCTGATCTGGTGGTTGCTTAGAACAACAAATTGAGTTTCCTAAAAAGATCTGTGTGCAATGGCACTTGTTGCCAGAAAGCATTTTGTTGCGGCTGTGTATATGTGTATGAGAGACGGAAACTTGGAGATACATCCCTAAAGTGCTGTGCTTGCTTTTTGTTCGGTGAGAATGACTCCAGTTCTTTCTAAGAGGTGCTCGCCTGTCAGCATTGGTACTGGCTGTCTTCAAAGGTTTCATGCTAGAAGGATCTACAGAACTTTGATTACACCCTATACACAGAGACAGACAACAGTCCTCAGCACATTTCACAGCTTCCAACAGCAAGGCTTAGACCTGTCATGAAAACCAAAACCCTCCACCGTAATGTGCTCCAGGAAAGGGGCTGGAGCAATCAAAAGCGCTACCAGCTTTTTACTTTGAAATTTATTTGACAAGCAGGGCACATTTGTTAGATAAATTTCCCAGGTGGCCCTGGAAAAGAAAAAGATGAAAAACAAACAAATAAAGCACTTTCACATTGGGGCAGGAAGGAAGGAAGAAACCAAACCCCTCCATTTGTTTTAACCTTGAGCATGAGAATCACCTCTTCTCCTAGTGATCCAATATTCAGTCCATGCAGGAACATAACGTTTGTCCTTTCAGTACATGAATCTCAAACTCTAGCACAAAGTTAGATAAACCTATTCATTTTTGTAAAATTGAGGTGAGAAATGGATCCAGGAAGAATGTAATAAATTAATGGATGTTGCTGGTGTTCTCTGGATGGCTCCGAATCACTTGTCTGGGCAAGCCATGGCCTCAAAGACCACAACCAAAGTTATCACAGAGAGATAAGTACAAACAGGTAGATTTTGGGAATGCTGGCTGGGCTGGCGTTCAGCTGGGATGTAGTCTAGAGTCTGACATTATATCTGAATCATCATTGACCAGACTAGATGTTGGACTTGGCTCTGGGGAAGGAAATTCCACCTTGGAAATGCACTGCTAATAACTCTCCGGTGGTAGGAAAAAATAACAGACCTCAATGTTCCTGTAGACGGCCATATAGCACCATACTGCTCTCCTGTCAATGTCAGAAGTTGCCCTGGATCACTTTTTGGACAGGATACCTGTTAGGATCAATGCACAGAAGAAAAGAGGAATATTTATTATTCTTGCCTAAAAACAAGCACAGTATTAAGCTCCATATTACATTTAAATATAGTTCCAGTCAGTGGTCACTTCCTTCCATGACCCTGAAATCTAGCATTTGAAATGGTGTTTTCCAGGCAGTTATAGGGGTTTAATTTTCTTCTCCCAGTTCCTTTCTGCTTCCCTTCCTCCTGCCCTAGAGAAAAGAAACCCAAATAGCTCTGTATCTACTGATGCTTGAGATGTTGTCACTGTATTACACAAAAATCTGACTTCACAGTCTGGCTTCCAAAAGCAATGAAAGATTATGTTGCAAAGTTCAAGTTAGAGGTATTTCTCTTGTTCCTTTCCCAGAAATAGTGTCTGCTGATAAAATGTCAGTGGAAATCTGTACTGAGGGTTCTAAGAGACGTAATCAGGCTCTAACACCAAGGAGTGAATTCTGTAGAGAAAAACCTTGTGTAAAAAAGCTTTAGCTGAGGTGGATCCTGAGGACCTGCTGCAGCTTTTTAAACATGGGTATTTCAGGAGTGGAAGGCTGAGGGACTGAGAAATTTGTTTTCAAAAGCTGCTTTGCAATCAAGAAGAGAGGCAGTTGGACCTAGAGAAACAAGTATCTCAAGCTGTACATGGCTGGAAATGTTTATTCTGTTTCAGGGCATTATAACTGGTATATTATGCCACACTCATAATGTTTTTACTTCAAGTGCTAGGAGAGTGCAACCCAGGAGTATTTTGTAGCTGTGATTCCTCCTTTTTTTTTTTCTTTCCAAAATAGCTGACACCTTATGCATTCTTGAAAGAATTGCTGCTAATAATTCATACATATAGTAACTAACATGTTCTTAAGTAAATGAAATACTCTCTTCAGAATATGTTAATGAACTGTAGTGGAGAATTATCTTTGGTTGGAGCACTGTGGAGTTATCCAGTAGCAAGGGCAAGACTGAAAGACTTTCTGGAGTGGTTTGCATAGCCCTCAGCCACTAGCTGTTTGTTGATCAAGATCCAAAGGTGATGTTTGTCACACTTACTCCTGATGTCCTGCACAAATGCTTCCTTAGGTTTTTTCATGCTGCTTATTTAATGCCATATTGTTATCTTTATATCATAATTGCACTAAACGATACTTGTTGCTGTATAACATTCTGTTAAAAGGCGGTATGTCTAAATAGCATATTGTCTAAAGAAGCAGCAAGGAACAACCAGGAGGGGAGAAATGTGAGAGGTGAGGAAAAAGATCCCATATACAGAAAAGTTGTGAGAGCAACCAGTAATGATTTTTCCTTTTCCATGATAAATGCAAATAAAGAAGAGTTGTGGTCATGCCGCCTTGTTCTAAATTGATACTCCTGCATTTTGCAAAAGTGGCTGCACAGCCTGGTGTGGAAAAGTGATTTTTCCTGATAAATCAGTGGAAGCAAATAAGACTTGCCAGACTGAAGCAAGCTTTTTCCCATGGTCATGCAGGGAGTCAGCTTAGAGATTGGGACTGGCACCTGTGTCCACCACCAGCTGCCTGCTGTGGCTGGAAAATCTGTATAGACCCATAAATACTAGAAAAGGAAGGAAAAGACATTTTATCAAACACATAAGAATGTGCTTTAAATTACTGAATGTTGCCCAAGAAACAAGAGTTCAGTCTCCAACCTTCAAAGCAGATGATCCTGCTGTTTATGGGGCTTGTTCCTGTTCAGAAGCTGATCTAGTGCTGACAGCTGGAGGGAAGCGGTTGGGCACTTGCAGGGTGATTTCTGTAAGCTGGGCAAGCTTTTAGACATATGTTATCCAACACAGCACTGTAACATAGTGATTAAAACAGACACAATATAACAAAGTGGTATTTTGAGGTTTGGAAATGGTCTTGCCATGAGGTTTTCAAGCTGCGATTGAACAGGGTGCTAGATATCTCATCTAGGCTCCCCTTCCCATGAAAGGTTGGACGGGATGGTCTTTCAAGGTCCATTCCAACTTGGGCTATTCCATGACTTGGCCAATGTTGGATCAAATTGGTTAGTCTTTTAAATTGATATGACATAATTTAGTATTATGATTGCAGCCTTCAGTATTTTTACAGCATAACTCTAGGAGTCGTTCTTATTAGAAGTGATGATAGCAGAGATGTCCCACTTTCACATCTAACTGTGTTTTCTTCAGGGCTGGTTCTTCAGCTGTACTGCTTGATTGCACTAAAGTGAGGTGTAGCTGGAAATTAATCTCTGATGTTGACAACCTAACAACGTCAATGAAAATGTTCTTGGTGGGATTTTAATATTGGCACACCTTGTAATCACAAATGCTATCCTGGGAGAATTAATATAAGTGCCAGGAATCTTCAATCAAGTAGGTTGACTGGATTATGGCTGTAGATAATGAGAAGTAGCTGTTGAGTAGTAAACTGAAAAAGGTGAAGCCTGAAAGACAGAAGACCTTATGAGTAGAAAATGAAAGGACCAGGCGACTTAGTAATGTTAGTGGGTTATTTGTCAGTTCACATAAACTGGTAGAGATGTCCCAAATTTGGTGCAGTAAACGGTATATGATAGATAAATAATGAACAAGAGTGCTGAAAGGGAATTTTGAAGGGAAAAGTCTCAACTAGACAGCCAGGCTGTGAAACCAGTGGATTGGAAATTCTGCTGGTACCCTGCCAGCCTCTGTGCCCCTGCTAATTTGAAAGGTTTTAATGTTGTGTTTTCTTCTTCTTCACACATAG
Source organism: Egretta garzetta (assembly GCF_000687185.1). Classification (NCBI taxonomy): domain Eukaryota; kingdom Metazoa; phylum Chordata; class Aves; order Pelecaniformes; family Ardeidae; genus Egretta; species Egretta garzetta. The sequence goes on along the minus strand of NW_009260479.1, from coordinate 3,965,282 downwards.
GCTCAGCTCCCTAAGAGGACACTGACAGTATAATTATTAATATCATGGTGTGTCCCTTCCCTAGGTAGGAGGATGGGGTTTGAACCGGGAGAGGCATTTAGTAACATTTATTGAACTGAGCCCTGCCAGTGCAATAATGATGTGTTGGGCCAGTTTGCTGAATGCAGCAGATTTGGGGCTTGCGGTGCTGTCCCCCGTTGAGACTGGAGCATTTGGGGCATGTTTGGAAGCCCAGGTGTCTGTGGAAGAGGACTTCAGTGTGAGGAATCAAAACAAGTGATTCTTCATTTGTGGGTTGTAGCTGTCGCTGCTATTTTGTTTGTGGGTTTAGGCCAGTATTGTGTCATACGTACAAAGTTTTTTTTTTTTAAAAACAGTTTTCTTCCAGTTTTATGAAAATGCTCAAAGTATGTTAAAAAAAATAAAATTGAACTCTTCTTAAACAAACCTAGCCATGATTTGGTTGAGAAGAGACACCCATCAGGCTTTGGGGCTTGCTGGAGTTTACCCAAGTGGTGGGAATAGAACATGGATACTCTGCCAGCCTCAACCCCAAAGCCATCTTTCATCACTTAAAATATAGATATAACAGGGAGTGCGGACCATGGGAGGTGGGAAGACCTAAAAATATTCACATGCAACACTAGCTTTTATATATGTATCTATATATATGTGTTTATATTTTCAGGTATATGTATTCACACACATTATTACTCCTATTGATCAGGATCAGGGTATGGGTAAGATGAATCCAGTGACAGTTTACACCCTTTTCTTTGTAGGGTGTAAACATTACAGCCTTTAAAGACTTCCCCTTTTAAACTATTTTATGAACCTTTTAAGTGAAAAAAAAAAAAAAGCCCTCACCTTTTTTTATATATGCCTTGGTGATTGCTTTGTGTACAATGCTGTCTTACCTTAAAAAATGAACCAAACAGCAAAACAAAACCAAACCAGAATACTAAAGAAACAGACATAAGCTTTTCTTCTGCAATGATAATTTTTACTTGTATTTGAGTTTTTGAATTTTCTTGGTTGTTTATTTGTTGGGTTCTTTAAAATCAAGTTGTGTTCACTTCTCTTTAGGCAAATGTTTTCTCTAGAATGTATTTAAAGTGCTGTTGCCTGTGGTCAGAGACTTCAAGAGCACACTTTTCTTTCCGGTGTGGGTAGATTATTTTAAATTATTATTGACATGGCAAAATTAGGAAGTAAAACCCAAACTTTGTGTGTGCTTTTATTTGTTTTGGGGTTTGTTTGGGTTTTTTGTTTGTTTTCTGGTTTTTTGTTTGTTTGTTTGTTTTTTGTTCTATTTTTTGTAAATAAGTCTCTGAGGTGGAAATCAAACATTTAATCTGAAAATAACTGCACTCTCACCAGCCGCATCCTATATCCAGACTTGTTATTTGCAAGCTTCTACCCGTTAACTAAACACTGAACTTTTGTCATAAATGGTATCTATTTCAGAGCTCATTACCACATGGCTTCTGCTGTGCTGGCGGATGCCACAATAAAACAGCAGGGCTTTGCCTACAAGCATCTTGCATCCTTCTGGGGAGGGAACATGGCTCTGATGAGAGGTCCCTGAGCTCCAGCATCAGTGGAGGGGAGCCGGGTGCCCCGACCCAAGAGTACTGAAGGAGCTGGTGAAGGAGCTTGCCAAGCCACTCTCCATCACTTGTCAGCAGTCCTGCTTAACACGCGAGGTCCCAGATGACTGGAGACTTGCCCATGTCACACCCATCTACACGAAGGGCCAGAAGGAGGACCTGGGGAGCTACAGGCCTGTCAGCCTGACTTCGGTATCGGGGGAAGGTTATGGAGTGGTTCATCCTGAGTGCGCTCACCAGGCATATGCAGGACAACCAGGGGATCAGGCCCAGCCAGTATGGGTTCATGAAAAGCAGGTCCTGCCTAACCAACCTGATTTCCTTCTATGACCGGGTGACCCGCCTAGTGGAGGAGGGAAAGGCTATGGATATTATCTACCTGGAGTTTAGTAAAGTTTTTGACACCCTCTCCTACAGCATTCTCCTAGAGAAGCTGGTGGCTCATGGCTTCAACTGGTGTATGCTTCGCTGGGTAAAAAAAAGGGCTGGATGGCCAAGCCCAGAGAGTTGTGGTGAATGGAGTTAAATCCAGTTGGCGGCCGGCCACAAGGGGTATCCCC
>NW_009260479.1:3924366-3962991 GCF_000687185.1 Egretta garzetta | reverse complement strand
CATCCCCATGCAATGCTATAGGCTTGGGGAAAAGTGGCTGGAAAGCTGTCTTGCAGGAAAGGACCTGGGGGTGTTGGTCAACAGCTGGCTGAATATGATCTGGCAGTGTGCCCAGGTGGCTAAGGTGGCCAAGAGCATCCTGGCTTGTATCAGGAATAGTGTGGCCAGCAGGACCAGGGAACTCATCCTTCGCCTGTACTCGGCACTGGTGAGGCTGCACCTTGAATACTGTGTTCAGTTTTGGGCCCCTCACTACCAGAAGGACATCGAGGTGCTGGAGAGTATCCAGAGAAGGGCAACAAAGCTGGTGAGGGATCTGGAGCCCAAGGCTGATAGGGAGCGGCTGAGGGTACAGGGGGTGTTTAGCCCGGAGAAGAGGAGGCTGAGGGGAGACCTTATCACCCTCTACAACTGCCTGACAGGAGGTTGTAATGAGGTGAGGGTCAGTCTCATCTCCCAGGTAACAAGTGATAGGATGAGGGGAAATGGCCTCAAGTTGCATCAGGGGAGGTTTAGACTGTATATTAGGAAAAATTTCTTCACTGGAAGAGTGGTCAAGCATTGGAACAGGCTGCCCAGAGAGGTGGCAGAATCACCATCTCTGGAGGTGTTCAAAAAACATGTAGATGTGGTACTTTGGGACATGGGTTAGTAGACATGGTGGTGTTGGGTTGACAGTTGGACTTGGTGATCTTGGAGGTCTTTTCCAACCTTAATGATTCAATGATTCTATGACCACCAGCCCTTTCCTGTGTGGCTACTCTGCCGGCAGCCCCAGCCCACGCTGGAGCATCCTTCCCTGAGAGCTGGGCAACTCGCAGGTGGTTTAGCAGCAGATGAAACAGCCTGGCTCTCAGGTAAATGGTCCATCTGTGTTCCAGAAATCCCTATGGTCACCTGTAGTTACAATCTGACTGCTGTCTGACTGCTCTTTCTGATAAGAACTAGCATAATGTTGTGGATGTAACTATTCCTAAAGCATTCATGCCAGTCTACAAATGTCCATGTTGCTTGTACCTGTTACATTCAGCCCCCAACCGCTGCATGTCTCTAAATGAAAATGAGTGGATAAACTGGTTTACTTTATTTTCATTAAGCTGACAAATACCTTTACCACATTCTTTATGGTGATTTTATGACTCTCTGTCAGGTTTCTGCATGGCAATATATTCATTTAAAAGTGTTTATTTTCTGGCAATGCTGACCTACTTTAAATGCGGCGGGGTGCTGTTAACCTCCAGTTTTTTTCAGCAGCTGGTTGATACCAGCAGAGATCTTTGTACTTCAGCTCCTAAACCTTTAATGACATTTTAACTGCTCGTTACTGTATGTAGGCAACCACTTCATCCTTTTCTAGGTGGGCTCTTGCTTAAATTCAGAGTTAATGGTTACTATTTATTGCATACTTTAAACCTGCATGCAGCAAAGTTGCTACGTGCACGTAGTGCCTTAGAAAACCCAGAATCCCCAACGTGAAGAACATACCGTCCCTAGCTAGGCTGTGCAAAGGTGTGAGTATGTGGATAATTTACCTCTGTCCTGCAGTCACAGGGACAGCTTAGATGAAATAACTCAATGTCCAGCACGACTGAGTCCTAAAATAGGTGACAAATAGTCATGAGGTTCAAAGAAAATAAAACATGCTGTGCAGTGTGCAAGAGCGCCTTAATTCCTGGATAGTTGTGCTGTGATGTTATTGTAATGAAGTGTTTTCTTTTGGGTAAATAATTAGTGCTCTCCAGAGAGCCGCAGATGTGCTGTAGCATTATATGTACTCAGCCACAAACTCAAAGCCAGGCTTAAAATATGGTAGACAGTTCAGGTGTGTCTGGTTTTATGTGGAGCTAATTACCATCACCTTTTTCTCCTTCCTACCTCATTGTTCCACCCCATTACCCCAGCTTTTTTGGCACTGACTCCCCCATCCCTGTTGCTGCTGAGGGAAGGCGCACAAAGCAGCCCAAAGGCAGAGGGATCAAGGAAGCAGCAGCAGAGCTGAGGCATCTCCATTCATCCATGCTCCCAGTGCCATGTCCTCATAGAAGTGCTGGTCCTTAGAGGTCCCACTCTGAGACCAGTGAAGCTGGAAAGGGATATTGCAGAGTACATGTTTTTATGGATTCTAATAAAGAGTCTTGACTATGCACACAGATACACAAGGATTTTGCACTGAGGCCTGTGGTTGGAGCTCTTGCTCTTAACCCACCTGTTCCCATGTGGTTTTCTACCATTTCTAGATGCTGTAGTATCATCCTTCTTCTGTTGTCTTGTGGGACTATTTCTGTCTCAGAAGGGTGTTTGTCAGCCAAGCCCTTAAGGGGTACGCTAGAAGCAGGGTAAGATCTGTCTCCTATTTTTCAGGACTTTTAAAATTCAGTGCCTTTGTCAGAGAAGGAAAGCACCGGGCTCTCTGAGCTCTTCCACAGAGTGCAGTTCAGGTCATACTGAGTCACCAAAATTGCTACCCTTGAGTTTTGCACGCTTCTGATTCAAAGCCTCCCAGAGCACTGCTGCTATCAGTGTCACAGCCCCTCCAAATGCCTCGGGCAAGGCTGAATGAGGGACCACTGAGTCTCTGACATTAATTTGGCTCTCTGATTTATTCTTCCCTGGAGATCGGGACATCTCTGAGGGACTTCATCCCATCATAGAGGATTACAGTCCAAAGTGTAAGTCCTTTGCTCCATGTGTTATTGGATGCTGTGTCCCAGCCTAACCCCCATAATTCTCACCTGTTGCTCAGAGACCTCGTCCGATCCCAGACAGAGCACAGCTCTGCACTGGCACCTCTCCAGGAGTGCCTCCAGCCTCTTCCTCCCCACCATGATACAGGAAAGAGTCTGTGTCCATCCGTCTGTCTAGCTGTAGACAGGGGGACAAGGTGGGAACAGCAGTGGGGAGGGCCAGCGCAGAGCAGGGCACAAGGCTGCTATTGTGCAGCATCCAATACTGTCATTGTATGAACACCCTATCATTTCAATATCATTTGCATTTGGATATATATGTAAATACAGAGAAAAAAAACCAAACCCCTCTGCTTTAGTTCTGTTGAAAAACTAGATACTTTAATTCAAGCATGCAGCTATCCTGGTTTTGGTACCCAAGCTGGCTGAGACATCTCTGGCGCAGTGTGATTCACCTTCATTGCAGAGGCTTGCGGGGTGCTCCCTCCCCCGGGAGAGATGGGCACTTACTCACTGGGGTTTGGTGTTTCTCACATGGATGCTCTCCTTCTGGCTTGTCAACAGTGAGTCAGGAATCCCAGCTATTGGGTTCGTTGCTTGGTAGGTCATGCTGAAAAATTGCAAAGAAAAAACTGACTGAGATTAGTAACAGAATAAGCTGAGGATTTTGGTTTTCATGGGTTATTTCTCTCCACTCCTCTCTCCTCATGTTGTTCTCTCTCTGCCACTCTGATTTCCAATTTTGCCTGATTTGCGGGGATGGACTCCACAGTTCACCCCTACCTCTTATTCTTGGTTTTTAATGCTTTTTTTCTGGTACTCCCTTTTCCAGCCTGTGCAGATCACAGCTGTCCTTTGCCAAACATCAGCTCCTGAGAGACTATTTTAGGTGTCCCACTAAGAGCTGGTGTAGTTTATGGTGCAGTTCAGGACTTTTGTCTCCCATTTCATCTTTCCTTCGGGCTCTGCTGATCTTCCAGCCACTGCTGTTACTTTTCCTGCCCTTCCTGCTTCTCTCACCTGAGCATCCCCCAAGTGTGTTGGCTCCTTGGCTGCAGGCTGCTGTGGTGCACATCTGTATTGCATGTCACTTTTAATTACGCTGCCTGTGCTCAATAGGAGCAGGGATAGGGCAACCATGAATATGATGCCTGTGTTCCTTGTAAAAATATGAAAAAACTTTCTTAATTGCACACTGAATAAATGCCCTGCCCTGCCGCGCAGAGCTGTCTCACCGTGTGCTTTGGTAATAGCTATATGCTGCCGTGTTTCTAAGTGGTATCTTCACAGACAGTAGCTCCATTGATTTCATGACACTGCTTGCTTAGTAAGAACAAGGAAACTATAATGGAAACAGACCTCATGAATTCATCTAATTTATGTACTACTTACAAAACCACCAGATCTTTGTGGAAAATTATAGAATATAAATAACACCAACTAATAGCCAGGCATTTTCAGTCTCCTCTGGGAAATTGTGGAAGGTTGCTGTACTGCCAGTTTGAAATTTATGATACTTTAGTCTTGTACTTGGGCCAAAAAGATGAAATAGAGTTGGTGTTTTGGAACAGCTTGGGGGAATTGCACAGGAATTGTGTGCAACCAAATCTGAAGCTGATTTAGAGGTCTGGCTCTGAATTTTTGCAAACCAGAGTTGTTAAACTCTTCAACAGAAAAACAAGATACAGCTGGTACGACATAGACTCTTTCAGTTGAGCAAGTAATTTTGTAGCTTTACACAGGTGAAAAGGTGACAGTAATGAATCTGCTTTCCTCCTAGTTTGGTCTTTGGACCGTAAGTGAGTGTTTGGTTCACTGTCAAAGGCACAAGTCGGTTTTAGTGATTTATCTTCCTCGGTGTTACAGCCCAGTAAAGTGTGAAAATCCTACAGTCCGTCCAAATATGTGAGTGATCTAGAAGTGCTCCAAAATGAAATCTTTTTTAAAAAACATATATTTCTAAAATGAATAATGACTGCTGAGTTTGAAATGCAAAGACTTAAGAATTTTTGGGAAAAAAAATCTGAAAAATCTATTTGCAGGGGAAGTTGATTATATAAAGCATTTTATGGAGGCTTATAAATTTTCCTTAATATGTAAGGAAACTGCTAGAATTTTTGATCCCTTTTTATACAGACTCCTAGAACTTGTCAATAAGGTACGGTTGAAAATACAATTTAATAACTTTATTTGGGTGATTTCCGATGTGACACCATCTTGTACAAGAGGCTGTGCACTAAGTCACTGCTGCTTTTTGTCACCAAGGCTGCTGCATTTCAGTCCTGAGCCTCAGTGTCTTTGATCAGAACACATGCACTTGAACTTCCCATTTGAAATAAGGTATTTATTCAGAAATGAGTTTGGTTTTTTCTCGGATCTTCACTAGTCGCCTAGCCAGCCACATCTGAGCACAGGTACTTGATCTAGGAATATTTCAGTCATAAGAGACATTTTAATTGATTAGTAAAGAATACACAAATATTTACATAAATGTGATTTTGACACTTCAGGCCTGTAGATTCAGGAATAGCTTGGGCTTCTTTGGCAGGACACATCAACATAAATGCAAGTAGTCATTAAATAATGGTAAGGAATGACAACAATAACCGCTTCCCCCTCCCCCGCGCCTGTTTTTCATCCCAGAAGGGTGAGAAAGAAAATGGCAAATTATTCAATGTTTTTCATGGATGCCAAAAACTGGATAGAATCCAAAAACTAGTTCAGCAAATATTTATGAAATGGTATCTAAACCATTAACTGTTCTGCTTATCTGAGATGTAGTTGTGCAATCTGTTTCTCCTGCTTCGTACTCCTTATCCAAAGGTGGGGGAGGAAAAGGCATGTTTTTGAGGCAGAACTTGTGCCAAATCAGACTTTGAGACCAGAACCAGTTTTGAAGATTCGTTTTTTAAAAACACCTTAATAGGTCTGGGTGATTCTTGCAATTGGCAACATCAAACTGAGCCCTGTGAGTGATTTGAAAGGGATGATTTAGGAATATGGGACATTTTCCTGGCTCTTAATGCCCCTTTTATTTGATCTCTAATCAGAATAATCCTTTTAAGTTAGCTATACACGGAAGCATTTGAGCTGAACCTTGCTTTGCAGTCTGGCTTGTAGAGGACCTGTTTCATTCCAAGATGAATCCAGTCTTCCTTTTTGCCATCTCTAGGTCAGCCACAGTTGCCTTCCTTTCTCCTACAGCTAAAGTAGGAGAGGTGCAAGTGTGTTTTGCTTGCTCCAGCTGGTTGACTGGTTTCTCTGGTACCCTGAAACAGAATGTAAGAGGAAGCTTGTTTATTTTCCTAAACTATTTGTATATTCTGCATGCATAAAATATCAATTTAGAAGGGGAAAAACCTTCTAAACACTAAATATTTGTTCATTCCTGTGTTAAAAAGGGCTGCCACTGAGCTTGTCTTAAAATGGTTCAAGTAATAGCTGCTGTTTGTGGGTGAACAGTATGGACTGGTTTTGGCTATTTTGCTTTGAAGGGACCTGTTTTATCAGATGGAAGAGCACTTAGCACACCAGGGAAGGGAGGGCAGCAGCCTTTTCCTAGGACGTGCTCTCTGCCTGGCACACGAGGGGGTTCAGCTGGACCTAACCTCTGTTGCTGCTGAAGAAAACGTACTGCCTGGCTTCAGGGCTATTTATCATTTGATTTAGACAGAATTAAGGGCAGTGTTGGTTGCATCCAGCTGCAAAGGGTGCAGGGTCCTTCAATGAGTAGGATAAATAGACTGAGAGTTATGCATAAGCCAGGCTCACCTCACTGTAATGATTTAGTGATTGGTAGCCATTAATCAAAGCAAACCCTCCATGTTAAAGAGTGTTTCAATACATCATCACAAACGTTATTCTGAAATGGCCAAGAAAGGATTGGCAATGTGTCACGGCTCAGGATCTGGCCACCTGTTTCTCCAGAGAGGTGTCAGTTCAATGTACACATATTTTGATGCCTTTTGTTAAAATATTGGAAGCTGTGAAGATGATCTTTCTGCCTTCATGTTAGCTTTGTTCTACCAGAGGTGACCTCATCTGCGGCAGCCTTCAATAAGCGTCTTGGCCAAGGATATGGCCCCATGGTCTGGGGAGTGATTTCTTTGCCAGTAAAGGACACTGCCAGATTGTTTGGTGGAATAATCAAAGCTGAATGTGCTTATATAGAGGGATTTTTCAAATAATTCTTCATCCCCACCATCCCTCAGCTCCTATAGGGAGAGTTTGCATTGTTCTGCTAGCACTTGCTCACGTGATACCCTTTCAAAATCTCTGCTAATATCTTTGTTTTCAACGGTAATGTTATACTTTGTGCTTGGACACTGTGTTTTCCCAGTGAGGTCTTTATAATAAATTACAAAGTCAATTAAGTCTTCCTCTGTTCGTGCTGCAGATGGGAAAACTTAAGCCCAGAGAAATAATGTGACTTTTGTACAGCTACAAAGTGGACTTGTGGTTAAGCGGGGAATAGGGCTGTTACGGTGCAGCAGATGCTCCAGCAGTTGAAAATGCATCTGCTGCTCTATGCTGCCTTTCCCCAGGTATTCGATACTGATGCAGACGCAGCCTCAGTTATCTGAAACTTCTGCTATGGAAAACAGGATCTTTTTTTCTTCTGATCACATTAAAAACGTCTGCGGTTATTTGAACTCCAGCTTCCCTGGTGTACCCGCAACATTTAGCTAATGCACCCAATACAGCGCTTAATTACCTGCTTGTACCGTCCGTGCGTGTCGCTGGCCCCCGTCAGAGTTAATGTGACAGGTTGCTGCAGTCATGTAATCGAATCCTACGATGCCTAAAGCATTTTTGGCACGGCGCCTGCAGCGAGGGAGAAACCCATCGCCTGCCTTCTCCTGCGTTACCTACCGCTCCTGCCATCCGCTCGCCGCGCCGCGATGGGAAGGAGGAACACACCCAGCCCTGGTCCCCATCTGTTGCAGCACCGGCTTCAGTAGCAGAGCCTGAGATGTTCAAATGCGCTTGCCTTTAGGGAAAAGCTTTGAATGCAGTTCTTCAATGGACGTTTCCAGCCAGACTGCAGGATTTTTCAGAGCTGTAAGTCAGAATGGGGCTTGACTGTCTGTGGGTTTCTTTGGATTTGATTTTTTTTTTTTTTAATTTATTTATCTTAGGAGGGGGAATAGGTTTTGCATTAATTTAGGTGGAAGTCTGAGTGCACTGCAGGACTCTGCTGAGAGGCAGGCATTCTTCAGGCTGTGTAAGAAATGCACGGTTCTCGGGTATTTTGGGTTTTTTCATCGTGTTTTGTCTCTTTTGTATGCATGGCTGGCACAGGGCTGTTGTCCTGTTTTTAGAGCATTTAATTACAACAGATACTCCAAGGCTGAACAAAATGTTCTTTTATCTAGTTAAAGAATGTAGCTTGGGTTTTTTTTTTTTTCCTTGCATAACTTTTTCTTAGTGTTTTGGAAAGAGAGATTATCTTTTGGGGGGTGTTTATTTAATTTCAGCCTAAAACCATCTGGTCTCTGCATCCTGCAATGCCTGGTTTTCTCATACTGCTCATCTCAGACCAGCCTGAACTGCTGGGCAACTAATTGCTGTGGCTAGTCATTGCAAACCCCAAATCCCAGGTTTTTGGGAACTCCTCTTTTGCTTATTGATTTTAATTTGATATTTCATGACATTCGTCAGGATAAAAAGGTGTATTACATGCAAGAGGAACGCATGAAGCTTTTTTCGCTTTCTGCTACCAGACTTAATGCTGAGCACACGCAATTTGCACTGCAATTAATGGAGCTGTGAGATAATGAATGTCCGATAATGATGAGGCTGACTCTTTCCTGGGATCAGACCCAAAGCCTGCAGTGTTTAAAGGTGCTCCGTTAGTGGGGTGAGGGGAGGGGTTTGGTGAATAGCAACTGAAATTCGTTCTAGTACAAGATGCAGGGTGTGTTGCCAGCATCTCGTGTGTTTTGCTTGTTGGTCACTGTGTTTTAGCTGCTGTAGGCCACAGGAGAGATTATATATATATATTATATATATATATTTATATATATAGGCCACGGGAGAGATTAGGGTATCTGCCTTTGGGGAAGAGACTTCACCCTCAGCTCTATCCTCATTATGGGCTGAAGAGTTGTGAATCTAGGAGAGGCTGGAAAGCAGAGGCTGCACTGACTTTGAGCAGCCCTGGGAGGTGAGAGAAACCTGAAGTTGCCAAAATTGGGAGTCCGGGGGGCAGGAGCATCTGTCGGAAGAGGGAACAACAGGCAGGAGGATGAAATGGATCCTGCTGACCTGGGGCCAACCCTTGATCCAAAGGGAAGCAGTGGGAAACACAGCAAAAGAGGACTCTCTTGCACTTCAATTTAGTAAGTTTTTGGTACTGGGAGTGGGATAAAAATATATTTATTTTGAAATATGCCACAGTTTGAAATAAACACAAAAACCCACCCCCCAAAACCCCATCCTATCAATCTGTACTAGGATGTCTGACACTCATCAAGAAGAAATTAGGAGAATTAAAAGCAATATTGTTGCAAACCTTTAAAGGCAAACCGCAGAGTTGGCGGAAATCACCTGTAGCCAGAGTTTGCTTCAGGCAGCAAACAGCCAATGGTTTTCCATCAAGAAGAGAAAATCCCTGTGTCATTTCAGCAGGTTTGGCCACCAAAGCAGGTCAAGTGATGAGCTGATTTGGAGCCAAGAAGTATTTAATCATCTTAAATTTAAAAGACATGGCAGTTAAAAAAACTATGAGAGCTTGTTATCATGTCTGTATACACACAGAATATGATCATGTACTTTTAACATATATATTCTCCTATATGAGAGCATGTTTTATATGTGTGTAAAAAAAAAAATAAAGATGCCCTGTGAGATGAACTCTAGCACGTCCACGTCTGGGAGGACATAGTCATCAGTGGCAGGCTGTTTCCATTTCTCACTGTAGGTGCTAATGCTTTTGCTTTTAGAGCTGATACTTGTTTTGGTAAACTTATCTTCTCGCTCTGATGTAAGAGATGCTTTTCTAATGAGTATTTAATGACTTCTAGCACCTGATTGCAGTTCTAAGTCCAATTTCCATTCCTAATAGAGCTCAAAATAAATGTGAATAAAGCTTGGATTTAAATGCATACTAATACGTGTACAACTATTTAATACATATAGGTGGAAATTAACATTCTTGATGAGAAAAAAATAACCAATATGTTTTTAGAGCCATATTACTTGCATTAACTTAATTTTTGGTAGTGAGGAAAAAACTGTATTTTTCTATGAAAACAAAAGGAGAAAGCAAAGCAACAATTAAGAATGTTATTCTGAATCAAGATTTCCTGCTTGTGGATTTAATTCACCTTGAGAAGAAAAAATGGTTTCATTGTCTTTTGTTTCCTGCTTGGGTGCTTGTTTGTTTTGTGGGAGGTTTTTGGTGACGCTCCTTGGCAGGGCGGGTGTCCATACCGGGGTGAACCACAGGCAGAGGCTCTCCCTGCGGCTTGGTTTGGTAATTCCAATGTGAGCTTTATTTTTTTTGTGACAAATGGGTTTGGACTGTCTGCCACATGGGTTGGAGCAACAGCCAGTTATAAAATGGCCTCTCCTGTGCCAGGCTCGTACTCTGCCCATCTGTCACTGTGTCCAGGGTGTCCTGCTAACTTGGAAATGTTTCCCACACTCTCTGAGCAGGATCAAATGCTTCTTGACACATTTTGATGCACAAACTGCCAGCCAAATCAAATGCAGATTTGCCTGTTTCAGCTCACCAGTGTCTGTTGGGTTTCAAAACCATTGCATGGGGCAGAAATTACTTTTGGCAATGTGTATGTAGATATTGAGCTTAAGTTTTCAGCTGGATTTACCTGAATGTGTGTTTGCTTGTCTTTTCTCCTCAGCATGTTCAGATAGGTCCATTGTAATCCTGATGCTTAAATGGGCAGATGAAGAATATGGTAGTTAAAATCAGAAGACACTTACTAAAGGAGCCAGAAATTAATATGGCTCATTTGTGAGTTTTTTTTCCCTGCACTGGATCTAAACTAGGAATGATTTGTGGGGAAAAAAAAAAAAAGTAGATACCAATGAAAGCCATAGCCCTTGAAAGAAGCTTGTTGTTTATTTGCGGAATTATCTACCTTAAAATTTTAGTGTTACAAGTACAGTAATTAGAAAAAAACTCAGTGTGTGTTATTTCTGTCCTTCCCTTTCCATATGAGGATTATTTCCAAACTGGACCCACTGCGAAAACTTATTTTCAGTGATGGCTATTTCAAGTGCGAGTGAGTAATTGCTTTGTTGTGTTCTTCCATTTGTCTCATTGTTCACAAGGTTTTCCAGATGGGTAAACATTTTATCCATCTTTCTTGCAGAGATGGTCATTGGTGTCTTCTAACACCTTTTTCCGAGCAGAGCTGTGATGCTTTTTGAAGCACATCCCTTGAGAAAGCCTTAACAACCAGCCAGGACTTGGTGTGAGGATGCCTGGAAGTGCAAGATACACTATCCCTTGGACTTTTCCCTTAGACCATGCCAATTCTCATAACAGACATGCTTTTCTCAGAGGTTGTATAGCTGGTCTGTTTTCTTAAAATGTAAACTCTAGTTGTTTCAATTGGACACAGTGACTCCTTCGTTTTCACTCCAATGGGCGCTCACCCTGTCAAAGAGTTAACCATGTTTTTTATACAGCAGCCAAAGCGTGTAAAGAAAATGTACATTTTAGTATCACTAAGAAATGCCAACAGAGATTAGGACCCCATTGTGCTACCCTTTGTATGGATGCTTATAGTGCGTCTAGACTGCAAGCAGAGACGTGATTGAAGCTGGGCTTAAATTAGCCCGGCTGAGTTCTGACAGCCGTACAACGATGGAAGAGAGGAGCTTGAAGTGAGCTAAATTGCTGGAGTATTTACTCAGCCTCCTGCGGGGATTTTGCAGCCTACGCTAACCCATGTGTTGTCATGGCTACACTTTATCGGTGCTGTGCGGAGCTGGGTGAAAGCGAGCTGGTGTAAACCATGCTTGCGATTGCTGTGTAGACATGCCTGTAGTAAGACGCAATCCCTTGTCTGGACAGCTTGCTTTCTAAATAGAGGGGGGGAAAAAGGAAAATAAGTTATTTTATTCCCACTTTATAGGCAGTAAAGAGGGAGAGCTAAGAGGCAGGGTTCATTTCTCCTGTGTTGGATCATACAAAGTTTAAGCAAGTTGTGTGGCCTCTCCCATACCAGGGGAACAGCAGCACGTTGCCCGTTGGAGATGCTGGCTTTTCCCTGCTCTCTAGGCTGGACAAAAATTGTGGGGTGGGTGACTAGTGCTTTGAATGGCTGAAGGTAGATGACAGATATTCAACCTTGATTGGTGTAAACCATGCTTGCGATTGCTGTGTAGACATGCCTGTAGTAAGACGCAATCCCTTGTCTGGACAGCTTGCTTTCTAAATAGAGGGGGGGAAAAAGGAAAATAAGTTATTTTATTCCCACTTTATAGGCAGTAAAGAGGGGAGAGCTAAGAGGCAGGGTTCATTTCTCCTGTGTTGGATCATACAAAGTTTAAGCAAGTTGTGTGGCCTCTCCCATACCAGGGGAACAGCAGCACGTTGCCCGTTGGAGATGCTGGCTTTTCCCTGCTCTCTAGGCTGGACAAAAATTGTGGGGTGGGTGACTAGTGCTTTGGATGGCTGAAGGTAGATGACAGATGTTCAACCTTGATGCCTTCCCAGAGGTAAGCCAGATTGCCAGAGTGGGCAATGAAAGTCTCATCACCTAAGTCCATCCGTGAAGCTATTCTGGACTGGATATGCAGTTTGTAAAGTGGTTTGGATTCCCACAGGATGAAGGATGTAATGGAATTTATTAGTATTGCATGGCACCGCTAACTAGAAAAAATAATAATGGTACCAAATCTCAGCATCTCTCAGCTCAAAGCCAAGGGTAGGACCAGATGGACATACAAGCTGGATTTCAGGCAGAGTACTGTACTATGAATGTGATAATGTTTTCTAGATTACCTGTGAGAATTTGAGCTTGCTTCTGTCCTTGAGGGCTTTTTATGTTGCCATCTTCATCAAAATGCACCTTTAAATAAGGAGTTCAGAGGGTGAAGAATGAAGACATCCATTTTTTTGGAAAAAGAAAAAAAAAAAGTAGTTTAGCCTCTGAAATAAAGTAGATTTTATATATATTAGTCTCTTTTTACATGTGGTGCTAAAACTGTAACAAAAGCTATAGCAAAGTGACTGTAAACTTTGTAGGCATGAAATTGTTCTCTGCAGCTGCAGGGTGACATAGGAAAATGTGGCAGGAAAGCATCACGAGGGGAATCTTCCCTTGTTGTGGGCTCCATGTGTTGTCCCCTTTGACCTCCCATTCCAGTCTTCAGCACTCCAAGCACAGACCCATCCCATTCTTCCTTTCCTTGCCTAATTTTCTCTTTGCTTCTACATTTTTTTTCCCTTTTGTTTTTAGTTGAGGGACTGCTTGATCAGAGCAGTTCCCTCACTTGCCTGGCTCTCCAGCTATAAGCTTTCTTATAATTGTTAAGATTATTCACAGTTATTAACTGAAAAGAATGTAAAGAGGAGGCAACAGGCAGCTGTCTTCTTAAATGCAGTGAACTGGAAAAAATAGTTGCCATCCAAGTATTTATGGCAGAGATTTTCTGCCTGGTGTGATTGTCACCTTTTTTAGTCATATGTATGCAAGGGAGAACCCTGCAAGTCATTCTCAGGTAAGGCCATCAGCTGGAGGTTTTCAGTTCTGATTTTGTTTTGTTTTACTCTTCCTTGAGGAAATGGTTTTCAAAGAGATTTGGCCTATAGGGAGTGGGAAAAAAAACATAAAAATGCAAAACACAATGACTTTTAAAGTAGCTGAAGTGTAGAGATGATTTAGAAAGCCTCATGATGATCCTTGCTTTGAGTCCCCTTCAGATTGCCCCCATGCTGCAGCGTCTCAAGTGTTTTCATTACATTATGGCAAAATCATCTTTTGTTTCCTGCGGTTCTGCTATTTCACTGTGGCTGAAGTTATGTTTTATAGCAAACGCATGCTTTTCTCTGCAAATGCATTGGGATCCTGTGTCTCATTTATGTAAGACAACCATATAAGTATCAGAAAGCAATTCTGTTGGCACTGAGTATGTGCCATCTGAAGGGTAATGTTTCCAGTCTCCTGCAGTCCTTCCCTATAGTCATGTCTCTTTGTTGTTTCTTAATTCCCTCATCACTCATCTGACCACATTTTCCAGGTCTGAGGTATGTTATCTTCTTCTTTCACCTTGTGTCTCTCAACTTTGGGTGCTTCTTGAAGGAAATGTCTCACTGGAGAAAGGTTGTTCTTCGGCTGAGCACTCAGGAATAGCACTTAATAATGAGTTTGTGTGTGGATCGTGGTGTCACGGGGAATACTGAGAATTTTGTTTTCCTCCCTGACTTGCTTTCTCTGCTGTTCTCTCACTTTCTCTCTCTTTTTTCTTCTTCTTTAAAATGACATTTTGTTATTTACACGTTTGCTAGGTTGTCCATCTGCCATTGTAATAAACATTCTGCCAGTCACCATGCTGTGTGGTTCGTGGTGTGAAGGAGCTGACAAACCAGGCTTTTGTGAGCATGGGGATCATATTCAGGCTTTGTCAGAGAGCCCCTAATGATGGTCTGGGATCTGCTGATGAGGTGGAGAGCAATACCCTTCACCACAGCATTTCCATACAGCCCTGAGCTCTCTGGACATTATAAACATTATGGGGCTCCAAGCAGAACTGATTGCATCCCACCCCAGGCTATCTGTGCTCCACTCATCTGCAAAAGGCTGAATCACCAAGAAGATAACGGTGGTGGTTCCTGGCAGGAGAGCGCAAGGCTTGAAAGAAAATTTCATTTTTTCCATGAGCAGCGTAGGAATGTGTTCTAGTGATTTAAGTCTGAGACTGGGAACAAACCAAAAAACAATCTGCAGTCTCTTGGCAGTTTTTGTTGATGAACCTTGTCTACAGGCTCAGAAGAGAAGGAGTGAATTTGCTGTAGACTGCTGGAGATTAATGCCTGTCAGGATCAGTCAAGAGGTTTAGAAATGAAGAAGGATGAGCACATTCAAGGCTGACAGTATCACATGATCAGGATAACTCAGGAAGAACAGCTTGGAAGACTGCTGTTTTCAGGGGAATATCAAGGACTTATTGGTTTCATGACTCTCTTTATCCCCTTCCCCTTGAAATTCTCAGTTTTAGCAGCTCTTTCAGACCAAGCGGTGGCAATCCAAGCCAGGCAACCCCCGGGGGCGGGGGGGACGGACAGGGGAGAAGTGGTTGACATAGCTCTTTAGTACTTTGCCTGTTGTTTCAGCCTACATGTAATTCAAATGCCTTTGAATTACATGTAGGCTGGTTTTCTTATGCAAAGTTTTCATATGCAATTTTTTGGATATAGGCGATTGAATAATCACGAGATGGATGGTGACTTTCACATACTGAGATCTGGGTTAGATTTCGGCCAGCCATGACCCCGTAACTTGTTAGATTATACCTCTTGGGACTGAATATTTCCCATTTCTTCCAGGCATGTCATTTAGGATGATTTACCCTCTGTTATTTCAAATCTGATGCTGTGTCCACCTTGACACTAAAGCACATACAGCTGGTCCTGCACAGTCCAGCTGACTCCTGGACCACGTTGCCTCTGGCATCTTCATGCTGTGGACAAAATCAAGTTTCTATAGCTCATTTCTACCATTTCAAACTCTCCAAACCCACTCAATTGTTCTTTTTTAATACAAATAGCCTTAAAAGTAATAACAAACAAATAGATTGGAATAGCCTTGTGAAGTACAAAGCTGGCTTGCACAAATTTAACCAGCTTCGTACATCTGTTACTGCCCACTCCCATTGAGTCATACCGAGACTTAGTCACCAGCATCCTCCGTCTCACAGTACAACTTCTATATCTGTCTCCAAAACACATGCTGCAGTCTAGATGGCATGGGGGAGGGAGAAGAGCAAAGCAATGAGCAACCTACTCCTAAAGGAATAAAGCAATGTAGCAAGTTTTATTGTACTATACTATGACTAGTATATCAAAACAACAAAAACAAAAGGACAGAAGTTCCTGTGTAAGTCAGTTTTGAATCTTCCCTTGTGCAATAA
Organism: Egretta garzetta; assembly: GCF_000687185.1. Taxonomy (NCBI): domain Eukaryota; kingdom Metazoa; phylum Chordata; class Aves; order Pelecaniformes; family Ardeidae; genus Egretta; species Egretta garzetta. The sequence goes on along the minus strand of NW_009260479.1, from coordinate 3,947,200 downwards.
TTGAGTGATTTGATATAAATCCCCGAAGGCTTTCTGATAGGACTGTTCTCAAAAAAAAGAAATTTTTCTATTCAGTCAGAGCGACCAAGCTATGCCCTCTATTCCACAGAGTTCAAATTTTGGATTCCATTCACAGGCTATTAGCATATGTAGCGTATTTGCTATTCAGAGTTTTACATAGGCTTGTAATAGGTTGATCTAAAATCCAAAACTGATCTAAAAAATATCTGCTAGTATGCAGGCTGAGCTGAAAGAAACTGTTCACAGCTAATGTTAAAAAAATTCTGACTTTCTCTGTCCTTGGTAGGATGGTTGAAGTGCTCATGGCTCAGTAACATCAGCAGAGGAGGAGACTCCGAGAGCCCTGTGAAGGTGTGATGCTGAGGAGCGTAGCTTTTACCAATTTTTTGTGAGATCAGGGCTCTTGTCAGTACTCAGCTTCATTTCTCTGTATCTCGTTTTCTTTGTTTATTTTATTAAAAGAGCTGTCTCCCCATATTGAAAAGCTGTCTTAGTGAAGTGTCACCTCCTGCTTGAGTTATGTTGTAAAAAGAGACTGTAATGTCTGGCAGGCATTTCACATCCTTAAATTTGGTGCAATCCTAGCACAGATATAGAACTTAACGAAGCAGAAAAATAACATCTCATAGGTGACACCATCAGTAGTCAGGACTGCATGATGCTACCTGTGCCAGGACTCTGAAGTTGCTTATAGCTGAGGAACCCAGCCTTTCAGCAGAGATGGGCCATGGGGCTGCCATGAAGCCATTCTGACCTGAGTCACCTCTGAAACATTGCCAAAGAGTCAACCATGTTCATGGGTCATGGACCCATCACCAGGACTTCACCTGACTCTGTTATTCATGGCTATATCTTGCATTTGAAGGGACAGTTGCAAAGGATGGCAGCAGGGAGCTGTTTGTGAAATATTCTTTTGATACCCAGCCCTGAAATTTTGGACCACTGTTGAGCGGGGCCATAAAAAAGTCCTACTTCCACCCAAAATACCTTGGAAATTGGTCTCTGACCTGTTAATCACAGCATGACCCGAAGTGCCTTGCTGGCTCCTTGGATTCAGCCATTGCAGAGAAGCTTTTTCAGCCTGGCTGGCAAAGTAGCCTTGAAACAAAACAATAATAAAAAAAGAATCCTGTTTATTCTGTGTTGTTTACTGGATTCAAGGCTTTAGTGGTCTGTTACTTAAGCTTGCAGCCTCTGCAACAGAATTGCTGGAAGCCTTCTTCTGACACCAAGGTCTCCTGGATGCAGCAGCATCCAGACCAGCATGTCTGGGCAAGCCTTTTTGGCAGGAATCCTCCCCAGTAAGAAAAGGAACAGTGAAACTGCCTGGAAAAGGTGAAAAATGGCTTAGCTAACCAAATCTCACTCCTGTTGCTGTTTGGCTATGCTATGCCAGCCAATGTATTTGCTTTCTGTATCCTAAAATGTGGTTTTCCTTCCTATTCTCCAAAACAGTTCTGAGAAAAGGTTCTTTGTTTTCCCAAGATATCAAAGAACAAAAATTTTATTCTTCCTTCTTTTCACATAATCCCAAGTATTCTGGTATAAGGGCTAGCAAAGGAAAAAGAGCTGGAATTAAGACTACGCCCTATAGATGTAGGGATAACCCAGACAAGAATCACCTTAGAGTTAGTCTCCCCTTTGGAGGAGAAATAGGGAAAGAAGTGGGAGAGAAGGAAAGTGCTCTTGCAGACAGAATTATCCTGACTTATACCCTGCAAAAACTAAAGCAGTAGACAAGCCTGTTAAAAACAATAAAGTCAATTTAGTTGCTTTTTTAGATCTGTTAACCTCCTGTGCTATCAATAAGAAAAGTCCTGGAAAATTGCCTGTTGAGTAGGTGTTGTCGGAGATTGCTCTCCCCAGGAGGGAGCCTGGCTGGTAGCAGGAGCACCAAGCCGTGGCTCTGCTGTGTCACAGCTCTGCTGTCCTCCGGAAAAAGCTTTGATATCCCTGGGGCTGTATTCTTCAGTGACTATAACAGGAGCTGCCATGACAACCTCTTGTAAATAAAAGTGAATTGAAAACAAAATAAATCTGAAGCGGCTTTGTGGCTGTGAAGTAAATCTCAGCTGCTCAAGAGGTCATTTTTTCTAATTGGGGATGGCAGGAGTGATGTCTGGCTGTCAGAGGGCACTGAGCGGTGCGAAGGACCGACTGAGGAACAGGAGCATGGCAGGGAAGCTGACTAAACTTTGCAAAACAGACTTTGCACACTCTTAATTCCAGGTTAGCAGCAGTAGGAGCTGCAATCTCTGGTGGCCTTTGTTCCTTACAGGAATGATCACAGACTGTGATCTCTACAGAAGGTGTCTGTCTGAGGATGTAATGCAGGACTGATGGATACAGGGAGTGATGCTGTTCGTTCTTCAGCCAGGGCTCTGCGGTCTCAAATGAGAAGCACTCTTCCTTGTACCAACACGCTGCTGTACGCCTTTGGCAGAAGTTTTTAGAATGTCTCACCAGAACCAAGTGAGTTTCCAGGACACTTATTGCAAGCGCAGTAAAGCAGAGCTGGAGAGCAAGCACGCTGTCTAAGAATGGTGTCGATCCCAGGTTAAGGGCAGAGCGAGCCTTCAGTGTGTATCAGTTGGCGTGAGATCAGAGCAGTCAGATCTGTGGTAAGGGCTGGGCTGCACCGTTGGCCTGTCAAGAGTACTGTGGTGTTTTGCAACACTTTTGGAGCAGGGTGGGGGTTTTTTGTTTGTTTGGTTTTTTTTAAGAGTTACTGTATCATCAACTGTGTGTTGAAGAGGAACATAAGGAAGAAGTAGAGATCTAGTCTGTATTCTGCAGAGATACATGCAAAGAGAAAATAAGCGTCTGATATTTCCTTGCTTAAACAACAGGTTGGAATTGAGAGAGCAGTGTTTGCAGCCTGGCATTTGATATATATTTTTTTTCCTTCTGTAAATGCCTTCTCATATAGAATCTTGCGAAGAAGTGAAAGACAAAAAAAAATGTTAGGTAGCAGCTACAATTACAGACTTTATCGTAGGACTAAAAGTACAATTATTATCCTGTTTGAAATGTTCTCCAGCACTGTATTAACAAAGAAAGGTCTCACGCTGTCCACAGAGGTATAACTCCGGTTATTTCTGCTTGCAAGTAGAAATCTCCTGTTCTGCATGTAAAGAAAGATGAAGTTAGCGTACCTCCATATCTGAAAGTTGCAAATTAGAATAGAGTCATCTGCTGGATTTCATGATACTTTCAGACTTTAGAATTTAATATATATATGTTTTTAATCTTGGAATTGTAACTGGGAACTGAAATTTAGCTCCTAGAAAAATAGTTTTACCTACCTACCCCCTCCTGTTTTTGAGGTTTTCTGTTCAAAAAAAGAAGTTACAGTTTCATTCCTAGCTGTTCCAGATCTTCTGAACAGCTTTTTCAATCCTGATTACTGGACATGTGTCCCCTTAAGCCCAGTTTCTTCCATCCAGTCTCCAGCCTTCCTAAACAACAGGTTTTCTCTCTGCGGATTACAAGAAGTAATATAGGGATGCTAATATGTGGAGCTCAAAAGATGTTATTTCCTTGATTTATTCCATGGAAAATGAATTAGCACACATCAGATTCCAGCTTCTTCACTACTGGAGATGGCTGGAGGAAAATGTTGGTAAATCCTTTGGCTAAATTAAAGTAAACACAAGGGGATATGTTTTTGTGTAACTTTCCACTAGGCTCTTAAACTTCTTTACAGAGATTCATCACTTAAGTCTTGCAGTTCCATATCAAGTAGGAATAATAATAATAATAATAATCCATTTATTGACAATGTTTATAAAAGCCATTTATGGCTGAATAACTCTTGTATGGAGTATGTAAGTCATTTTGGTCTTAACTAATTGTAAGAATAAACAAATTAATAGAGAAGCTTTTCTTTAACATCCTGTGGTGCCTGGTTCAGTCCCTGTCAAATCTTGATAACAGCGAAAATCTAAACCAAATTTGCCTCTTCTTTTGGCTTTGAGGTGTTTCCTTATGTTTTTATTTGCAAATGAAGGTGATGTGAAACACAGACGTCAAAGTGTGGTGATAAGGGTGACATTATATAGTTGGGTTGGTGCTTTGTAGTTTGGGCCTTTGTAGATAGTTCCCATTGAATTTGCATAGATAGACCCTGGAGCATACTAATTTGTCATGAATACTTTGGTTTGTGGCCTAATGATTTAGGGCCAGCTTGGCCAAGCCTGGCTGCTGCTGCTTTTTTTTTTTTTTCTTTCCAACTTGGCATGAATTACTCCCATGTGCTTCAGTTCCAGTAATTCAATATTTTGTTCCTTATTTTCGTTGTTCATTATGTAACCAGAATATTTTCAAACACTTGTAAGGATTATGCCTGAGTTATACACATTTTTGAGCATATTTTGGATTTAGTATGATTACACAATGTGATGTGATTAGACCTGTGGCTGCTCTGAATTCTGAAGGCAAGCAAGCCTTGCAGACTTCTCGACCAGTGCTAATTTTTAATTAAACTCTATTTAATCTCAAATTAGGTTTGCACAAAACATTTATTTATGTTTTGAACTATTTTAAATGGGATGCAGATGTGGTGGTAGAGAAGCACTGAATCATTACATGGAAAGGGTGATGCCTTGCATCTGGGTGGTTCTGCATTGGGGAGGTAGTCTTGACATTTAGATCAAGATTTGGGATCCAAGACTCAGTTCTTCAGCACACAGCATTAGGCAACCCCACGCTTTTTGTCACAGAATTACTCATTATCTACTTTTCTGATCAAACAGATGCTAAACTTGACACTAACATAATTTCCTTTTGCATGTAGAGCTCTAAAAACCCCGTGGCTGGAACACGAAGTAGCATAAACAGAACAGACGGCAGGAGGTAGAATATAATTGCAGTTTGTTTTTGTTAGTTAAAGATGAGCATGTGTGCTTTTCTTATGGCTTTATTGTCTTTAGCCATGCAGAATTGGGTGCTTCTCTCCAGTCTGTGCAAGTGAATTTGTTATTTCCTCCCCAAGCACTGTGTTGCAGTTTTCTCCCTCTGTTATGTTACATCTTTTACAGAACATCGACATATTCTCATTTAGGTTTTGTTTATTGCCATAAATACTCTTTAAACTAAGATTATACATGCCACTAAAGGCAAGATAGGCCATTTGCTGAGCACGTATAATTTCCTATGAAATTTTCTCTGGGATTTGAGTACCTCCCTTTCAAAGTTTTAGCACAAGGCTTTGCTTTGGCTGTGCAGGTGCTTTTTCATGGTGATTTAGTGCAAGCACTGCTAAGGGCTTCCTATTCATTTGTTACTTACATCTGCTATTGAGTTCACAGCCAAGGAGAATGATCAGAGCCTGTGTTACTGCTTACCAGCAATCACTATGGGTAAAGCAGTGGGCGCTTCGGAAATAAAACCACGGGCTGCAGTCATGGGATGCTCTGATGGAAGGAAAAAGACATTAATATAGGACATCAATTTTTCTTCTCTGTCCTGGCAGGATCTCAGCTCGTTTGCCATGCCATTCCTGGACGGTGATGTGGAAAGCACAGACAAAAATGCTTCTCGCAAGGTAGGATATTTCCAAAGCTTCACCTTCGCTGTAGTGGTTGAGTCCTTTGGTGGTAAACACAATTCATTAGGCTTAAAAAAGCCTGGGGTTTTAATCTTTCCTGCCATACCATTAACTTGTTGAGAGTGATACACTAAGGCAAATAAAGTGACTTTTGCAGATCTTACCATGATGGTGCTTATGCACTGTAATCTGTAGACGATGCTAACCTCTGGTGGTATTGCTTTAAATACTGCAGATGTTGTGTGTAACACTGTTGTAATTCAATGAAGCGATAATTGCATAGCTGTATTCTCAGGAATATAGTTAGCTAACAAAATTTGTGGTGTTGCTACAGAAATACAGTGCCCAAATAGGTGTCTGTGCCTGTCCGTATGTTTTCCTGGAATTGCCTCCTGGTGGTTGCTCTCTGGCTACAAAGGTTTTAATTGTTCAATGTCCTTGACCTGTCTGTCCTTGGCACTGGCAAAATGAGCTGCCTTCATTTGCTGAAGCCATAGCGGTAGAGTCTTCCCATAAACAAGGTGGAAAGGTTTCTCCTCAGTGTGGGATGAACATAAAGTTATCCTTCTGGAAGCATTGCTGTGATTTGTTTTTCTGATGGCCTGCTATTAAATTAAACCAATACATTCACAGAATTTGCTTGCTTTAAAATGATCAGGAAAGCATATTCAATGGAGGACATTAGGGGTAGTTACACAGCGCCTACACAATCTTCAAAGCAATAAAAATTGTGGGTGGGATCTGTCATCCTCAGGTCCTGGCCTCATCATTTTCACAAAGCGTTGAAGTGCAAGCTGGTCTGCTAAATGTAAGCCTCCTACCAGCCAAATTACAGGCTTGGTGAAAAGAGATAGATACTCCTCCAAACAGTAGATAACCCCAAGAGCTGATCTATAGCTACACAACAGACCAGTTTGACTTGTGGCAATACTTACAAGGCTATGGACCTCTGTGAAGATTAAACCTGCTACAAGCCATTTGTCAAAGAGTCTGCAGTTGTAGTTCAAGGCAGGTGAAGCAATAAATACCTCCTTAGTGAAGCTAATCTGCATCTAGAATAATAATAACTTAGCTCTGTTGACAGCACAAGTTTCTACTCCTTTGCACCTTGCAGGAAAGGACAGTTGTTTAAAAGAATTCTGCAATCCATCAGTGACTGAATATGTTTATAACATTGGCCTTGTTCTTTTCTGCATTGGACCTTTTAAGTCTGACGTAGGAGTTGCTGGCACGGAGGAACAGTAGATGCCAGGGAAGCTAAAATATTCAGTGTTACCGAAAGGTGCTTGTTTGGTGGGTTTGAACAAAGTGAACAATGTGATGTTTTTGGAAAGGGTTGTAGTGCTGGAAGAAGGCAGAGGTTTCGAGCCAAAACTTGATTTTTCCATTTATCACCTCCTTTTCCCAAAGAAAGGTGAGAAAGCTGCATGAATCTCAGTCCTGAAGAAAAAAAATATACCAAAGCCTATCTCGCTCATGTGTAGTATTACATGATACTATTTAATGACTTCCACTTTGCCATTTATGAGGCCCTTGTTTTTCCTCTTACTGGTCTTGGAACTCTGATCCTTTCTTCCCCCAGCCTGTATTGATACTGGGGGTTACCCCAACCCAGGTGCAGGACCTTGCACTTGGCCTTGTTGAACCTCATGAGGTTCACACAGGCCCACCTCTCCAGCCTGTCCAGGTCTCTTTGGATGACATCCCTTCCTTCTGGTGTGACATCCCTTCCTTCTGGTTGTAGTGCTGGAAGAAGGCAGAGGTTTCTAGCCAAAACTTGATTTTTCCATTTATCACCTCCTTTTCCCAAAGAAAGGTGAGAAAGCTGCATGAATCTCAGTCCTGAAGAAAAAAAATATACCAAAGCCTATCTCGCTCATGTGTAGTATTACATGATACTATTTAATGACTTCCACTTTGCCATTTATGAGGCCCTTGTTTTTCCTCTTACTGGTCTTGGAACTCTCTTTTGATGAGTGCTTGTCTTGGTGACAACTGGAAGAACATTTCAGTAGTTGCCCCTTTTTGCAGCTTCAGTAAATGCTGGTTTTTTTTCCCCAGACTTGGGTCCAGTTCTGCTTATGGAAGTGCAAATAACTTTGGAATAACCATGCAACTGCGACTTAACATCTGAAATTGTTTTTTTAACTGACCTTTTTGACTGAGCATGTAAGACCCAGAGTTTTTCCTAACAGCATATTTGAAGCTCTGTTCAATATGTGCAACAAAGCAGTAAGAAACTACTGGCAGTGCCCAACTTCTGATAAGAAAGAAATCAACTAGCAAAGTCCATTGCCACACATCTTATCCTAAATATTGTTTTCCTCAGTGTGAAGGTAGGATCTTTGCTGCTAGTGAATGATGGCTAGCATCAGACTCCAGTATTTTATTTAATTCTAACTAAATGTTTGCCAGTCCCTGCTGCTGCTGCTACATAAAGAAGCTCCCAAGTTGCTGTTCACTTTCAAGTGAGATGTTTTTTCTTTGGTAAAGTTTGAAATCACAGTGTGATGTATAACTTTAATATATAAAAGTCAGTATTTCACTAACAGCATGGCTTTTTGATTCACCAGTCATGTTGGGGCCTGGCAATTCATGAGGGATGTCTCTCTTCCTGCACTTAACTCTTCTGTCACCTGGACTATAGATCAAGGTACAGAAGGTTCACAATCTGTCTTTCCAATCTGCCATTAATTTAATTCTCCTGTTCTTTGTGAAAGGCTTTTAGAAACTGAATTAACATGTTTCACATACATTCTCAGCACTTTACCGTGCAATCTCATGTCTCTCAATCTCAGCAATCCTCATTACACAGCGAGGAAACTCAAGTGCGGAATTACTTGTTCAGGTTCACACAGGTATTTTTTGGCAGCAGTGGGAATATGACACACATTTCCTGAAGTTTATCCTTAATCACTTCTCATTAACATGGCTACTATTATAAATGATGTATTCTTCTTTCCTTTTTGACCAATGGCAGGAAGGGGGTAGGAATAGTTTTTCACCTTCCTCTGATGGAGAATACAATTATTTTGAAGACTTGATAGAAGTTTTTGGTGTGATGTGATGGAGAAAGGTAGCTCTTGTGCCTGTAGTAGGTTTTCGGGCCCTTCTTATTGCCTGACAGATTGCCTTAATGCTTGTGCTGGTAGCTTTGTCTAAAACAACTGGTATTGATGTTTGCCCCATGCTCAAAGCTAGGACTCTCCAAAAATGGCTTGAATCCTTCTTGCAGATAGACCTTAGAGGATCATTAAATACAGCAGTATAGACAAAGATAACCGGGAGCTGAGAAATTATTAGATTTACTGGATTTCCTGAGTCTGGGAAAAGACAGTGGAAGAGGAGCAGTTTAGAGGCCTGGAAAATCATGAACCATGTGGAGCATTGTTCAGAAAATAATTCTGGTACGGTGTGGCAGGGCAGCAGTCAATGAGTCAGCCTCTGCACCCAAATGGCTCTATCAGTTTTAGAGATCTTAGCATCTTGAATGCTTATAGATGCTTCATCTAAAATGTAGGTTAAAGGATAAAGTGTGGAAATTACAGAAAGCCCGGGATTGTGAACGATTAGAGAGAAGAAAATGACACAAGAAGAAAATTGTCATGTGGATGCAAATTATAGATGGAGGAGGGAAGAGGAGGGAGAAGTTTGAAGAACTACATTGATCCATTCCTTTATGGAAATAATAGAATTGTCATAAAAGTACAGAAGAAAGCTTGGAAAAGAAGTGTGCACTAAAGGCTCTGTTCCCTCCATAGGGAAAAAGCTGGTGAGATGTTTATCTTAGATGATAATGGTGACTGTCGTGTTAATGACTGAAGTGTATTTAAAGCAGAAGATGCTAAAGCTAGATATTTTAAAATTAAATCCAAAGAACTCTGATAAAACACTCTTGAATTAATTGGCACAGCTTTCTTTGACTAGTGCTGATTTTGAATAAATCTTAGAGCAGAGATGAAGTTCCAAAAGACTGCAAAAAAAGCAATTACTGTGTTAATATTTACAATGTTTGCAATTAGGATAATTTACAGGTTTGTCAGTCTAACATTAGGCCTGAGCAAAACAATGAAATAATCTAATGTCGGATAGTTAATGATGCTATTAGAATAGACTTATTTGGATTGGAAATAATGGTAAACAGTTCTTTTTGATCAAATGTGGGGTTTTAAATGAATTATAAATTTGGTTGGAAAATATCATAGTGTCGGTGCCATGTATACAAAAAAGTAGCACAAGGCATTTTGATTTAAGAAACTGGAATGGTACTGTGAATAAACATGGAGCTTATTAAATGAATAAAAACCTGACTGATAAAATAAGTTGAGACTCATCAGTGGAAAATTTTGTTTCTAGGCAGACAAAACACTCTGTTGATATACTATAATATACTTTATCAGTGAGTGACTTGAAAGAAATACAGACTCATTACTGATACAATTCGGAATTCATACAAAAGTGGGGGAAGAGAGTGGTAAATTCTGAGCAGGAAACTCTCCAGTGCAGAATGACCTGAATCACCTAAAACACATTTTGCAAACAAACAGCCCATTTCAGTTTGGCCAAATGGTGATCAGTTACATTTAGGAGCAAATAATGCCGACTTTATTTTGGGGAAGTCTTTCACAAAGCTTTGATTAGATTTTGAGAATAACTGTAGGTAATCAGCTGTACATGGATTCTGGATGTGACATGGTGGTTATTGGATTAGTTTGGGTTTTGGATGTATGAAGAAAGGAATAGGGTAAAAAGTAGAGGTTTTGTTATGACTGCATTTGGCGCTGGCTCGCAGTTCTGCTATCGGTAATGCAGGATAGCATTGATGAGCTAGGATCAGAAAACATCCGAGGAGTGGCTCCAATATTGAAGGACTTTGAAAATAGCTTTGTCCTGCTTCTGGTCCCAGCATTTTTTTTGTTTTGTCCAGTGACTCATGGGAACTGCATGAACAACCCCTGGAACATGGAGGAGAAGCAAAAAATATGCCATTTCCCCTTCACTGGATAATAAATCTGCTTTTGATTTTTTTTTTCCCAGTCTTTTAATTATCCATTTCTTTATGAACAGTGAACTGGCCTCAGCAAGGAGGATGGGGACCGTGTCCTGGATGGTGCCACAGCCTTGGCATGGGGCACCTGCAATGGATGCTGTGAGCTTCAGGGCAAGGACACATGTGCCAACCGCTGCACTGCCATGTGCGTGGCTCCTTCCCATCTGCTGCTTTAAAATAAGTTAAGGGTTAGGAAGTGGACCAGGAGCCAGCCCTGCTTTCACTTTTCCTCAAGCCTGCTTCTGCCTTTGAGCAGCCCTCCTCCCTGCTGGAAACCTCACCCCAACCATCCGTACAGCAATGCAGGGCTCTCAGAGCCTGCCAGAGTAGCCAGCCGCATCCCGTTGTATTTTAATTTGGGGAAGTGTCATTGTCCTTTAGTTTTGGGAAGTGACATCTCTGATCCCGTAAAACATGTTGTCATCTCAATTGTTGCTGCTCATGCAGAACCAAGGGAACTCATGGTGGTGAATGTGACCACATGGTGCCTGTGAGAGTAAGTCCTTCATTACCTTTCAATCTAATGAAGTCAGCTCTTGTGTTTCTGTGAGCTCTTTTATTCCAGCAGAATGAGAGAATCATCCAATTAACTTTATCAAAAGGCTTTTTTATTAGGATTCAGTGGAAGGGCAGGAAACAAGTGCAGACATCTATCTAGTGTATCGTCTCTAATTGTGTTTACTGTCCCTGTCAAGGATGGTGGGAGGTGATTCCTTTTCTGTTACTCACCTTTCACAAAATGTTTTAAGTGAAGAGGCAAAATAAAGGTCAAATAACTCACTGTTGTAAAAGCAAACAGAACTCAAATGCTCCATAAGTGTCCTATCTGTTTGGAGTTGGAGAAAAAAGGAACGGAGCTCAGGAGCAGTTAATAACTTTCACTCAAATTCAGAAGCATTTGAAAGGCTGTTTAGCTTGAGCTCATTCGTATTCCAGATAGATTATTTTTTCTGTTCTGAAAAATGAATCTAAATTCACCAGAAACTGAACGAGAGCCAGAGATTTTTCAGGGAGGGCATCCTCTGGGGAAGTCTGTGTGCCCAAGAAAGGACCTGTTGCTGGAGCACCCTGGGAGGGGAGCACAGAAGATGACTGCAAAAAGGTGCCACGTCAGGGACATGGGCAGTGCCTGGGTTTCCCTGGCTCCGACACAGCCTCTGCCTGTTTGTGGTCAGGGTCATCTCAGCACAGCTTCTTCATTTTTCTGGCCACGTTGCTTTGGCAGGACGCTTCTCTTCTCTGCAGTTACGTGGTCCTTAGGTTGGAAGCAGAAATGGCTTCCTAGAGAGGACTTTTTTTTGTAAAATGGAGGGATCAGATTTTCAGTACAAAGCATGGGAAAGAAAATGACAACGTTGGGAAAATTTCTGCCTGTGAGTGAGAAGAGGCAGGACTGAGATGGATGGTGCGTGGACGACGAGAGACTAGTCTGTGGTGAAGTATAAATAGTTTGGTCTCTTAGCGCATTGCATTGGGGGTTATCATATGGTAGTGATTAAATGCAATGCATTTTAATCTTTCTTGTAAAATAAGACCAAGAATTGTGAGTCAGGTAAGAAACAGTTGAAGGGAAAGGTGGCAGGGTGGTATCGAAAGGAAGATGGATGGGTGGAGGGACAGAATCATAGAATCATAGAATTGTTTAGGTTGGAAAAGACCTTTAAGATCACAGAACTGGTGGGGTTTCCCCAAGCTCAGTCCTTGGGCTGATCTTTGCTAGTAAGGCTGAGATGAAAAATAGAAGCATACTAACCAAATCTGTTGGTGATGAGAGTGAGGGGGGTTTTGTCATAGGAAAGGACCTCATCCAAGAAGACCTGGATGACCTTCAGGATGTACAATTCTTAACAGCACAAGATACAAGGTTGTTCACTTGGGATATGTCAACAGTATCAGTAAATAAGAAGTCAGGGACCGTTCTCTTGGCTCAGAGATGAAAGGGTTGGGCACAGTCCTGTTGCACAGCTGAACTCTTGCACCTACTAGAGCAGGGTGGCCACAGGACTGTCCATGGCTTGTGCTCCCCAAAGCACAGATGGCACCTGGGGGGTGCTTATGGCACAGACTAAATCCCCATCAGATGGTGAATGAGCAGGGAAGACATAAGGACAACTGCTCGATGGTTTGAGCCTGTGTCCAGCTGTTTTGCTCACTGGTATGGGGTAGTCTGGGACTGGTAGTGGTTTATGTCGGGAGTTTGTCATGTAGGAGTTTGTTGGAAATAAAGGTGTGGGTCTGCTGGTCCATGACAGGATGGCTCTGAGCTATTAGTGTGCATAGCTAGGAGAAAGGAAGAGGGAAAGATTCCTGGAACCAGGTGACATGGCAGGGGCAGTTTTCAGGATGCTATTTCTTGTGTTGTCAGAGCTGCCCAGCTGGGGCAAATGCCAAGATATCACTTTACATTTCATTCAAAAAATTGCAAGTAAGTCTGCTTGATGCCAACCACTGTAAGACACATCTTGCTTTGTTGCTTTATTTTCAATGGCAGCCAGTTCTGGATGTATTTAAGGAGCCTGCCTAAGATCATTTGGTGTATACAACAGAGCAAAGTCTCTCCCTGGTCCCCAGCTGAGGATCTTTTTGTGCTCTGAAGCATGAAAACTGATAGTGTCTTACAGCATTTCAGGATATATTTGCTCAGTGCTAAGCAAGGTAACTGGTTTAGCCTTGAACAAGCGGAGCCAGCCGCTAGAAACAGGACGTCTGATGTAGCACGGGGCTCTGCTTGGTTGCTTAACCTCACCAGGGAGGACACTGCAGTAGGCTGAGGGCAGGGTTTGCACTGGCACTATTACTGAGCTACTAATTGAGCCCTATTCCCACTGCACCTTCTCTGCAGACATATAGTCAGGAGCTGACATTTCTTTCCAATGTAACCAGTTCTAAGGTTTAAGGAGTCCAAGGTTAGGCACGGAGCTCAAAGATCCCGTACATGCTCGGCACAAAGCCAACACAGGGAATGTTTTGTTGTTGGTTTGTTTTTTTTTTTTCCTTTTTTAATTAGGTAAACAGTCTTCATACTTAGAGGAATTTTTCAGTTTGTTTGATCAGACCTTATCTGTGCATTGATTTGTATTGTGCTTGTGTGTTTGGATTCCTTATTTCCAAAAGGCCAGTTATCCAGCCAGGGTGAAATGAGCCATATCACCATGTGCATTTATTAGGTGTGTTTCATATTGCTGCCCATTCTCACTTTACTGCTTTTCCTAGACTAACACAAACTGATGTACAAAGATTATTAATGTGAGAAACCAGGATGCACTACCTTTTTTTGCTGCTGCAGCTCAGCTGGGGGAATAGTTATCTTTCCAAAGCACATGTGGGAATTTTGTGCCCACCTACCTGTCATACCTTCAGGAAATTAGTCCAAAAAGCATGAAGAACAGGCTGTTGATCCATCTAACTGTGTAACCTGCCTCCAGCACCACTGCTGGGGTCATCACACCGAGCCTGCATAGGATGGTGGGGTTTATCCCACAGCAGAAATTCTTCTGCGCTCCCAGCTGGAGCATGAAAATTAACATTGCCTTGGGACTTTTATATACGCTGTGGTAACTGTTGTTGCTACTGATTTTACTCATAGAAATGCGTAATCATCTTCTAAAACTCGCAATCCATTAGCCTCAAATAATATTCTAAGAAAGTAATCCTTTTGTAATTCCCAAAGCAAAATCACAGGTATTTATCTGCTTTGATGGTGGGTGTAACCTGTGTATAATTAATGTGTGGAGCATCTGGGGAAGAATTCAATGTAGCAATTTCCTTTAATTTAGTAGCATGCCTATTTGTATTTAGCAGCATGCCCCTGGTGCTCCAACAATTAACTAATTCATCTGCCTGGCACGATGGAGAGAAAACAACTGGTTGTGATTGCAATAAATAAAAATATCCCACTGCTTTTGCTCAGAATTTGAGAACAGTTTGCTTTTGTGTCTGACTTGTGTGGACAAGGGAATACTGATGCTATTTGACAAATTGTTGCTTGACATTTTACATTTCTAGAATCGCTTTAGCACATGAGGATACCGTAGTCTTTTCAGAGTGTCTCCTATCAGTGTGTCATTATAACCAAACAAGCATGCAAAAAAGATAACATGAAATATTAAGGATAGCACCAGAATGACGTCCTTCACCTAGCTTTACAAATGTCATGGCTTATCACTTCAGGAAAAATGGTAATGAAATTACCATCCTGGAAACAGTCCTAAATTACAGTAGTAGTGACAGATTTGTATTATGATTAAAATGAAATGGAAAATATTCTTACTCCCCACTTGCAGGCAGTAGATTTGACAACAGACCTCTTTAAATTGCAATGCAAAGGGAGATGCCGTTGCACTACTTGGTTGTTTCATGGATTATGTAGTTGTGAAGAGAACAACATATAAGTAGTCTCAGGTGATTTACAGATAATATTTTAGTAAAGTTAATGAGCTTTTATGAAAAAGCTGCCACTTTGGGACTATTTACCCATGACAAAATGCTATTTGTTTATTAATTTACTGATAGTGTGGTTATTATTCTATGTCTCAGTCAAGAGATTGTGCCCTATTATTTTTGATAAATACTCACCTGGAGACAGTCTGTGTGCCAGAGGACTTAGAGTGGGAATAAAGGAGATAACAGTCCTCATAGCAGAATAGACATGTAAGATGAAATGAGTTTTCAAGATTGCACACAATCTGTGACAGAGCTGGTAGGCAAACCTGAGGCTCAGGCCACTGCATTAAGCTTGAGGCACTATTTTTTTCTTCTCTGATGGATACTGTCAGAGTGTTTGGCATCCAGTGCTTCAGTTAGAATTGATTTATCCTTTCCAAAAATTTCCCCTTGAGGGCAACTGCTCCTCAAATTCTTCTGCAAAAGGACAAGTATATTTTTGAGATATTTTTGTCCATGCTATCAAATATAAGTGTGCACATATAAAAAGTGGATTTGTGTCCTGCCAGATATCTCTGTGTTGTGCAAAGGAGCATGGTGCAGAATTCATCAGCTGCCCAGGGCTGTGCCATGGTGGCATGTCTCTGTGCCCCTCCTGGTGACCCACGCTATTTGTGTCCATCTCCCAGACCAAGTGCCACTTGCCTGTTAGGTTAGAAACCTTCCCAAAGCGGAGACCATGCTCTCTGCAGGCTCTTATGCAATTCCCAAGTGGAAAGAGGAGCTTGTCCAAAGTACATATGCAGGAAACAGAAAGGAGTACGAGAAGTGGAATCCTGTGTTACGGAGGGAGCAGCTATTTGGCCATCGTGCTGCTCGTACATATTTCCATAAGTGCTTTGGAGCTGTGGCTAAACATTATTTTGAAAAGGGAGTTGATTGCATGTGTGTTGTAAATTCAGCTGACCATTTTTAGCTGCATTCATATACACAAGCTTTTCACTGACCCAAAGGAGGGCATACGTACGTATGAGGCTTTCAAACGCCTGTACCTAACTAGACTGACACACATCGGGTGGCACCTTTGCAGGTAGAAGTTGCTGTCTGCCCCATATCTCCTGGTCTGTGATGCGTAATTAGGAAGGGAGGAGCAGGCATGCAGAGGTCTTGAAACTCAGCGGCACATCGTGCCCGTGGGCACATACACCGTGGCCTTTGCTTACAGGCTCCCTGGAGACCTGAAACCCACTGCTGCCTTTTGCCAGGAACAGAACCCTTCATTCATGAGAAATGCCCCCAGCTAAAAAAGCAGCCTTATACCCACAGAAGCACTTTGTGCATCCAGAAGGAAATAAACTCTACATATAGCCCAGGCACAGGCAAATCCCACAGAGGTTTTGAGTCAGCTTCTGTTAATTGTATGTGGGGAGAACTTAATCTTTGCTCCTTTTGTTTGTTTGTTTTTCTGGATTTTTATGCCCCCTCACTGGGCAAGCCTGCACAGTGCAGTGCTGTGTGTGCACAGATATTCATGCTAGCTGGAAAGCCAGCACGGGTCCCAAAAGAGATAGAGCTGTTAGAAAGGTCATACCCAAGCTCGGGGATGGGGTAATTAGCAGGAACGTCGTCACTCAAAAATGGTTCCTCTATTTTTGGGACTGGAGTTGCAATCCCACAGTTAAGGCTGTGGCTGGTGCCATGGAGACCTGTCAGGCATTTGGGAACTTGTGCACTGTGCTGTGTTGCATCATGCAATGGAGATTTAAGTACTGTAGAGGGGTGCTTAAATTTGGGAGGAAGACTTTGGGGTGCTGTGTTTCCTTAATGGCGATCATTCATTGCCTTAAATAAATGAATTGCCAGTCATCTTCCATTGTCCAGGGAAGGAAGAGGGATGTGTGGCAAATAAAAGTAGTAAAGAAAATCCTGCATTATATGTATGATAATAAAATGTATGCACACATGTTGAATTTTTTTGTGAAATTCAGGGTGTCTTTAAGAGCAAGGGGCAGTGTGGATCCCAGAGAGGTGGCACACACGCATCTGCATGTCAGTGCAGGCAGGCTCTGGGGAAGGTGAGGTCTGGCTAATCTGCCAGCTGAATAAACAGGAGTTGACTGTGTTGAGACAAGTTCAGATTCTGATGACCTGAGCCGAACTGAATTAATGGTGATTTTTCTTTTTTCTTCCTTTTTCTCTCCTCCTTAGGTGGAAGAAAGCTACTCTGCTGGCAGTCCTTCCAAAGGCCTTTTCTCAAAAGGGCTCCAGAACCGACCTTCCAGCCCCGTTTCTGCCCCTGTGAGATCCAAACATAGCCCCGGCTCACCCAAAACAGTGTTCCCCTTCCCCTACCAGGAGTCTCCCCCACGCTCCCCACGCCGAATGAGCTTCAGTGGGATCTTCAGGTCCTCCTCCAAAGAGTCCTCCCCCAATTCTAACCCGTCTACCTCTCCTGGGGGCATCAAGTTTTTCTCCAGATCAAGAAAAAGTAAGAAATTGCTCATGTTATTTCAGGAAGATACACGGTACCTCTGGGCTTGGCCCATTCTTTACCTGCGGTAGTGAAGTAAGTGCAGATGAGGCATGTGCTAATTGTTCATTATCACTTTCACTGACCATGTGTTTTGAGTTTCTGACATGCTGGCCATTAGGGTATGACCTCTGCAGAGCCACAGACACCTATGCAGGGCTGAGAAGGGAAATCACGCTTCAAAGCTTTGCTTAGGAATCCTGCATCCACATTAGTGGGAGTTTTCTGGGTGTTTTCACCAAGATTGGTTGGATATCAGTTCCAGGGCTTGAGAACAGCTGGAGGTGTTCGTGGGGTTTGTGGTGGACGTGGGCACCAAAAGGATGTCATCGCGGGAGCTAAGGGAGGCTCGCTTCTGTACATTCCATAGAGAATTTCAGCTGGTTTTTTAATTGATATTTCTTTGCCCTATTATAGAGGGGAAGAGCTCTTTACTGGACAGAAGTAAATTATATGTGTTTCCAATCAAATGACCGTTAAGGGAGCATTTGAGCTCCTCTGCCAGAATATGAAAGGCGTCGTAGACCTCCATGGTTCAGAGCACTTGCCTGCTTTATATTGGGCACAAAGTTTACCTCTTCAGCAGCCCATGGGCTAACACACCATTAGGACTCAGAAATGAGCAGGATTGAGAAAAGGCTTCGATTTTAATTCTTTCTTGCTGAATAAAGGCTCCCAGTGCTGGTCTACAAACCCAACCTGGTCTACCCAAGGGGTTAGTGGCTGTGGGAAGGGGACAGAATTACAGGGGAAAGAAAGGAATAATATCTCACCACTGGGGGTGCTGGATTGTCAGACCACAGCAAGTTTTCCTTCTGTGAACAGAAGAAATAACTCAGTGATAAACTGTTGTTCAATCTTCTGTGACAACATAGGTACAGAATTAGGGGTGCATATACCTACATTTGACTCTATGTTTCCTGCAATGTATTGATAGCTTTCCGTGACTTTTAAATATAGAGGAACCTTCTTGTTTTTCTTCATCAGAATTTCCTTTAAAAACATTGGTTTTAATCAGAACGGGTGGTTTCATAGTGACTTTTGTGCACAAGAGCACAGTTATACAAACCCATATAGGATTTTTCTTTATGTTTATCAGAAGTTCTGCTGCAACTTAATTGAAATGGCATCTTTTCCAGTCCTCTAAGGCGCCATCAGGAGACTGAAGGTAGGAGAGTCACTGTTTCTGAAGGACTCCAGGTAGACTCCAAGCATCATTTCTCTTGAAGGACATTTGTTCTCCTCTGCTTAAAGTTCAAATATGCTTTTTATGCTCCCCTCTTTTTCAAGCCTCACAATAATTAAAGTGCATTTAAGTTCTTTTTTCTAGTCCGCATAGGTTTAAATATTGCATAGGCAATGTGCTGCTGATTGAGTACACAGAGAAGGGCTCGCTGCTGCATGAATAACAGCAATACACACTGCATAGCAAAGCCATTGTGTGACTTTTTAATCAAGTTATCCAAGCAAACAGGACTGTTTAAGTCCTAGCTAGGTACAACAGAATATTAAATAAAGGAATCTTTTGGTAGTCAGCAAAATCCTTTTGATAAGGTCACATCACTGTCGCAGGAACGGGCTTGGAATGGGGCCATGCTATTTTTGAGCTAACAGAAGATACCCATGACCCTGCTGCTCCAGAGAGGGTTGCAGGAATTGCGCTGGGCTTGGGTGTTAGTGGTCTTTTGTTCTTAAGGTAGGAGGGGCAGCCTCTTGGAAAGGGCATGATGATTAAAATTGGTGTTTAAATTGAGAACTTTTCCCATTCTACAGCTTTTTGCAAAACAGCATTTCTTATCACGTACTTCACATTGTTTAGCTCTTTTACGGAGAGACTAATGCAGATACATACCCTTCACTACCACATTAAATAATAGTAAGTAGATTTTATTCAGAAAGTGCTAAACAGGGGTCAGTAATGAATTACACTCTTAGGGTTTACTGTATTTAATTACATTTTATTGAATTTTGTTTAACTAAACCTTTTCAGGACTTCAGGAAATGTATGTGTTAGGATTTCTGTTGTATTATGGTAGTTTTTCACGAGCAAAACTTTTGCAGTCTGCTACTTTGCAAATAAGAATAACCCTATGTACTACAAAACAAAACACTAAGATAATTGGTTTCATCCCACTCAAAACAAAGGCTCTGTGGCTTGAACAGCATTTCCTGAGTGGCGAGACTTCTCAGAGACCCCTCAGACCAGATATCTCAGACCTTTGCACAGATGCTGCTCTGAAGAGCTCTGAGAAGAGCTAAACCAGCACGTGTCTTCACATTTCTGAAGGTGCATAAATGCTTCACTACTCAAAGTTGTCACAGCCTATGTGATTAAAATCCCGTTTTCTCAAGCAGCTTGGGATAACTGTTAAAAGTGAATGGGTCTTAGGTTGCTTTATCAGTTCTGAAACTGAGAGTGCATTGAAATCAGATGGGCTTGCCATGCTTGCCTGCCTTTACAGCCCTGCTGGTGTGGGGTTTATAGTTTTAAAATGAAAATTAACTGTGTGCTGGGATGCACTAGGAGGATCATTGCCAACAGGTCAAGGGAAGTCATCCTTCCCCTCTGCTCAGCACTGGTGAGACACATCTGCAGCATTGGGTCCAGTTCTGGGCTCCCCAGTGCAAGGGAGACAGGGATGTACTGGTCCAGCGAAGGGCCACTACATTGGTCAGGGACTGGGGAACCTGGTGTAGGGGAAAGAAGGAGGAGAAGACCTTTTTGCTGTCTTCAGTTACCTAGCAGGGTTATGGAGAAGGCAGTGCCGGGCATCTCAGGCAGGAGGCAGTGAGGGAAACTCCAGGCAGGTGTAAGAAAGTTGTTCTTAATAGGGGTGATACAGCTTCGGAGCAGGGGTCCAGAGGGACTGTAAAATTGCTGCCCTCGCAGATTTTAATAAGTCACCTGGACAAGGCTCTGAGTTTGAAGTTGAAGCCCTGCTTTGAGCAGTGGATGGACCAGAGACCTCCAGAGGCCCTTCCCAGCCTCGTCTGTTCTGGGAAACCCCACACTGAAGCCTTCCCTTCAGGTTTATAGCAAATTGGCACTTAGTCCAGGCAATCTGCAATTAAAAAGAAAGCACCAGGTGAAAGTTCACAGGGGTTTGGGGCGGGCTTTTTGTCCCCCACTTTATCTAAAATGAGTCCATGCTACACTCCTTTCCCTATCATCATGGAGTAGTATGTGGGGGAAGTATATGCTGTCTTTGTTTTCAGTAACATACCCCATCTTCCCTCTGCTTCCTCCTCCCACGCGTTGTTCAAAACACAGACTAACCTGTTACTCCGCATACTCCTTGTTTTTCTTGGAAGCAACTTCTTCCTAGCTTGTTTTCATTTTAAAGGCTCTGTGTGGCATTCACAGCGCTTTCTTTCCCATGTAGTTGTTCTTTTTTAAGATTATTTTGTCTTCTGAATATATGCTGTTTAGGAAGGGCATTAATGGTTAGGGTAGGATGATATTAAAACAGAAAGTGATTTGCAGACGTGAGGCTTAAAATATTTTCCACTTAAGGCTGTGAGTTTAAAGCTTTTTCTCATCTTTAATATTGTATGACTTGTTTTGGCATTAGTCAAAAGCTCGTCATTGTGTCTTTTCCCTTTGGTTACCCCAGTTCAGCATCCGGTCATAACCTCACTGCTCTGATCTGACAAAAGATTTGCCTTGAAAGGGAAAATACCTTCCTACAGCGTATGCTTGGCTGCCAGCCACTTCAGGTATTTTGTAAGTACAGCTTCAAAACAGCAAACTGCTGGTGGGGGGTTCACATCCAGCATCCCACCTTTGAAAAGGCAACAAATCAACCTCAGGCCGCTTCTGGCAGAGACTCTATGGGGACTTTTTTTGGGTGAGGTGTGTGCTTGGCCACTGGTGCAGCCCCTTCGGTTCAGGAAATTCACCACAGAAAAGTCCAAGACAGCTCTTTGTGTGTTGCGTTTCTGTACAAGTGCTTTGAAATTTAATTCTCAGCTTTTAAATTTCTTTTTTGTCTGAGAATTTCTTTACAACAGCACTGTTAGACCGATAATTGAAAACTGAATATGGATTTGGGATTAATTAAGCTTGGCTTTGAGGTGGTGTAGATGACTTGCTAATGCTGCTCCCCCGCACTATGAAGCTTGGTAGATGCAGTCCCACCCAGTGCTGCCCACCCAACCCCTCCTGAAGCCAGGTGCCTTCTGCAAGCAGAGACTTGGCTCTATGAAATGTGGAGCTCAGTACCTGGGTTTTACCCATCAGCATGGGCACATGAGCAGCCATGGAACATTGAGCCATTACATTTTAATTATTTATAGATGATTGGATATGAAAAAGTGAGTGAGTTGGAGTGACCTGTAGCTAACAGGAAGCTTCTACAGAGCTGTTACTGATTTCCTAGATGTTTTTCAGGGACAACAGGAACAAAGGATGAGTGAAGAGGTGTGAGCTGAAGTTTCAGGTGCTGTGAAAAATTACTTCAAAACTGGTGTTGTGGAACTGCTTCCCAGTTTGTCTTAGGTTTGCTCAAATCTGCATGAACTGCTCTCATGAGAAACAACTTGGGACCTGGTGCTCTAAGACATTATTGAGTCTTGGCTGCGATGGCAGTGGATTTCTCTTGTGTACAAGTTTACATGAGCTGGTGTAATTCTAAGAGAAAGAAGAAATGGCACAAATTGACTCTCAGTAAAGCAGACTGAGGTGATCCAAAGTAAACGCAGGAGGACGACCTGGACTGGGGGAAAACACAAATCAGATTACACTTTTCCATGGTCTTGCATGAGCTCTCCCTTCAGAGACAGTACCTATACAAATAAATGAGGAGAGATTTATTTTACTGAGTGGAAATTAGGGAGCTACCCCTGCAGATAGGCTAAAATCAAGTACCCTGAATATTTTATTAAAAGTACATTGTTGTATGAAATTTAAGTCATTAAAATGTAGCTTTTTGCATGGGGCTGAATGCCCTGTTTGAAGGACAGCAGGGCATTTTCCAGTCCTGCTTCCCCTTCCAAAAACATCAGCTCAAGTAACAGCAATACTTATGACACACTGATGGTGCTGCCAGTTTTAGCAGCAAAGGAAATCGATTAAAAGGTTTCCATTGACCTAAGGCTTTGAGTTGTGGTGGATGGGATGAAAAGATAAATCTAACTCAGAATTAAAGGCTGTTTACACAACTTTGAATCGAAAATTAGGAAGCTGTCAAGCACCTTAAAGCTGGTGGTCAGATTGAATCGCAGAGAATTTGCACTATATTTGAGGAAGGAAATGTTTTTCCATGTAAAGTTTTAATTCTCTGCCTTCTCTTAGTAATTTTTC
>NW_009260479.1:3920170-3924338 GCF_000687185.1 Egretta garzetta | reverse complement strand
TGTGGTGCCTAAAATAATCCATAAGTAGGGGTCCTGGTGCTCCAATAATAAAGGACCAGGTAGTATTTTTTTCAGAAGACTGTGGGGTACAATACAGAAAGTTTGACATATATTTTATTCATACTAATAATTTATTTTCTTGGAGAACAACTTGTTAGACTATGCCCTCTATAAGAACATCTTATGACTGTACTAGTTTTTACCCGTAGATGGAGCAAGTAGCTCTCATTTCCAATACCTCAGGGAAGAAATGGGGAAAAGCCTGCAGGGTTTCATGTTGCCACATTCAGCTCTGCTCCCTTGAAGGCCTCCTGACTGTGGTTGATCTGTGCTGAAGATTTTCTTCAAGCTTTAAACTGAAATTCATTTCCCCCCAGGATTTTCCTCCATATTTGTGATATTTAGGTAACAAGTTGCAGTGAAGTGGGGTTTAGTCCAAGACAGGCTGTTGTGGAGGGTCGGCAGCTGGGTGCGGGCATTTCATGTACCATTGACTCAAGCTATTTCCCACGGTTACTCTTTAGGAATACCTTCCTGTGACACTCAGCGCTATGCTACAGGATGTCCTCCCTCATGCCAGCTGCTGGAGTTTATATTTGGATTTTTCTTTGCTAAATTGATAAATAAGTCCCATAGTGTTGGACCCTTCCAGCCTTTGGACCACAACTGTAGAGAACCATCAGTTATAACCTGCATTGGGATTCTGGAGAGCTGAGGCCACTTTCATCTTCAGTTTTTCATCGGTGTTCACAGTTCCCCTGCCTTCTGAATGGACAGGAGGGTGGGATGCTGGAGGGAAAGGCCGTGGGGCAGCTTTGATTTCTGGTTGTGACTACCCTCGCCATGCAGGATGAGGGGAGCAGGTTGTGGAAGAACAGGACTGCTCTGTCCAGGTTCGTCTTGAGAGGGAGGTGTAGGCTCTTCCACCGTCATCCAATAAAACCTAGGAAAGGAACAGAGCCATTTGTCTTGCTTTATTTTTCAGTACTCCTGTGCAAAAACATCTAATCATAATCTTTCAAGCTTACTTTGCCTGCAGAGGCAGACAGGGGGAGCAACACTGTTCATTTCAGTCTCGTCTACACTAGAAAAATGACTTTTTGAAGACAACACGTGTCAGCACGGCTGCAACTGAGCTGGTGCCACACACAGTTCTGCATGGCCAAAGACCAGCTGCATTCAGCACCATTTCTCCTGCCAGTTACAGACGTCTGCTATTAGCAGCAGATGAGTTTTCTGGTTAAAATGTGCCCATGGTGATTGGTCTTAGTTTATTGGGAGATATCTTTCCATGCACTTCCCATTTCACCTTAGTTTCCCATGGCCAGTCTTATCTGCATAGGTAGACTACATCCAGTATGCTTTTATATTCTTTACCACTCTTTCTAGGCAAGAAGGATTTTTCTGACTGCCTTCAAATTGCTAATTATTTAGATGCAATGGTGCAAAAAAAAAAAAAAGGGGAAGTTTTTCAGTGTCTTTCATCTGTAAGGTATGGGATAGACCTGTGACCAGATTGATTCCCATTTTCTATCTCTTTCCTGGGATTTAGACTATGGAACGTGCTATCAATAATCAGACTTCAAAATAATAACCAAATTATTTCTTGCAATATACAGGCAAGACCTTAGTGCATGCAGGGGCAGTAGAAACTGCAGTTTGAACATCTCCAAAGGTTGATGAACCCTGCTGGCCTTTCACTGCTGGTCTGCTTCATGTCCTTTGATAAGAGAGGTCTGCAGGGCAGTCCTCACGTGTAGGTGACTTTGTTCACCTCCAGGTAGTAGTGTAAGCAACAGTAAAGCTAAAAAGAGTTTTGAAGTCTCAAGCTGTCTAACACAGGAAACTATTTGGAAATAACTTGCGAGATATTTCTTTGTGGTTGTGGGTTGGTTTTTTTTAAACTGTCTGTAGTTTAAAAATCCAGGTATACATGTAGGAGCAGATTTTCAAACATATTTAGGTGTCTATTTTCCATTCAGATCAATCACTTCAGAATTTGATAAGTAAGTACTTAAGGCTAAGCAAGTATTTGGTTGTAAGTGCTGGAGAAACCCTGTTTATTTCAGTAGGTTTGTTCACACATTTAATGTTAAGTACCTTGCTTTATCTGAATCTTAGTGAATACTTGTCATGAACCCACTAAAAATGCTTTTTGCATCCAAGTCTTTTGATATGTGGCTAGAGTCTGAAGTATTACTAATCACTTCAGGTATCAGATCCAAGCTTTGTAGATATCATGGGTTCTTAGCTTCTTAGATAAAGTCCATGGACTTTTCATGCCTCAAAAATGGCCTGAATAAATGTGATAAATGTTGAATCAATCAGATTTCTGATCTGGAAAAATATGGAATGAAAGAGCCTGATCACAAGACAAAAAAATGCATGTTTGGGGGAATATAGTATGTGTAGTAGAGTAAGTAAAGCACAGTTAAATCCCAGGCTAAGTCCAGCAGCCTGTAGCTCTTATGTAGCCCTTGTTGGGTCAGTGTGAGTTTTGACTGAACTTGGACTAAATGAAAACATTGATTTTAAAAAGAAAATAAAACCATAATAATGATGGGAAATCACTAAGTATTGTGAGAGTCAGTAGGGCAAGGTGTTGCTCACTCTCGTGTCTCAATTTATGGTCTTTGTGGAAATGAGCCTTTGCTTTATGCAACCAATTCAGGTTACAATTCAATTTTACTAGTTACAGGCACACACATGCATATTAGCTGGAGGTCCATGCTCCCCAAAGTTTGCACCATTTTTGGTTTTGCGTGATGGGGTTTGTAAAATGCTCGGAAGCCCTGTCTGTGCTTTGCCAGCCAGCACATGAAATGGTTTGTCCTGGTAAGTGGGTGTATGTGGATGCTCTACAAATTAAAGTGCAAAGGATGGGGTAGCGAGATGAGAATTCACAGTGGGTACAGTGTGAAGCTGTGATAAGTAAAAATGTGGTAGTGAATGTAATTCTGAGAGTAATGTCCTGAATAGCGACCTTTCAGAAGGGAAGATTTTAGTCTGTAGAGTCACACGTACTATGAGCAATAATCTGTAACTGGTATTCTCCCCAGGTTATTTCTTTTTGGCCCACTTTCTGGATGTTAGAATACATTGTCCAGCTAAACAGCTAAACCAGTGCATCTACAGAGCATTGCTGGAAAGGTCCAAATATTTATGACAATCCTAAAACCAAGGAGCCAGCAGTGAGCTTACAAAGGTCCCTGTGCATGGGATTTCTAGGTTGGATGAATAGACTGACTGCCCTCCCCACCCTCCAGGGCTGGCTGGTTCTAGCATAGGGCATTAAGTATTTAATGAAATCTAAGTAGAATCTTTCTTATTTTAGTCTTAAAACAAAAAATGGGGTTTTGATTGGGGTTTGGGTTTTAAAAAAAAATAAATTATTTTCTTCCTGGGTTTTCTGCTATGTTCATTTCTGTCACAGTTCACCCAGTTTTTGAAGACTGTTCTCCATCTTTAAAAAATTCTTAGATTATGGAAAAATATTGATCTGTTTGTACTTGATATGCGAAAAAATACTCAGCATCTTTGATAATCAACCATCGAAACACCTCAATTTCTTAGTTAAATGATTTTGAAGCTTGCCTTGGGATTCCTATAAGCCCATTTTATTGGTAGGTAACTGCGGTGGTTTGCAACGGGGTTTCTTTGTAGTTTGCTTCTTCCATTATTTCCTGCTGCTTATGGCTCTCAGAGCCCAAAATGTAAGTGCAGCTCTGAAAGCCCCACGTAGGTGTGTGACACAGGAGTGCGGTGACAAGTGCGTGTGAGTAGCTACGCCAGGCAGTGTGGCACTGCGCGAGCCCAGACTGCATCTCCCTGGGAGCTCCTATACTACTGTGAAACATAGGTGCCCTCCTGTGGGCATCCTGCTGCTCCTCCTTGCTGTATGGAGAGGCTGGGATTGCCTTGCCTGCCTGGAGATGTGTTGGGTTAGGTTTTGAGCAGGATCATAAGGACTGTTTATTATGCTTTCTTTCTTTTTTTTTTTTTTTTTTTTTTTTTGCTTCTAAACCCATTCAAACAGCGGGGGCTAAAAGCATCCCTCCCTCTGACATGCGTAACAGCAATAATTTCAGTAGTTGTTCAGGAAACCAACTTCTCTTCTCATCCCAGGAGGGTTTGTCATTGCCCCCAGGTCAGGATACAGCCCTCAGTG
>NW_009260479.1:3908561-3920119 GCF_000687185.1 Egretta garzetta | reverse complement strand
TCCTGCTGCGTGCGAAGGTAAGCCATTAATCATATATTCTTCAATAAACGCCGTTATTTGGGAATCCTGAGCACTTTGTTTCAGGGTCACTGTGAATGTATCTGCTTCATTGCCTGCCTGAGCTGGGCAGAAGGTTTGGTGTCAGATTTGTTTGCTTAACCTCAGTATAAGGTTTCTATATCTCTTTACGTTCATGGTCTTTTCATGGAGCTGTTTAATGGTGAGTGAACTGAGCTTGGCAACCTGTAACTCCAACAGGATGATGCTGTTTGCAGTTATGTGGTTGCTCTGGTTCCTCTTGCATGCCGACGTGCCCCCTGTAGTACCGAGCAGCCAGAGGCCAAAACTGGCTTTAATCCACGCAAAATAAAAAAATCCACGTCTAAATGCTACAAAGGTCAAGACTACCTGGAGAGGAGGTGAAAGAATTGTACATGAATTAATGCTTAATACTGAAACGCGAGTAGCTATACATGGCAAATAGTGCCCAGGTTATTTATTCTGTGTTTAACATCAATATTTAATGCCTCCCTCCTTTGTGTTTCATAGAATCATTGAATGGTCTGGGTTGGAAGCGACCTTTAAAGATCATCTAGTCCAACTCCCCTGCTCAGAGCCCCGTCCAACCTGACCTTGAATGTTTCCAGGGATGAGGCACCTACAACCTCTCTGGGCAACCTGTAAAAAGCAGTTTCCTAGAGGAGGGTTAAGCATGGCCATGTTAGGTGCACCTCAAAGGATTTCTGAAAGACAGGAAGCATGAACGGTGGCTGAAGCATGTAGCCAGGTACTAAAAATGGGGTTTTGGCACAGGAGTCCTCAGCAGCCGCGCTTGATTGCAATACGGCACTGGCCTAAACTTGTTCAGCAGAGCAAAACTCAAAAATTAATCGACGTGAACATTTAGATGAGCGGTTAGCTGAGTTTTTTCACCTTTTATAAGAAAGTATTGCTCCTTCTGGTGCAGCTCATTAAAATGTGGCTTCTGCCCCTGTGAAGATCAAATTCTGCTGTATTATGTGTATTTAAACACATCTGATTTACTACATCTGACCTTCTCAGAGTGACACAGGGCTGGATTTGACCACTGGGCTCTGAATACAGTGGAACAATTTCTAGACTTGAGCACCTGAAGTTAATAGTATAAATCCTTGCTGAGATACATAAGCTAGTTGGCTTGGGGAAAAAAAAGACTTTCTTAACTAAAAAAAAAGACAGAAGAAAAAAGGGAATACTTTGGCTAATTTCAGCACTATTTGCTAGTCACCCCTATGAAGGTGGAGAGCAATAAGGAAGAGTTTCCTGTGTAGGCATCTAAGTGTTGGGTTTTGTCCTTTGAAGCCAGAGGAAAGCCCTTACTTCCGATGCAATCAAAGGCACTCTCATTGACAAAAGCCTAATTATGACCCTTCCCTCCTTAAAAACGTAAATAGTAAGTAATGAGGATTACCGCTGATCTGACATCTTGTACGTTCGCTGGCGTTTGCGGAAAGCTTTCAAGCAAATTTGGGGATTAGCGCAAGCCGGTTTGTACAGCTGTCTACATTTTGTTAAATCAGAAGCCCAGTCTGCAGAAAAATATGTGGATTATTGGCAAATTCTTAAGAGTGGTAAGGGAAGACAGGCAGGGATAAATGTTCTGAATTTAGAGAAATCGTCAAAGCCATGTCTATGGGGTAACTGATACGGACTCCACTGCAGTAGTTAGGAACATTTTTTCTTTTTCCCTGGTTGTCTTTGTTGTAGAAAAAAAGACCAGGAAGGAAACTGAGATTTAGCATTTTTCTTAATTACATTAATGTATTTAATTAATAGCCATTGCTTTGGTATTCCTTTCTGATGGGCAATAATTCCTTCAGTTTTGCTTAACAGAAGTGGATTTATGCGCTCGCATTATCCAGACCACTGGGATGAAGACAGTGTAAAAATCATCAGAGTACGAAAATGCAGAAAACCCCTAGCATGTCTTATTTCTGCGTGTTGTATGAAGCATCCACATGTAACATAGTGGCACATATCCATGCAGTCAGATAAGCCCTGAAAGACAAGATCCCCCTGGATTTGGGGTGGTGGGGTGGAGCTTCTGTACAAAGGAGATATCATCAGGGCAGTTTCTGTCCCTGGGCCCATGGTGATTTTTCGCTTTTTCCTTTAATCACAAAGTTTGGGTGTGATGAAGGGAGGTGAAATCTCAGATTATTTTTTTTTATAGAGTAAGCCCTGGCGAGGACTCGAGGATGTTGGCTACTCTGGGGTTGTCCCCAGCCTTGGAGGATGGTGCTGGGGGAACATGTGGCCATTGCAGAGGGTGAAATCCAGAGTAAGGCGCCTTGTTACACGTGGCTAGAGGAGATCTGGGTGGCTGCAGCCACCTCAGTGACCCAGAAGAGTTTGTGCGGCACCAGGGGGGGGCACAAGTTAGGGGTGGTGGTGGCAAAAACCCTTGGGAAATTGGCCTTAGGTCAGCTTTTTCTCCAACTGCAGTTTCTTGGCATGGGTTTTGTTAAGGCATGTCACTGCAATTAAATCGCATTGAAGTCAAACAAACTGATGATGAGCGCTGGTCAGAAGTCACACTGCTGTTAAACTGCCCCATCATTCTGGGGTGAGTTTTGAGGCAGAGTGGGTGGAGCTTGGTCTGGAGTAGCCAGAAGCCACCGTGGCAATTACAGAAAGCCCCCATAGTCTCTTCATTTGAAAGGCGGGATATGGAGAGAGTGAACATTGTCAGTGGAGGATCTTACAAAGCAGACAGCTGTGCTGCAGAATGGCAAACTTAAATCTGCTGCATGCAGCTGCTTCCCTGGGGAGCCCAGCTACAAACTGAGGAAGCGGGAACACCGATGGAGCACAGACCTGCACTAGCTGTGCCACACCTTTAGGCATAGTTTGGCTCTGGTTTAGCCAAGACAGCCAAGAGAGGGTCCAGCTGCCCTGGGCTGGGGATCTTGCCTGTGCTTGGAAAAAGGACTTGCAGAGCGTCATCCTCAAGATTCACACCATCATTTTCACTCTTTTATTGCATTTTGTATTTAAGAAGAGGTGCGCAGGTGGGAAGAGGTGAGTTTTTCTTGTGCACTTGTGCGTGTTCAATGTGAGCATCCTGGCACGGCATCCATGCACCAGCTTTTGCATTTTCAAACTATCCAAGTGCTCTTACAGTTCCCAGCCACAAAAGGCTTGGGGAAGGCAACAGCAAAAGGCATCGCCACAAAACGAGCCTGTTGAGTCATCTCCACATTTCTTTCCACTGTGTATAGCTTTGTCCAATCCAGTTTTAAAGTTGAAAAGAAGAGACGTGGTATTTTTAAGGACTTGCTTCTGCTTCAAGCTTTCTGTCTGTTTTTTGACAGCGTTGGTAGTTTTTCCATGTATATTTTTTACTAGGGGTTGAATTGCAGGATTGGGAGTGCTACGACAGAAAGGTGTCATCTTCTCCCTGCAGAACTGTTGAAGCTGGCACAGTGTCCAAAATCTCATGTCTGTTACTGCTGTGATGAGAGGGGAAACAGAATTATGCTGCGTAGATGAACCTCACATCTTCACTGCTTTGTGGTTGGCATCAGTTGGAAGGAGTTACAAGGTTGTGGTACACGTCTGTGTTGCATTCAAGCTTTATTTACTCACTTGAAGTGATGCTGCTGTGATGTTTTGATGTTTAGTGTTACAATATGTGGATTTCTTTTGGAGGAGCAATTGAAGGAGCAGGAGAGCATGCCCTTTGCCTCAGCATGGCCAAACCGAGTCATTCGCCAGCACAGAAGGGCTCTGCAGGAACGGGGCACTGACATTTGGGATGGGATTGTTGAAAGAGAGAGTTGGCTGCTTGGTATTCAAAGCCTGTGACATTATAAAGTAAACAAAACAAGTGGCACTAAAGAAAGTATCCGAACAGCACATCATTTCCTTTGGAAAATAACCCTGTGGTGTGCTGAGCTCTGCTGCTGCAGAGCACCGGGATGACCGTGCATTGTTCCTGACTTAGGAACTGTGTCAGGGACCAGACTGGAGAAATGATCCGTAGTGGATTTTTTAATTCTCTGTCATCTAGCTGCCAGGAAGAGGAGTTTCGTGCTGTATTTTGTATATACTTTGGTCCCGTTTCTGTTTCTGTCTGAAGCGCTCTCTCAAGTCCTTCCAAATTCTTTGCCAT
Organism: Egretta garzetta; assembly: GCF_000687185.1. Lineage (NCBI taxonomy): Eukaryota > Metazoa > Chordata > Aves > Pelecaniformes > Ardeidae > Egretta > Egretta garzetta. Next base: position 3,915,966 of record NW_009260479.1, on the reverse strand, counting down.
AAAAGATAATAAAACACTACAGCACTTCACCAAGTGGCATCCAAAACTGTTTCTTCAAACCGTAAGGCACAAGGCAGATTGGGAGCAGGACAGCACTGCATGGGGAAAGACTGGGGAAAATTCGCTTCCTTTGGAATAGCTGGATTTTTGCCATCAGTGAAAACCTGGAATCCACCCACTGTAGTGAAAAATTAGCAGGTACTTAATAATGATCTTTTTTCCCAGGACTCCATGGATACCCACCAGTAATGATTTGCTGTAAGCACTCCATGAAAAACAATGTTAAATCTTGTTGCCTTCTGCTTTGGAGGTCACGGAGAGACGGCTGAGCGAACCTCGGCAGTGGCAAATGCAAAGCATAAAATACTGTCATTGGGCCATGGTGAGGAAGGAGCCAACTCTTAATCACATAAACAGATTGTCATATACTTTCCCCATGCTATTTTATGAAGTGCTTATATAACTGAAAAGATTAACCCTGGAAAAAGAAGGCTAGAAAAATATTTTTATGGCTTCTTATTTATGGCTTTACTATGGTCGCGGAATTAGTTTGCATTTTACAAAGCCAAAAAGTGGGGGAGGAGAGAGGAGAAGGGATCTGAATAAGCAGAGGTATTTGCACGGCTCTCAGAATATTAAAGAAAAACTAAAATCCCAAGGAGTTACCGTTGTCAAATGCAGACACACAGGCAAATCCTAGACTCGAGCAGGACTCAGTATCCAAGCAACATCAACATTTTTTGTTAAGCTACTGCCAGCACTGCTGACAGCTTTTGCCACTTTATGGTCACATTAAAAAAAGAAAATGCCTGATGTCACTGAAGTTCTTAGAAATTAGTTTCTCACCCATCCAGCAGATGCGAGGCTCAGCAACATGCAGTACATGAACATCTTGCAAAAATTCAGAGGGAAAAAACCTTTGATGAGCTCATGGCTAGGAAGGTATGTGTCTAAACCCGGCACTTCGTTCCCCCCAAAGTTTCTTACCCTTTTCCTTGGACACAGATACTTACTGTGCATTAGGGAATGGGTCACATTTGATTAAGCCGTTTATAAGCAACTTCTGCTGCTGGACTATAGGTTGCAGGATTAGAGGAGTCCTTTGCTGTGCTAAGAAAGCCTCCACCTCTTCTTTTCTAGTTCTTTTTGCATGATGCAAAAGCCAAGTGGCTAAATGAGGTTAGAAGCTTCAATAATATGCTAATAATGTTAATATATGAAGGGAAAAAACCCTTGCCCTTGCATTTGCAGTCTTACAGGGGTAAGGTGTGACATATGGGCACGGAATATGTACAGCCCGATGGGCTTGGCACCACAAGGCTGTAAGGACCGTGCTGCAGGATAGGTAAAGAAAGGACACCAGTTTGCTGTGTCCACTTACTGAAATGCAAGGTTTTTTGTGCTGGAAGTGTTAATATAGTGAAGCTGAACCTTTTCTTGGAGCTAAGAAGTTAAAACTGTGTTGAGGAGCTAGCCTCATTCTTCACCGTGAACCAACGCAGGGAGCACTGAGCACTCCCCAGGCACGGCTGCACGGTTTGTGCTCTCGGAGTAAAAGCAAAACCATCTTTCACCTTGGGAAGCGCTTTGTGACAGCAACCAAGAAAAGGCTGGTAAGACACACGGAGCTTCCCAATCATTAAGGTCAAGTAACACAAAAAACCAGTAAAATTTGTTGCTAAACATGAAGATGTTTAGCTCACTGCTCGCTAAGTAGCTAAGCACATTAGGAGGAGATGCAGGGAGAGCTGCTAAGCTGCAGAAAGTCCTTTGGACTCTGCTGGTGCCCCACACCTTCCCTCCCACACCGGATTTGTGCAGGCTGTGATGTGGCAGGTTTGTGCGGGCAAGGAGGGTAAGGCTGGGGCAGGAGCATCGTCCTCTGTTCCCGGCTCCCCCAGAGCCTCATGCATGACCCTGAGCGGATCTTCTCCAGGTTTTGGCGAATTTCATTAATTACTGTAGTTTAAGAATGTGAATTTTGTAGCAGGTGACTGTAAATAGGGAGGGCTGAAGGGTGCAGGGGGAATTTGAAGAGACTGATTTAGGCTGGTGATGCTGAGTGCTGTGACTCAAAGTAAAGACCAGCGGGACCTTCCTTATAATGCTGCGCTTGACACAGGAGCTTGTGTTGCATCTTTTAACATGTTGTGCAGGAAAAAAAAAAGCCACTCAGAAATTAATATAAAGACTTCTTGAGAAGCTCAGTTTTGCTGGCAGTGAGTTTGAGTTTTGCTACTGAGGGTGGTGGGAGTTTGGTCTCTTGATCTGAGGGTTGATGCTCTCCACCCTGTGCTTGCATTGCCCCACTCCGAGCAATCCCTGAAGAGACAGGGATTTTGCTGTTTGCCTTTGAACACAAAGGCTTGTAATGGATGTAGGCAGCAAATAAACAGGAAGGAAAGCCAGAAACCTGTGGTCACCATAAATATCTACTTCAACTGCTGTAGGTCTTTGTTTTCTTTAAAATTTTTAATTCTTTTTGGTTAATAGAGGTAGAAAAGGGATTGGTCTAAGCATGAGACTCACAGTGCAGTAACACAGCATCTGAAGACAGCTTTTCATGTGAAGCTCTCACAGAGGTGATGTGAGTTATCCCTGGTCGTGCAGTGGCCTGGCAGCAGAGCTGAGAATAAAGCCAAAGTCTATAAACTGCTTACTCAGCCCCATTTCAGCGTTCCTTCCTCCCTTCCTCTGCCCTATTGGTATTTTATTATGACTGGAGGCAGCCTACCTGGTTTGCAGGAATGTGTAGTTTGAAGCAATAATTTCTATTTGAGGTTTTAATATTTTTTGCTGCAGCAACACACTTGCACGTAAGATGACTGTCAGATTTGCCAGACCTTGTTGCTAACTTCCAAGGTGATGACAGAAGGGGTTTTTTTCCATAAATATGTATTATGTAATAGTAACAAAAGCATTCAGTCTGTAACACTGATAGGGTTTTGCAGGCTGTTTTAGGCAACCTTGACTCTGAGAGCCAGAATTGCACCAGGTTGCATTAGGGAAAGCTCATAGGACTGTGTTAGAAACGTGCCTCTGAAAACACAGAGACCCGAGGGAAGGGCTGAGGATGCAGGATGCTTTTGGGGCAGACCAAGAAATTAAAGAGTTGGGCTTTGCACTGCTGCATATATCCAGAGCTCTGTAACCATAACACAGAGTTTCTGCTTTGATTCTTGATGTGAAATTTAAACTGATTTAGATGTTAGAGCTACTTGATAGAGTGTTTTCTTTTTTAAGCACTGAAGCCACTGCAAGATGATGACCTTTGGCAAGATTTGGGAATCTGATGGCACTGTAAAGCAAGTTCTGGTCATCCGTGGTGCTAGTTTAGATCACTTTCAATTGACTTTACAAGGTACAAATGGTAGTGTGATTGTCCCAATGCACTGCTAAGCTAAGTCACCACTAAAAGAGATTTCATGGTTCCAGAAGTCTCTCCTCAATTTGAGGCTTGATGTGTTTTGAGGAAGTGAACAGGGAAAGATGCTGGCTGTAGATTAAATGTCAGCCAGAGAACTGTGTCGAGCTGGTATGTGCCTGAGCACTGGTACCTACCCTCCGATTCACAAGGGCATCCTAAAGCCCAAATAACCAAGGATGTGTTGCACTAGGAGTTCCCGTGATGTTGCCTCTTCCCCACTCTGTCTCTGGCTTTCAGGCAGTCCTCCCCAAGGACACAGTTGACAGCCTTTTCAGTCTCAACCTTTATCATTAGCTGCTGTGAAAAGGTTTCAGACTATTTTTTCTCCTGTCAGGTATTGTGTGTGCAAAATGGCAGGGTTGGCTTTTCCAGGAATATTCTCTTACTGCCTTGTATCTTCTACGTTTCCAGCCCTTCTGTCATCTAGACATAAGGACTCAAAAAGCTTTCTCTAGTTCATGTCTGCATTGGTCCCAGCCAACCCACTGAGATTTTTCACACGATCCTAAATATAACAACTCTGAACTTTACAGTGCTTGGTGTTTTCACTTGAACAGTGAATGAACGCAGAACTTCTTACCACCCAAGCTGTTCCACACGGTCCCTTGATTCACTCCCATCATAACGCTTGTGGCTCCTGCAGTCACAGCAGCTTCCCAGCTGGATGCCGCGGATGTGTCGGATGCTTTTTTCCAAGTTACCTGTCTGCCAGTTACACAGATTGGTAGAATCATCAAGAAATAGGAAATATTTGGGCTTGGATGGTTTCTAGCTCATTGTAGACATTAAAACAATGCCAGTTTTCCCTTACATGTCCACTGTCTCAATCTCAGACCCTGGCAGATTGCTAAGGTACCTCTGTTACCATCTCAGTAAGCTGCAGGTTCTGCCTTTCTCACTGTTCTTTCATCTCTCTTAAAAAGTCAGTAAAGTTTCTTTTGCTAGCAAAATTGCTATGTTTGATCTGAGTGCAAAAAATATATATAAAAAAAAAAACCAAACCAAAAAAACAGCCTGGAAAGAGAAACCAGAAAGATTTCAAATTATTTCTCTTCCAGGCCTCATGTATGTGATAACAAATGTTTTCTCTTCTATACTCCCATCTGCTCTGGCAAATCTTCCATAATCTGCGCGACTGATTCTAGTAATCTCTTTGGAGCTGGGGTGTGTGAGACAGCCACCTCACGTACACTGTGGCTTAACGCAGTGTGAACAATGTCATGTTCTTGCAAAGGAAGGAGCAGAGCCATCAAGTCCAACAGACCTCTGTCTTGGTCTGCTCCTCGCTGGCCTCGTGCCAGCCTGCTGCACGGGGACTTTTGGAAAGTCGCATTTCCCTGTGCAAAGAAACTACAAACCATGGTGCTTACCTCCCTTCTGCTGAAGACGAAAAGGTGCTATATGAGATCTAGCTGGTGGTGGTTCCTGAGATGTTTATCTTGGGAAGTTAACAGAGCTGGTTTGCCAGTTGTTCAATTATTATGACATTAAAGTATGCAATGTACTTGGGTTTATTCATAGAATCATAGAATCATAGAATCATAGAATCATAGAATCATAGAATCATAGAATGTTTAGGGTTGGAAGGGACCACTAGTGGTCATCTAGTCCAACCCCCCTGCAGTGAGCAGGGACACTGCTAACTAGATCAGATTGCTCAGCAATTCCTTTGCTTACAACTAACGATGCGTCAGAATCATTAATTCAGAGGAAAAGTAAGGGGAGAAAATGAAGATAGATCTTGAGGGGTCTTTTGTGTTTGTTTGTTTTTTTTTTTTAAATCCCTTTTATTGTTTCTTAACCACCAGATGAAGATCTACTGTATTTGTTAGGGGTAGCTTGAACAAATAGACGGAGGGAGCTGGCTGCAATGCAAAGAGGCTGTGCAGGGGGTTGGATTTCAGTGCAATCCCCATCTGCGCACAGTGGATTCCTCCCTTTCTATTATAATCCTCTTGCTGGAGCAATCCCACTTGTAATGACAATGCAGCGTTGGGTGATCCTGTAGGAATTTCCCCTCTTGGCATTACGCCTGTGTTTAGTTCATCGGATTGAGATCCAGTCCTGTGCAATGTCCTTAGTCACTCATGTAAACATACTGTCGGTGGCTATAGAATAAGTAGTTGAAGCCCTTCCTATGGATACCCTGGATAGTCATCGGGATTTTGTGAGCTTTGAGTTCAACGAACAATTCAGCTCACCACTGGTCTAATGCTACAAGACCCTGCTTTCACTGTCAACAAAACAGTGTTTGCAATAGTTCATGGAAAATGTCCATTCTGTGTAATCACCTGCATTACCCTATAGGTAACCTGAACGTAGGCCTCAGGCTCTCCTGCACCACCACAAGAGCTAAGAGCCGGAGAAGCACACCTATGCAAACTCCTTCATCCTTGAGCCTTGGCAGGCTTGAGGTTAGGAGTTCACAGGGAATGGTTCATTCCTCTGGAAGTTGCTGCTCTCTTGCAGCTGGAGCGAATGAAGAACTTTGTCAGTGAAATTGCTGGAGCCAGGAATGAGAAAAGCTTCTGAAGCATTAGCTGGGCATTTAGCTTTTCAAGGTGTGGTTCAATTTCTCTTCAGTCAGCACTTCTTCGTTGTCTCACACATGTAACAGGATGCTGCTGACCACTGTCTCTAATTGTTTGTGCATAATACATATAGCACATATGTCTTTATCATACCCACTGTGGCATAGGAATGGGTCATTTGTGGGATGACTGTCAACCCCAAAATTGCGCTGTCAGCATTTTCAATCATTAGGGAACACTTAAGATTATTTTCAACACACGATAGCAGATAATAATAATGCCAAGGTGGAAGAAGGGTCTCTCTGTCATCTTATTTTGTGCATAAGCAAATTTCTTGACTTTAACTGTCAGATGCATCTGCTCTCTGTGGGGAGCAGAGGGATACAGAACTTGAAATTACTTTGAAATCTCATCATCCCATCTGGATTTCAGGATGAGGGCATTGCTTCCAACATGCGTGTTGGTCACTAAAGTTGTATTTTATGATAACCATGCTGGTGTGAATGTTAAAACTGCCATAAATGTGTGTGAAGCTGGTTTACTGCTAATGCTCTTACTAGCTTCTGAATCGCAAATGTGGTGGCTATGGCTGTGCAATGAAGGGATGCTGGCTGGGTTTGGGTAGGGCTGATATCCGAGGACAGCTGAGGATTGGTGCAAACCGTTGCTAATTCAGTGAGTTATCATCATCTCTCCAAACAAATCTCCTAAGGCAGAATTGGTGGAGGATTATATTTCTGTAGAGTTGTGGTGCTCTTAGTTTCTTGTATTTGGGGGTGTTCACTATGGGACAGTGACAGGAATTTCACTCTTCAGGTACTGGCCGTCCCTAATGTATCACTTTCCTGGAGTCATTCTGGCTTTATTCATTTGTCATCGCTCAGTTTGCAACCCATTCAGTGCTGGTTGAAAGACCTTTAATTTAAACTGAAAGGGATATTTTGTTCAGGCCTACAATGCCCATTTTAACTTTAACATCATTTAATCTGTTCCAATCCTTCATGAGAAGTGAGGAAGAAGGAAAGAAAGAACAAGAGGACGAAAAAGAGATTTGTTATGCTTCAGTGAATCCTATCTCCTCCTCAAGGCTTTGTGGATGGATATGGTTGAAAGAGTTGATAGAGGCAAGAGGAAAGAGAAGTGAGAAGAGAAGAGAAAAGCACAAGTGGAAATATGCTTCTAAGGAACTTTACTGCCTCTGCTATTTTTTTGTAAAAGTTACTGCTGAGATGTTTTCCTTTAGCTGAGAACTTATTAAATTTTAGGAGTGGTGTTGTCACACCAGACATCCTGTACTTGCTGGATCAAATACTGTTTTGCTGGTTTGAGTGCAGCCAGATTGCGGCGTATATGAGGATGTCTCCATTTTTCACATTACGAACTGAAATTGCTAAAGAAGTGAGTGCTGGAAACATATGCACCACAGTTTATTAGTAGGATGTAGGGA